>NC_138826.1:54717372-55060555 GCF_965183815.1 Platalea leucorodia | reverse complement strand
AAGATATCAACATCTGTACTATTTCCCCATTTTTTTTGCATATGCGTAATATTGGCAAGCTTTTTCAGTACTACGATAACATCAACTCAAAAGTTAAGAGAGATGTCAATAAGGCCAAAGTTCAGGCTGACAAAGGGGAAATTCCACAAATTTTATAGATACGATCATATTTAAACACAAACTTTATTTTCTGAACATGTACGTATCTCTGTCAAACCTCACAGCTTCTTTGTGGCAACTTTTCCCTGGAAAGAGAAAATAACACGAACAAGGTTGGCCTCTTCTCCCAGGTAACAAGTGATAGGACGAGAGGAAATGGCCTCAAGTTGCACCAGGGGAGGCTTATGTTGGATATTAGGAAAAAATTTCTTCACCGAAAGGGTGGTCAGGCACTGGAACAGGCTGCCCAGGGAAGTGGTTGAGTACCCATCCCTGGAGGTATTTAAATGACGGGTAGATGTGGTGCTTAGGGACATGGTTTAGTGGCGGACCTGGCAGCGCTAGGTTAACAGTTGGACTTGATGATCTTAAAGGTCTTTTCCAATCTGAATGATTCTATGATTATCTGTCACTATGATTTAAGCAGCATGAGGGAGAGCCAACAATGTTTGACCCAGCGAGCCTCTCATCAAGTCATATATGAAGTTCAGGGCAAAATTCATCTGCTGTAGAGTTGTTTAGCCTGCTTTAAGCATTTTTTTTTTTCTCTAAAATATATATTGTCAGAAAAAATAATTTTGTGTTTGTGTAGAGCTGGTAGCCAGAAAAATGTATGGTTTTCATTTTAAAAAATGAAAAGTAATTTTTCAAGGAAAAAAGAAAATTATGGCCCACAGATCATCACTAATCAACCAAGTGTATTTTAACAATTACTGTTTCATTCAGTCATAAGGTGATGAGTTTGAAATCTTTCACAGGAAAACTGAAAATCAAACTGCAATTACAGTAAATTGCTAAAACCATGTTGGCTTGTAACGATTTATTTTTAAAAGACACTGCTTCTCTTGGTTTCCTCTGCAGTGCATAATATAAGTTTATCAGATAAGCGATTTTCATTAGGGAAAAATTATAAGCAATCTGGAAAGGAAGAAAAGATTAGCAGTTACCCTTGATCAATTCCTTTCTGTGCCTTTGAGCAAGGCAGGTAACTCTCCTAGCTCCTATTTTCCAGCTGTAAAATGGAGGTAATAGTTCTCAGCAAACTGAGAGACTCCTGTGAGGATAAATGCATGACAGGCTATATGATCAATGAGCAATGGAGGGCCATATGGACCCGAAGACAGATTCCACCATGACTGCCTTCTCCACATTAATTTGTAATAGTGTGCTTACTCTTTCAATTAAACCTTACAATCACATTTCTGCCAAGCTCAGTGTTGCTTCCAGTTTCAGTGAAACTTCGCAAGCTGGAACATTGCCTATAGCTGACAGTGACATTTAAATGCAAGAAAATCAAGTTTATGCATGGCCAAACCTTCTGTAATTCCAGGCCTTGTCAGTCTACAGTGTTGATTCTGGTTTAAACAAATAAACACCCAGCTCATTTTCACCTAACCTTGGAAGAGTTTGCATTGCCTAAATGTTCCACTCTGAACTCCAGGTGATATCTTCTGGGATTATGAGTGTTCAAAAGCAAATTAATTATACCAAAAACAGGCATCTAGGCACAGTACTATGTTTTTTCAAAAGAGTGCCCAGCCATCTGAATTTTAAGCCCTTCACCTTTGTGCATAGGGATGAAACACAACTTGGACCTCAGAGGAGGGAGGCAAGTTGCAAGAGGAAGGACTTTGGAGACTGCACCAGAAAGTCAAGTCTCTGTGCCTACATGTTTAGTGGCTGTATATTTTGCGTACAGTTTTCTTAATTGAGGACCAGCTGTTTTGCAAGTACGAAGTTCTTTTATGTTACTAACCAGCATAGCGTAAAAGAATCCACACAGGTGGGACTTGAAACATTTACTGTGTTTATTTTTGTGATCTTGACCGAAGCTCACACAACTAGGAACCCCCACAGCCACCTGTGGAAAAACCAACACATTGGTTATTGCTTAGGAGAGAAAAGATGGACTTGAGTTGCAGTTCAGTGACTTAACCAAGATCTTTCTGCTCCAAAACTGCCTGGCTGCATGTGCAGTTCACAGCTGCAAGAGCCTTTTGGTGTCTCTGTGTGCGAGTGAAGAATTGAGCATTGTGAACTCTTGTCTGGCCAGCCCAGGGCGGGATGCGGTCAGGCTGGCTCTGCTCGCTGTACCTGCAGGAGAGTCCCCTCCACAAGGAGGTTATTCTGCAGTTGCCTTCTGGCTCCTTTGTGTAGCACCACATTTATTCAGCTGAGCAGATAATCTTTGGGCGTACAAGATGAGGTAAGGTGGCGGAGACATAGAAAGTAAGACCCATATTTTGGCCTCTTCCTTCCTGCCCACAAGTGAACCATTTTTGCTGCTTAAACACGCTCTGTAATGCTGGTTTAAAAGAAAAAGAAAAAAAAAGTACCAAAAAGATTCTTCCATGACCTCCACTGCAGAAGTAAGAGCTGGCATCTGCCCTGGAGCCCCGGCAGTCAGTATCTATTACGTATCTTGTCCCTGCTTTGGCTTTTCCAGGTTAATGAGATTTTCAAATGCCTGAACTGCAGGAACATTCATTCCCTGATAAAACACAGAGCTCCCAACTTTTCTTCATTTAGCTTGCACCTAAAACCTGCCTTGTCTCCAGCAATCAGGTTGTGACCCCTCTGATTTCCGCTAGCAGAATGACTCTAGGTTGTTTATCACAATTTTAACTTCCCAGGCAAATTATTCTTTTAACTTGAGATGCACGATTGGATCTTTCTTCCTAGCTGAAGAAAGATGTCCATTGAGGGATATGTGCAGTTCTCCCCTCCCCTGAAAATTGTAGGGAATGCAAGAAGTGTTGTTGTTTTTCATGCACAAAAGAAAAAAAAAAAAACCTTGGATATTTTCAGTTCGCAATAGCTTCCTCTGGGTAAACACAACTCTGCTAAAGAGAACAGTAAAGTCTCTGTGAGGTATCAATGGATTTTTAGACCTGCTATACATAATCAACCTCCAGCCCTGCTTACAACCTGTGTGATACACTGTGCTCTTATTTCTATGCTTAGGTGCATTGTATCAGTGCAGATATACAGCCACAGCTCTACCAGTGAAGCTGCATTTTTTGTTTATATAGTAAGACCATACCTGGCCACGGCCCCGCACAGGAAAACTATACCAGGAAAAGCGCATTTTTGCTAGAACAACGGAGTCATTTGGGGCTTTGGTTGGCACAGGTCTGCTGGGGAAATCACAATTCACCATGCTCCTAGTTGGCATTGCTGTTAGCAGAAGTTTGGAACGGAGTCATAGTCTCACAGGACTCTCATAGCTCACAAAGAACAGATTGCCTTTAAACTTACTGATCCCAGGCGATTCAGGTCTTTGGTGTTTTCTTGACAGCCCTGGGAGCCTGTGTGAGTTAGAACAGGCTTTTGCAGAGCTTTTGTAATGTACTGTGATTTGTTTTAAACTAGAATGTCCCTCCTTCACCCATAACTACTTCTACCACATTACTTATAGGAGCAGATATGAATACTGCCTTCTCTAGAAGATAATTTGTAACCATTTTTACTTTAACCCATAACCATTTCTTTACCTGATATGAGAAGTTTGCCAATAGATTGGGAAATTGGATCTCGTTCCAGCTTTAAATCTGGTGCAGGAAAAAATAGGTCAGCCCTCCAGACAAAATAACCTCCTCCCTTTCCCCTGTCCTCAAAAAAAAGAAAGCAAAAACAAATATAGAGAACAGAGGTAGAGAGTGTATTTCAACATGAAACCTTCTATATCAGCCCTGCCAAGAAACACAGCAGTATTAATTCATTTTGTACTTATTTAAAAGCTTTAGTACTCTGTTTCTTCCAAACCAAACAAAAACTGAAATAAAATCCCTCTTATGCTGAAATAATGTACAAAGGGGAGCATTTGGGAGAGTCTGCCTAAGAATGGACCACAATCATCATCATCATCCCATGAGCGCTACCTTACAAGTTTAGTTTCTTATGTCACATTCTCTACTTTTCCATTAACATGCCCCAGATCATTGCCTGTAGTATTCAGATTCATAGTGAAGTAATTTTTAATTCTTTGCCGTTTGAATTTCAGCCTTCCATTCACTTTTCAGTCTTTATGCTGGTCTGTTCAGTTACATTCTTCTGGCGGGAAGATGCTCTCAACAGACACAGAGCTGCGTTACTGCTCCTGAACCCTCCATGCTTGTCTCCCAGAGAACGAATGGATTGGCCAAGTGTCTTTGTACCCTGGCTGTACCTACCACGTGCCAGAGCTGAGTGAGTGGGTAGGTGTCCTGTCAGGCACACACTCTTCTGCTTCAGTGTCTCGTCATCCCACTGGGGGCTCGGTCCAAGGACCACCGCTGATGTGCTGAGTAGAAGTAGCAGCCGCTAATAGCTTTTGACAAATTTTCCCCGACTGACTGTCTGTCTTGCCTTGTCCTTTATATTGCTCTAAATGAGAGCTGGCCAGTAGATGGGCCAGATCTGGTCCATAATGAAGTTTTACTCTCCCCTTCTCTCCTCCTGGCAATGCTGGCAGAACAACCTGATTGCTGCCACTGCTGATGTAAGGCTCTGGGGAACAGGGAAAGGAGATGGGGATAAAACAGAGAGTCAAAGTGAAAGCTGTCAGGACTGGCTCAGCAGCAGGGCCATGTGAACCAGGCTCTGTTCTCTAAACACACGGTGGGAAATGAAAGTGGTCTCCTAACTTCTGGGCAGCAGTGGGGAATTATCTCAGCTATTAAATTAAATTAAGTTGAGGGAATAGCCGAGTGTCAAGGAGAACACATCTAAATTTGAGTTATTTAATTCTCATTTTGATTTCTTGTTGACCCTTGGGTGTCTTTGTGAGGAAAAGGGGATTTTACTCATTCACAAAAAGCAAGAAATGATTAGCGTGCTGATTGAACAGTTTATGTTGATTTTTTAGGATCAGTAGTATAGGCTAATGCAAAATCATGAGTCAGGTCTTACAACCCTTCAAGACAACCTTAAAAATCCCAAGCATCTTTTTGCAAAATGAACCAAACATTTGGATCTCTCTTTCTTATCTTTCTTGTTTTTAAACTACATGATACACATATTCTACCTTTCCTCTCCATCATATGTGCTAAAAAATAATGTTTAAAAATAATTTTTTCCTGTCTACAGCATGTAGAGCTTTAAAAAAAAAAAAAGTACTAGGTATTACAGAGCTTGCAATAACACTGACAGCTGATTACACTGTATCAGGTATTTTTTCTAACAGTTTCAAGATGTCCCTACTTCATGGCTGCAGACACTTTGAAGTAGTGTTGCTCATCTTTTTTGTCATCTCTTACCTCTCCTTTTCTCAGGAATCTTTGCAGCCATATCTATTGGAGACATCACAGAGTTAGACAATGTGCTTCTGATCTTTGCAGGTTGTGTATAGGAGCACTTTGGTTTAATAAGCGTTTGCAAATGTCTACTCATCTATCCTACTAACTTTAATTGTCATCACCACAAACAGTCTTTACCTTTTCCTGGAAAAGATTGCAACATCTGTAGTTGCCCACAGTGAGAAGCAGAGATTAACACTGTTATAATCCGGTGCTAACATGTTATGCAACCAACACACATCACTTCAGATGTATTCAAATGCTATGTATGGGGCTGTGAAAGGACGCAGCTTTTGCTCCTGTCATGGAAATGGACACTCCCTACTCTCTAGCCCTTGTCTCTTGACAGGATTTTTGGGGGTTCTTGTCTTATTAGAGATATGCATTTGTAAATTATTTAATCCCATGCAGGTGAAGACCTTTGACACAAATATAACCTTCAGCTTCATTAATGTCTCTTCAGAAACAATGTCTCTCCCACCAGCCAGCAATGCTGACCACTTAGTCTCCTTCTCAAGTTCCTCGGGTGTTCCTTGGCTGCAGCTGAGCTCGGGGGGAATGCCACTTGCCTTCGAGATGACTTGCTTCTTTCACTTCATTTGCTCACGGTTGGAAAGGGGGTACAGCCAGTGTTGCCAAGGGCTTGGGCCTACAAACTGTGAATAAAGAGACCAGCTTTATAGTTTGTCTGTGGTAGATATACAGTTTAGGGGATTGTTACCAAAATACCAGTAGGGTGACAGAGAGAGAGAAAGATTAATGCCATAGCATTTCAGGACAAACTTTAATTAACGAATTTTACAAATCTTACAAGAAGGCTGGTTTTCACAATATTTCCAGGTTAAAGAAATTTGCTAGGTTCACACCCCAGACTTATAGATGTATTTTCTAGAAAACTGCAAGGCTTTAACCATCAGTTCAAAGTAGAAGAGTTTCTGGCAGCCATGGGGATGCTTCTGCTGGATTGCAGGAATCCTACAGCCAAGGCTCCCTTCAGGAAAGGGCCTTTCTCACATTCTTACCAAACCAGTGTTTTATTAGTTAGCAATAGATGGCGCTAAATTTCCACTTGTCCAACGTTGTCAGCCAGAAAATGTATTTGAAGTAATTAGGCCTGCAAGATAACACTTAAAAGGGTTACTGCTGAAGTTGATGAAAGTGTGTGGGCATAGAGAGGCAGGAGCGCCAAGATGCTTCACCAGCTGGAGAAGTCTTAGGTGAGATAGTCTGGCTGCCAGAACAGGCTGCCAAGATAGTCAAAGGGAAGGAGCCAGGAACTGGAGAACGATTTGCAAATTCTTGAGAACAGCTATCGCGATCCTCTTGCAGGCTGGGTCAGGTAATGCCTGTCATTATCAGCGACTGAGGATCCCAGGCCAGACGTGTTAAAATCCCACTAGAGATTCTCAGTCTAGTCGGTGGTTTGTCACAAACTCCCCTCACCCTGGGATTAACCCATTCCCCAGCGCAAGGGATGCATTTGGGCTGTGTCATTTGGAGTGAGGCTGTGCTGGCAGGACCGGAGAGAAGGGGTTCAATAACTTTCTCACAGTCCTGCTGGCTTATCACCCCATGGCTCTTGGCGCTTACAGGTGTGGGGAGCAGACATAGTCATTTCTCACATGAAGCAGAAGGGAGAGGGAAGAGGCTTCCCTACTGAATTTTGCACTCATTTTCTGGCAGCAGCAGGGAGCATCTCGACAGCATGGGGTTTAGTGCTTGTGGTTTTCAATGCACTGGCTTTTTCTTCTGTGTGATAGCCCAGCATCCCGAAGGTGACAGGTATAGGTTAGGAAAAGGACAGAACAGCTTATTGCAATAGCAATTCACTCTCATGCATGCTGTGGAAATTATATTCATAAGAGGAGAGGTTGTCCTGCTGGGAGCCAGAGTACAGCTGGTGCCATATGGCCTTCTCTATACTGCTCGGTTAGCTATCCTCACCTGGCCACGCTGAGCAGCTGCTTGCAGCCCCCTCATGGATTTCTTAATGCTGCACAGTCTGCCCTCATGCAGGATCATGCCTGAGATCCCTACGTTTTAAGGTACAGACATGATGTTACTTAAAGAGGTGTGGAGTGGGGAGATGGGGCTGTGTTTGCTATGCTTAGTTGGGAGGAGTATGTACTGCATGCTGCTAGGCAGTTGTGGGTACCAGTAGCCCTCAAAAAGTGAAACATGTCATGAAGACCACTCACAAACTTGTTTTCCTAAACAGTTTTCCCCTCACAGACACACCTAAACATAACTTGCAGGGTGTTTTTTTCCATGATGGAAAATCTCTTTCTGCATTTCTCAGAAGGCTTGTCCTCAGAGCTGCTTTGCACAATGGAGTGAGCAAAGTTAAAGTGTCTTGTGGATGATGGCTGCATCGCATGCACGTTTTGCAGTACACTGGCTTCTTTATTAGGTGGGCAGGAGCTGACACTGCTGGAGCCAACACAAGTAAGGGTGTGCAGGAAGAGTGGGAATAGCTCACAAAATAAAATCCTGACCAAGGATGTGAATCAGGCATGGAAGATGCAGAAATATAGTGCCAAAGCAAAGAACACAGACAAGTTTTGCTCAGAGATGCACCTGTATTAACATTTGAAAATGAAAAGCAAAAATGGAAATCTTGTATTAACTTTGCAAAATCATCAAAATTTGCCAGATCTGACCCTAGATCCAGTTGCCCATCAGGAAGAACCAGACCGTGACTTGCCTTGTATGATGAAAGGCATCCAGGTTTATGAGGGTCATCCAGACTCTCAGTCCTGCATCCTGCAAACCAACTGAATGTTACAGGACCCAATAATCCTCCTCCTGAATAATGCCCACTGCTTTAGAATTTGACTGTTCACCAGTTCAGCACCATTAAAGCAAAGTATAGTGGATTTGGTGCTTGAAATGTGTAGCCTAGAGGTTTGAATATGGAAGCCAGAGTTGTGCTCTGCTCCTCTCCTTGCCTCTTGTCCCTCAATAGAGGCTTTCACTAATGACTTCAGTTCTCTCTCCCTGTTCCTCTAGTAGTACTCACCTCACAACAGCGATGTGAAAATGACTGGTTGCATCTCTGTTCAAAGATCTAATTAGAGGTGGTATTATTATTATTATTATTATTATTACTACTACTACTACTACTACTACTACTACTACTACTACTACTACTACTACTACAATGGTATCTCTCTGCAGTACTTTGCAAAAGAAAATATCGCCATAGATTGAAGTTAAAGACAGTTGAAGGACTCCCCCTCCCACCAACCCACTGTTTCCTACCTGTGCTCGCAAAGCTGTCTTGTAGCAACACGCAGAAAGAGCTGCCTGTCCTCTTTGGCAAAAACTTAAAAGCCCCAATGTCCAACACTCTCAAAGGCTCTTCAGTGGCAGAGGTTTGTTTATAAAGACACTAGGAAGGCTGTGGGGCTTATCTAAGATTGTGAGACTTTCAGATACTCAGTTGATGTTGAATGTAGGCCACTCCACTTCAGTTGCCCATCTGCGGTTTCAGGAGCTCTGCTGCAGGCAGCAGGGTTTGGAAACGCTGGTCTTTGCGCTGGCAGCTCATGATGTTCTGAGGGGAGAAAAGGTGGCTGGCTGCTCCTCCGCTTTTTCGTATTGTCAGACAAAGGGTGTCTAGAGCAGAGACTTAGATCCATAAATCCAGTGTAATTAAAATACTGAATGTTAACTCTTGAAAGTACTCCGAACAAAAAGACTCTGAAAGCGTTATTCACAGAGTTTTCAATTACTGCTAAATGAAGCAATAAAGGCACGTATAGTTAGTGATGTATCCTAATTATTATTCTGAACTTCTGCCTTTTTAGTAACGTTCGCTGGCTGGTGAGTGCAACAAGCTGCAAGAGGCGGAAATGATTCTCCAGTGTCTCCCTTCTTCCAGAAGGTGTTGCTATTATACAGCTCTGTTAAAGACACACAAAGTCGTGTAGAAAGCTGGGTGGAATAAAATGTGGTAAGGCTGGATAAAAAAATGTAAACCATACTAAGTATATAGAATTCAGTCACAAGGATTTCTATTATGCAGGGAAAAGAGAGCCTTTAGTGTAGTATGTGTCCACAGTATAAATAGTTCGGCAAAATGTAAACACCAAATATTTCCACCAGAGATCTTTGCAACCTCACATACAGTAGCTCTACTTTTCTTTTTCATTAAGGACTTCTTTTAATAAAGGGGCTTTTGTGGACTGAATTGGGAAAAATAGCAGCCACCTGTAACTTTTTTTTAAACCTAAAAGTACATACAGTACATCTATCAAAAGCAGAGGAATTTGAAACCTGCAGACTTTTTAAAGAAGCAAGTTCCACACATGATATAAAACAAATGCCATGTGTGCACCAAGCCAAGCAAATTAACAAAAGGGCAGGGGCATTTCCAATATTGCTTAAATAACCCAGGCTTAATAATGGGCTCTTTTCACACAAGCTCACAAAAGCTAAAATGTGTTTAAGAAGAAAAACATGCATTTTCATTGTATTGTGTGGCAAGAACCCTGATTTTTTTAAAAAAGCCATTAGCCTAAGCACGTGAATTCTCCATGGGTTTTTTTGGGGGGTGAATGTAGCACCTTGATGTAGAGCTGTTCTCTATGGACAAAGGGGAAAGATTGGTTTTCCTGGACCATTATGTATTACTTGCCTGTCAGGAGTACTCTCTTGATGTCCCTTCCCCACCAGATAGGCATCACAGAAGTCCCCAGGGTGTTGCTTTGTTTGCTATCAGTATTCAGGGAGAAGCCAAGTGTTATGTGGGTACAGAGACTGATGCAGCGCAGAGGCTGGTTTTCAGAGAGGCAAAACTTGCTCCGTTCCTGCTAGAGCCAGGTTGGTGTCTTAGATGCTCAACAGTTCCGTGTGTAAAACCGTGAAATGTTCCCAAAGGTGGCACCTTTAAGTCAGGGCAAGTCTATTCAGTTAAATTATTCTTCAGAGCTAGCAAGTCCCTTATTTTTCATAGCCCCAGGTAACTTATAAACCCATTCCTTAGCGTGACCATTCAGCTTCAGCTCTTGGTGGCTGGCCTGCTAGTGGTGAACCATGGTGGTGCTTTACAGGGATCTAGATTCATTAGGATTTCCTTAAAAAGGAAAAAATATTTTTAACCTGATCATGCTTATGTTTTTCAGTCCAATGGAGAGTGACAAAGAGACAGGGCAAAAAGATATCAAAAAAATGACTCATGCAGGAAATTTAAAATTATGTGTTGGTTGATGTAAACAGTCCTTTGTATAGAACTGTTGTTCCCAATCTTCATTGGCTTTGAATAAGCAATACAACATGTCACACTTTGCTTTTCCTGTTGGCCTCATTTAAACTTCTCAATTTCCTGTGGCCACAGCAACATTAAAAGGTCTTGTGAATAAAACATTCACCCTCCTTCCATGTAAAAAAATGAAGGACCTCTACCACAGATCCAGTAGAGATGAACTTGGACTCTTCTGTCCCTGCGATACAGAACTCTCTTATGACTACAACACTTAAAAATTACTGCCTTTTGCCTCCAGCCCTGTCTGATTGCATCCAGCCTGAGTCTAACTAAGGAGTGAGATATTGCTGTGCCGCTGCTATACTTGCCAGGTGTCTGGAGCTGTTGGTGGCTTGTTCTGTGTCTCAGGTGTTACAGAGGCCCCTGCACCAACTGCTTGAATGCAATTGGCATTTGAGATGTTCCAGAAATGCTCCAGAAACTCCGCAGGTGGGATTTTGTCAATGCCAGGGGCCAAAGGTGTGAACAAGAGCCACCTGCACCCACCAGAGCCTGTGTCACAGTAGGGGGACCTTGAGCAGTCAGCTAGGCTTTATTGTGGTCCTTTTGTGCTTCCATAGTGTCAG
This sequence comes from Platalea leucorodia, assembly GCF_965183815.1. NCBI lineage: Eukaryota > Metazoa > Chordata > Aves > Pelecaniformes > Threskiornithidae > Platalea > Platalea leucorodia. Next base: position 55,049,288 of record NC_138826.1, on the reverse strand, counting down.
CCAAGATTTTCCCTCTAGCTAAAAGTGCTTTGCAAACATTAACAAATAACTGTATGATTTAAGAATTTGTTCCCCATTGGAAAACATAGAAGTATGTCAGAGAAGCTAAGATGTCCAAGAATCACAAAGTCACACCAAGGATGTGAACAGAAATGATTAGTTCCCAAATCTTCTTTTCAAGGCATGGCTTTCTTCTTGTAATTTATTCTCACTGGTCTCCTATTGTCTTGCCATGAAATTAGATACAGCTTTTTGAGACAGGGACCTCACCTTTCTTTTTTCCTGTTATAGGCCTCACAAATTGTTACCTCTAGGAACATACTGAGTGTCATGAGCATTACTGTTGGGTCTGACTTTCAGCTGCTTGGCTATATAATTTCAGTGCACTTGAATTAGAGCCTGAACCTTGATTCGGCTTTGAATGCAACAGTTCAGATGCACAATCAGGTCATCCTGGATCAACAAGCTGCTGTGCATCCTCTGAGCGATGGTAGCTTGGATGCTGAGGCCTGATGCTATACCAATTCCTCAGTTTTGCTGGTCATTTCAAAAAGACGTGGCTCTGCATATAGGCTACAGTGGCATTTCCAGCCTACCTGAAGAGCAGCTGTTACTGTTATTCTCTGCTGTCATACTAAAAGGAGACTTCTTTTTGTTAAGTGTTTTGGATGTGCAAATTGCATCATAATATATTGGCCTAGTGCATGTATGAAACAATTGCCTTCAGTGGATAGATTTAGAAATGTTTAACTTTATCCTGTGCTTGTGTACATGACCTGCTTGCAGTGCCCTGAAATGGCTGAGCATCAACAGCCAGTCTCTGTTAGACTTTGTCCTTAAAAAGTGAGAGCTACGCTTCATGCTACCGGTTGCTGTGGAGCAGTTGTGCACTAGATGAAGCTCCGGGATGGACGTGTATTTGTTACAGTGTTCATTAGTATCAAACTAAATAGGTTAGTGTAATATATATGTTTGTACATAAGCCAATGTAACTAAAAGGAACAAGCCATTACCTTTTTCCACCATTGAAAACTTCTTCATCTTTTCCCCTTTGAATAGTATTGGGTTTTTTGAATCCAGCTGTAGCAAAGAAGGTAGATTGTCACTATACAGTTCAAGAAACAAGATACTAGACATCAGAAAGGGGCTTCTGTCAGCTTTGAAAGAGTGTACTAGTTTGCTATTACTCTGTTTCAATCAGTATCTCTGACATAGAGCTGGCTGAAATTTGGTTGTTTTCTCCACATTTATTTCCTTTTAATTTTTTTTTATTACTTTTTAAAACAAACAGAAAAAAGAGATGTTTTTTCAATTTTAACTAACAAATAAGTGTCCCCCACCCTCTCCCTCCATTCTTCTTTTTCAGTACAAAAATGAAAAAAAGAAAATGTGAAGAAAATTTTTAAAAGGGAGGAAATCAAACAGTCAACAAAACTGCTTTAAACTGAAAATCTGAAGAATCTTTAAAGAGGAGAACAGTTATTTGCAAAATACTCATGTTTTAAATGAAAAAAATAGTCTTTTTTTTATAATACCAAAACAGCCTTCAAGACAAAACATTGCTACACTGCTATCTGTGCTGGTGCTGATTTCCGTGGCCTGGCTCTGTATTACTTGCCTACCATAATAAACTATAAAACTCTCTTTGGTGAATGCAGAGTCCTCTCACATGGCTGGCTGCATTCTTGACCTGGCGTTTGGTCTGATTAAAGATGAGGCAGCTGAAAATAATGACTGTCACAAAGTGACAGTCACCCCTTTCTGATCTGAAGCTGCCCCTCACCTCTCCTGGGCAGGCAAGTCCGTCCTCACAAACCAATAGGCTGAGCATTTCAAAGGCCTCTTCTGGGCAATTGTGCCAATGGATCAGTCAGATTTCAAAACAATCTCTGATCTACCTGTAGCAATAAAAAGGGCCCTCTTGAATAGCCCAGTAATAGAGCAATCCCTGATCTCCAGTTTGACCAGCACAGGTCACTGTTGTCTATGTGCAGCCTGTATCTGGTAAGGATGCTTGCTATGCTACCAGCTGTGGAAGCCAAAGGAAAACAATTGCATCACACAGGGATTTTTTTCCTCCTGTGAAGGAAAGGAGAGGCTACGTAGCAGTCATCAAGCAGCAATCTGTAAGATTTTGTTTTGTTTTTCAGTGCTGAGCAATCTGGTCAGTCATCCGCACTTAGCAACTGAACTCAGTGTGTCCTAGTGCCGGCTGCTTGTGGCCTCTGTGTTTGTCTACTGATCAGTCATTCGAGACTATATGTGCTTTACCACTTGCCAGGCAATCTAGATTTTAACAGGTCTTCTTTGGGGCTCTTTCCCTGAGAGGTTCAAACATAACCCTCACAGACTGTAGGTGTGAGCCATATCGCTCTTCCTCCCTTAACCTATACCCTTGTGGCACCTATAGCAGGGCACAGGCAGAAGCCAGCTCCCGCTGTTGCTCTCCCTAGTACCAAAGAGCATCCAGGCTATGTGAGCCTTCCTTGTGGCAGGGAGGGAGGAAGGGAAAGCAGGAGGAAATCCATCTATAATTTTCAATAAACAGACAAATTTTGCTGGCGAAATGGCCCATACATGGTTTGCTGGCTGGATTCAGCAGCAGGGGAGCCCACAGTTAATCAGCTCTGCCTTTGCCACTGGGTTTCGCAGCAGCTGGAGCCATGTCCCAGAGGAGGCACAGATGATTCAGATGCTGGACAAACAAGGAATTAACACAATAATATTAAGCAAGAAATATCACCATAGGCTCCTACTTCTTTGCCCTCTCCCCTTCCTCCCCTCATGTAAGGCTGTATTAAAAAACAGACCTTGGCTGGTGGTTTAGAAAGGAATGTTTGACATGGCGAGATGGATAAGTGGGGCTAGCATTGGGGTCACTTTTGGCCAGGGCACAGCTGGGAAGGAAGCAGCGGAGCCCCCTCAGCTGTGCTGGGTGCTCGTGCATGACCAGAAGCCCTGCCTATCTCTGGCTTTTTGGCAGGGCTGGCCAGAAAGAGCTTACTGTGTGCAGCCATAGCAGTGTTTTGGGGGCAGGCTGGGGGCAGCCCAAGAAGGAGTGTACATGTGCTCGTTGCCTGCTCTGAAAGCCAAAGCGAACAGGTGGAGGCGTGGGGGGCAGGTCAGGGTGGTCAGGTGTGCCACAGTGTCGCCCCATCCCAATGGGAAGAAAGCCTTCCTGAGCCTAGGGGAGAGCCCTGCGGGAAGTGGCTCCTTTCCTCCGCCATCCCAACCCTCCTCCTTTGCAAGCAATGTCTGAAATCTGCTCAAGGCTGAAACAGTGTTAGTGGGAAGCTGAAAAACATGCCAATGCACTGTCCCTTTGCTGGCTTTCACAATCTCAGTGCACCAGGGATCCATACTGCTCTTTGAATTGAGCTGACCCTGAAAAACTTCTTTGGCTGGTAAATAAAGTGAAGAATATCTTGACCTATCTGCTTAGAAAAAAGGCACAAGAGGGACATCTGGTATTACTGCACTTTCCTGCTCAGTTCTCAGTCCTAACAAGTAAATGACTGATGAAGTACCCAAAGATTGTCTTCCTTTATGTGATCCAGCATGCCACAGGATCTGCTTTTCACCTGAATTATGAAATGGCCACCCGAGGGAGTGAGATTTTATTGAAGGAGCAACCTAAGATGGGGATCCCACTGACACAAACTCGGGAGCCCCCCCTGGCACCAGTCCCCTTACATTCAGGTCCGATGCGAGGCACCTGCAATGGGCTGGAGTTCTTCCTCATTCAGCTGATACTGAGAAGTTTTAAAATATGTATATACCCAGATCAGAGAAATGTGCAAGGTATTCATACAGACAAACATAAGCCATAGAAAAATGGTCTCCAAAACAATCAAGCTATTCCTCCTACCAACCAAGGTGATAAAAAGAGAAGAGGATTGCTGTTGTCATCCAATTAAAAATGCCTAGGCAGCACTCAGACACAGTCCTATGCTGGATATGATCTGTATTTACATAGCTAAGCCCACCATGTCAGTCAAGAGTGAGATGTTGGGCACTTGAGGGAAATGGATTGCCCTCACAGTTGGAAGAAAATTATTTGTGATCATAGTTGTCCTTCACTATTGCTTAGTATTATTTAATGCTCCTATTTCAATAATGCCCTGAGGCTTTGATTAAGAACTGGCAACGAACTAGAGTCCAGTCAAACTGCTCTTGCTGTTACTGCAATTGTACCTTGTCACTGGAGAAATCACCTTTCCCTCGAATACTGTCCTTCTGCAGGTCTTCCTCTGCTTTTCCTAGTCAGCAGGCAGACGTGCTGGCAGCTTGCCCTCTGAGTAGTGAGATGTGATTACTGGACGTTTATCCATCGCTTCTTAGATATCAGTCACAGTATTTAATTTTGATTTGCATGTGCTTTTGGAGATGCAAAATGCTGAGTTGGTTGGTGGGGGCTATTGCCGTTATAATTTGATTTCAGATGCAAGTTTTTGTCCCTGGCACCCAGTTGTGGCTCTGGCAGTCCTGGTAGGTGACCCTTTGCAAGTCACTTTCCTATCTGCTTTTTCAGTCATATACTGACTAGTATGGGTGACATAAAGTAGATGGGGAAAATAATATTATTCTTTATCTAGAACTTCACAATATTAAAAACTGCAATATATTCTTTACATTTTACTCTTGTCCTGTAACACCATTAAAAACAGATATACATGTTATATGTCTTGGGACTTAACACATTGCTTTGGTTAATTACCCTTGTCACGTCCATTTTCTTTATTATGTTTTATAGTTGTCATGTCCATTTGTTCTGCCCAGCTGCTGATTTTGAGGTCCCAAACCTTGATGCTTACTGTTTACCCAGTAAGTGCCCTGGTAGAATGTGGGTAGCAACAATCCAAGTGACCTCATGCAGTTTCCATAAGACAAGACTTTGCTTAATCCAGTCAGTAAAAAAAAAATAACAAAACCCATAGAATTAATCAGAAGGTATTTTAAAAGAAGGAAAGCTTGACACAGCTTACCTGAGCTTCACCACCTGAATAAGAGAGGGGATCTCTCTCAATGTATCAGTCTTTTCCTCACGGAAAGTTATCAGGCAGTTGCTCTTCTTCAGATGGAAAGAAATTGAAAAATAATTCTTGGTCAGCTGGTCGTCTGGGCTTCAGGACCGGCAAAATTGGCAGTATAACTTGCCTGAGCCAAGAAATCAAGACAGACTCATTTCTTCCCAGAGCACTCACTGGTTCATCCCTTGACTGAAGCTGTCCACTTGTCTTTTGTTCTCCACAGCCTACTGTTAAATTAAAGCAGGATGCAAGAAATAATACACCCATACCTCTGTCATATCAACTAGTGAACATTATTCTAGTGCAGCCTTCTGGTCTTCGCACTTAAATATCCAAAAGGATTGATCTTTCTACCACTAAAGATAAATAAGTGATATTCAGTGTCCCTAGGGAGGCACAGGTCATCTGTAACAAGTGGCATTAAAAATCTGAAGAGACCAAAGCTGTTACAAAATAAGGAAGGTATGAAATATGATGAGAAGTACAGGGTAAAGAGTTTGAACTGGAAAACAAATAAGGAGATTAGGAGTATCAATTGTAAATTCTTCATTTATTCTAAGAAAGAATTAACTGGAGGGTTATAATTGCTCAGCCACTCCTATCAAAAATAACTATTACGCAGAAGCCCACTTGATTTGTAAAAATGGTTTGTCTAATCTACAAGGCATTTGTGAAGCATATGATCGCTATGGAATTACAATGCTTACAAATACCACCTGTTGAGGAAACTAATTGTTAATATTTCCTAATTTCACAGGGAGAAATGGAGAATGAGATCAGTCTCAGACTAGAGACTGAAAACCAAGCATTTCTGCTTCCTATGTCCTTTTCTGGAGGTGTTAGCCCATGGAATGAAGATGTTCTTTCCTCTACAGAAAATACAGGATACAAAAAGAGTTCCAGAGAAGTGGTTGATGACAGCTCAAAGAAAAAATATACAGATGCTGTAAGCTGTAAGTAGTTATACATCCAGTATTTTCCATATTTTGCTTTGCTCATAAATATTGATCCAATCCCATGAATGTATGTAATGTTTCAATACACTATGATGTCTATTTTTAGTTTCTTGACTCATGAGAAAAGTTTGGGATCTTGGCAACCCAGGCACTTGGCAACCCAGGAACTCTTTTACTTTGTTTTTCCTCTCACGTAAAATGCTAAGGCTAACTAAATTGTTGAAAACATTTTTGAAACTCATAAAGTCAAATGGTTAATTGAATTATGCAGGTTAAAGGTCTGCTTTTCCCTTACCTTGCATATTTAGAGTGACCAGTGTAGCTGAGTACATTCTAATAAAAGTTAGCATAAAAATAACTATCTATCTCTTAAGTTAGATGTCCATGATTTTCTTTTTTAATGGTACATGTTGGAACAAAGTATCCCATATTGGTTCTGTAATTAAGATATGCATATGTTGGCTCCAAAGATCCCTAATTACATCTGCTTTAGGGATGCTGTTAGAGAGAAGATAATTGTATACAGTTGCTGCAGAGACAGTAGAGGAGCTTAATCCGAAGTATAGGGAAAGCTTAGAATAGTAGCTTTGGACCTGCAGATATTACTGCAAACGTGCATTGTCCTACACATTTTATTAAAAAATGCTAGATATTTGTATTTTGGATGTAGCTTTTCAAGTATGGGCTTTCTCATCTTGATTAAATCAATGACAAAACGCCCATAGATTTTAATGGCGCAGTCTCAAGTCCCCAGATAATAGATGCTGCTCCTGCTGAAAACAGCTTTCATGACGTAGCTTGTTTCATCCAAAGATTCCTGAAACGTCCTAGACTACATAAGCCAAGTTCAGCACCATAAGTTATTCTTAAGGCTAAGTGTAAAACTTTGTCAGAAAAGATAGATGGGTATGTCACATGCATGGTAAAAGTCTCCTATAGAAATTCTTCCTTTGTGGTTGGTGAGATAAGTCAGAACAAAAGGACTGAGAAGCACATGGTATGGGGATAAAAAGGCATGATGCCATGGAGCTTCAAGCTGCGGTATACTACAGGCTTATGGCAGACTGCAGAAAAAGAGCAGTGGTGAACTAGATTAGAGGTACCAAAACAAAATGGCCACAGCCTGGCAGTGACTAAAAGAGTAAATTTAAAATTATCTGCGGATGGATGCTGTCTGATGATGTAGGTAGAATTTGAAGTGACGCTTCCCGTCTGGGCACTGGCAACCTTGCAAACAGCAAGAGTTAAAAATTAACAATCCGAAGACAAGTCAAAATACACTCCCTGTCTGTAAATCAAAAAGTACTGCTTCAAACTCAGCCAAATCTGGCTGCTCCCTTATCCCCCACAACCACCATCATAATTACAGCAGCTGATTTTCCTCACACCCACCTCAGAGATTTCTGGGGGTTTTGGCCAGGTTTGCATCCCCATATGATTCAGCCTACTTTTACTTATGTTTAGCGCATTGTGTAATAAGCAAAGCTTATATAAGCTAGGGACTGTGGCTCCAGCTTCAAAAACCTTCATCAAAAATAGGAGATCAGAAGCAGGATGGCAACTCATGCAGTTTTTTTCTTAAGCGCAGATACAGAATTAACTGTCTTTGGGCTAAATGCTCAGCTGTTTCAAATCTGTGTTGAATCATTAATTCCTACTCAGCTAAGCTAATTTACACCTTGCTGAAGGTCTGGTTCTCATCAATAAGTGTCCCAGTGTTGAAACCTTGACAGTAACTAGTCAAAAAGAACTGGGATGAAATTTTGACGCATTAAATTCAGGGGGAATTTCCTCATTACCACCAGATAAGCCCTTACCTTACCCCAGAACAACCAGCTATTCAAAGTAAAAAACAGACTCTGCTGTGTATCTCTGTTCCTGTCCTGAAACTGTTCCCACTAGAACAGCCAGCAGTCCCTGCTCCGACTCATTTTATCTGGAAAAAGTAAATAGAAACTGCCAGTTCCTCACAAGAAGAAGTTTGATTGTCTTATTGAACTGATACAAATTTGAATCAGTGAGCTACAGATGCATGGAACATTTTCACATGGTCCAGACCATGATAAGATTAACTGTAGTACTCTAGGGCTTTAACAGCCAAGGGTGTGGGTTTCCTTGCAGTAGGTATTGCAAAAATATAGAGTAGGAAAGCTTATGGAGAAGTGAATATTATCTGCATGATATCTACTAGCCTGAATGATGTGATGTTTTCTAAAAGTTAAATTAATTCCACTGGCATCTTTTGGGGTGAAATTGCTTCTAAAGAAAATATATTATTTGCAGTTGTTGGGTAAGTCTGTGATCACTGTTACATTGATGTAGATACAGAATTGTGCTGCTGAAGTTAACAGAGCTATTACAAAGTTACGCTGTAGAGGAGATCAGTATCTGGTCTTGTATTTTAAAACATCTGAGTTCTTATAAATCTAGTGTTTTCCACTTCATGCAAAATAAATCGATAAATGTATTGCTAGTAATGAAGGAGTTAAAAAATACAGCCCCCAAAAGGGCTGAGGTACAACCCAGGCAGTTTCTGTACTTAAGGATTTATTTTTTCAGTGTCTCTGCACCTTCAAGTTTTTTGGTTTTGTTGTTTTGTTGTTGTTTTTTTTTTTGCTTTTACAATTTAATCTTTCACATAATGGGACAGACACAAAGCCTTGGTTGGAAATCTCCCCCTAGCCTGTTGCAATATTTATAAAGCTGTGCTTTTTAAACATGCTGCAAGATGGGTTTAGTAAAACAAAAGACATTATAATTTATTGTTCCAAGATTATTGATTCAATAAATTAACAATAATTTCCATGGAGGGTAGGAGTCCTGGCACTATAAAAGTTTATTTATCTGCACTTTAACTAGCATTGATTAGAGTATTCAAATTGTCCCAGTGCTATATAATTGCTCTTTATAGGTGGAATGCCCTCTGCTGTGCAGGAGACAGTAAAATAAACATTCGACCAGAAGTGACAATGGCTCTTTTAAAAGCCAGGATTTTTTTTTTTTTTTTTTTTAAGAGAGAAGAAAGAGTTTGTGTAATGCCTTAAAAACACAGCCAGCTTTGGCCAAACTACCTTGTAACATTGCAAGGACAAACAAGCTAAAGGTTGCTATTGCTATTGTTCTGAGAGGCACAAGGCAAATATAGTAGTTATGTCTTTATATTTGACTATATCCAAGTGAGAAAGTCTTTTTCTGTTGTTGTTTTAAAGTGCCATTCCATGTTGCACTGAAGTGCCAGGTGGAAATTATTGTTGCACATGCTTTTCCCTTTCTCCCTTTTGTTTCTGAAGTGCCCACAGAACTTGTTCAAGGTAACTATGAAGCTATTGTAGATATGTTAATAATTCAAGCAAAACAAGCCATACTTCCAGATTCACATTCACCATGCAGAGTTGCTCAGAAAGGAACATTTTGCCACCATGGAGAACAATAGCTGATTTAGTTCACAAGCAATTGTACTCCCCTTATGTAGAATACTTAGGACAGTTACATCTTTTAGACATAGGGTTATGATAGGTCTACCTTCTGATACGTACGATAACGCTGCTTTTATTTTACAACTCTGTTGATGTAAAAGATTAACAGTACTTTTTCCCTCTTTTGGTTTTCATAAAACATCCAACTGCTAGAAACGTCACTTAGAACCACGAGTTTGCAATAATTAAAACAAATTATGCATCTTAGTAACCCAAGGTGGATGATTAATGTAGGCTTTAAATGATTGTTTGTGTTAAATTGTTTCTCCAAATGCAATTCAGGAATTTGAAGTTGTCAGATTAACTGCTGTATTTACTGGTCTGTTTGATTAGGTGAGCATAGTTTTATATTCCCTCTTGGAGACCTAAATAGCAACCATTTCCTACCAAAACAGCACACAAAACAAAGGCCCCATTCAGAGGACTATTCAAAGTGGGCAATGTTCTATAGCTCTTTGTATCCTGAAACAACATGGTTACTGAAGTGCCTCTAAAAGGTACAACAAATTTTTGAAAGAACACAATAATGGCCATTATAATAATAGTTGGAATATTATATTTTCGTCTAAAGGTAAAAACATTCCATCATCAATTAATGGATTAACTTCATTATTGAACTTAAAGACATCTCTCAGAGGCCTTTATGATTAATACTGTAAAATAGGGTTTAATGAATGCTGTTAAAAGGATGGCTAATATTAATTTGAAACTGTAATCCACACTGCCAGAGTTTGACCACTCTGTACTCTTTTCAAGAACATCCATGGAGTTGAATTTTAATAAGCATTCATAGGAAATGAATTCTAGGCTTGGACATGCGAATTTTTAACCAAAGTGAATTTTAATTTCTTCTTCTTTGGGCATTTTGCACCAGAAACTTGGTCATCGGAACCAATCAGGGGATAGAAATAATGTCATGTGTCTTCTTTCTCTTTTTCCAGTCAACAAGTGCATAATAAGCACAGCTTGAACTTTGATCATCACAGTTCAAATATCAAGACAAATGAAGGGTTTACAGTAGATTTTGATGAAAATTGTGTAGTGCCTTTCTATGTCCAGATACTAAGTATTTTTCTCTTAGTTTGATGATAAGTTTTTTTATATATGCACTTTCCAAGAGCAGCTAGCTAGCAGCTTTGCCAGGACAGTGGAAAAACACTGAGGAATAATAAATATTATTAATAACTTCTTGGTATTTCTGGGCAAAGCCAACCTGATTGCCACATCATTCCTGAGAAGGGAGGGAAATTGGAGGACACAACGTCCTTCACCTTCTCTTGATGCAATTTCTTTCTTTCTTTCCTTTTGAAGGATGATTTATGGTAGGAACAACTACAAACAGCAGTGGAGATGGGAGGGCTCTGCCTTTCAGCATCTCATGCTAATGGTCAGTAGTGTGGCTGGAGGAAAGCCAGCTATGTATGGAAAGACTTTGGTAGGGGCACACTTACATGTAGTCCCACTTGATTGCTTTAAGAACTGGAAAGGCCAAACTGTTAGGCTCAGTGCTGGCTTTACACCATGTAGAGAGGACAGACATATTGGGGTTTTTGGAAGAGGGACATGGTTTCACCAGAGCAGGAAGTTTCTGAGTAAGACATTGTTGGAAGCTGAGAGAGTATTTTTGAGAAATATCCCTTTCTTGCTCTATTTTTACACTCTTTCCCAGGCATCCACTTACGGCCACAGTTGGAGACAGGATAGTGAGCCAGACGGTCTGACCCACTGCAGGTTCTTTGCTCATATTTTCTTGGGATTATCCTTTCCAGAGAAATGTGGTCCCTTTGTCATTCATGTGGATATAGGTGGAGTAAAGCAATATGCACAACATGGGATTTAGAGAGATTAGAAAGTATCTACTTTCGCAATTATTTCTTTTGCTGGTTTGAGGGAGTCAAACATCATATGGGATGAATGCCAGTGAAATTCAGAGAGGTTGTTATGGTTTTCCAACTCAGGAAGCTATAAAGCCTTCAGCAGCACTGAATCCAAAGTATCCTTGGTGAGAAGATGTGGCTATTGCTTTTTCCTCATCCTCATGGAGAGATACATGATGCTCTGCTTGGTTAGCAGCAAAAATGTACCTCTGGGAAGTTTTTGTGGTTCTGTGCTCTGTATTGCTAAAACCATATTAAAGCAGCGGACTACTGGAAAAATCTAATGAATATGTTCTCAGCTATGAGGACAAATGCTCCTTCTCTATAGATATTTGACTTATTGAGTTAGAGATGTTCAGACAATGCCTCTGCATTCTCCCTTCTAGGATTCCAGGTGAACTATGACGGATGGCTGTCAAAAATGGGCATGCTACTTCCCAGCCTGCCTACCCGCCATTAGCGGTAAAGGGGACATAGCTGGGATGCTGGCTGCATCATTACATCAGGAGTGAGACAAGGATGGTATAACCAGGGGCAGCTGTAACAGTTGGGAAACTGCTTGTTGCAGAACATCCACAGGGTTCTCAAAGATGTCCTGGGCACTGGAGGAAACGAGGCAATCAATGAGAAACTCTTACACTGAAATCAGTCATGTGATGTGACACAGTGCTGCTGTAACAGTCTCGAGGACTAGATGGCTAATTGCAAAGGTATAAGCAAAGGGAGGAGCCTTCTTCATCAAGTAGGAATGTTAGAGCCCTGGGAAAAAAACAGGAAATCTATTCATTAAATTTATTAAATTTCAATTAGGAGTTTACAGCTCATAAGGGTTCATATTGCTAATGAAGAGACGACTGTATTTCAGCTAGTGGTGAACTATTTCTCCTTTCCTGCAGTGCTCAGGGGAAGCCACTTGTACCAGCCACATATAGAAAAGCAGCCTGGGAAGCTGAACTGTGATTTTAGTTTGAAGGAAATATGGAAATAGGAAACTGCCCTGGTGATACCTTTTGCTACTTACCTTTAAATTTCAAGTAAAGTACTTCAGCTCAGATGTGTTGCTAGAAGTGCTTCAAGCTGAGTAGCTGGACATCAATTTCCAGGAAAGCCTGGTTTGATCCCTGGAGGTGGACTGTTGGGTGCTGTGGGGGTCACATGCTTGCCATACACCCACTTACTTTCTGATTGGGCTTGCAAAGTCTGCCTGAGCTTGTCTTTAAAGATGACCCTCACCCACTTTTTTTTACTTAGCAGTTTACTGATTAGTCCATTTGTTTCCCCTTGCTTCTAACTGCCAGTGAAAATGTCCTTTTCCTTGACTGATTATTATGTGTAAAACATGGTCCCTGAGTGGGGACCAGACCCTAACTCTCCTCTTTGTTAAGGAACTGCCCAGTCGCAAATCTTCAACTTACCGAAAATGCTTTTCTCTACCAAAGCAAAACAAATCCAGTCACGCTGAGGGCACTCAAACAATTTCTGAAGGCTGTTCCACAAGAGCAGCCACCTCAGAATAAAGTACTCAAATACAGTGTTCAAAGACTAGTGGAATGACTCCGCAAATATGAAGCAGAAGTTGCACGGCCAACGTGTACTATGTTATTTTGATTGTATTAGCTGATTTTTATTTTATATTGAAGCGTCCAAAGATGACATAAGGACTTCTGATTGAAAAAAACCTAAAGAGATATGTGTTATATATCGCAGTTTTTCAGTTTTCCACTGGACATTCATTTTTTTCACGCTGCCGCATATCTTTTGACAGGACTAAATGCCACAAAAGGTGCCAGTCTCTAGGTCACAGATGACATGTATCTTTTCCGTATCACAGCTTGAGCCTGAATGCTCAGTGAGACCCGCTGAAGTTAGACGCTCAGCTTCTGCTGCTGAGTGTCATCATATTTTGGAAGCTAATTTCCTTTGAAAATCCCAGCACAAAGCAACATCAAAGAGGAACGACTGAACATCATATTATTGTGAAATGAAAGAAGGAGGGAATATATAGTGAAGGGGTTTTTTTTGCTGCAAGACGCCATTAGCAGTAGAAAACATAGGGAAAATTGGAGACTAGTAGAGGTAACCTCAAAATATTTGTGGCTAAAATACTCAAAACTTTTTTGTTTCAACAGAGTTCAGATTCTTTTTAAGGAAGGAGCATGCTATTAAAAATGGTGGCTAGCAAAAAATCAGTCTTCTAACATAGAAGTATCAGCAGAAATCTTTTGGCTAGCTAAAGATGTACCATTATATTGAGGCAGGGACAGGGGACTGAGTTGTTTCTAGCATTAAAATAAAAGAGGTGATATCTTTCTCTGAAGACGTTATTTGCACCATCAGCTAGAAGAGAAGATCCTACAACTGCATATTGTGCCCTTTGCAAAAGCTCATAAATTAAGGGACTTTATTTGTCCCTTTCACTGTGTTGGTGACAGGGCCTTGAGGGGCGCTGCCCAGAGTCCCCCTCCCTCCCCGCCCACAGCCCAGGACCCCATGTCAGCCCCCTGGGGCCGTCAGTTGCTGCCCCAGGAACGCGCAGCAGGGCCGGTCTCCAGCTCCCCACAGCCCTGCCCTGCCTGGCCATGGGTCCACACCACACTGGAAAACACTATTGCTGGTAGCCGCATACAGCACAGAAATAACTCAGCTATCAGTATACGGCTGCTTTTTGCAGGGCTTATATTTTTAAAAAAATCTATTCTTGAGATTCATAAAAAGAAATATTTCCATTGTCTTTAGTCTGCTTCCACTGCCTGCAGTGAGAGATTTTTTTCCTCCTCAGTTTTCATGGGATCAAAGCCAGGTCAGTATCGAGCATTTCAAGATCTTGTCCAGTATTGTTGTAAGTTGAAAGCATTTGACACAGAAATCACTAAGGGTCTGTTTTCACTGAAGTATTAACAAGAGTATTGCCCCAAACATGAATCTTACTGACACAAAAAGCTCCTTAACTGTTAATATGAGTTGTCTGGCTTGTTGTGGAAAAGAGGGGGAATTTGCTGTAGTTCACACACCTCATCTGTTGCTAACCCCGCAGCAACTCCAGTACTATTTTTCAGCATGGCTATTCTCACTTAAGCTTCCCTAGCTCTAGAGGTGAGTAGGCAAGCTGAGCTAATTCTGTAGCAAACGTATAGCGTGAGATGGTTAACTTTACTGAATTATTTTACAGCACAACATGCTGAATTATAGCTCATGTTGCATGAACCCAGGTTTATACACATTTATTTAAAATTCTAGAATAAGAAGACCCCTCTGCACAGACCTATATTTGAGTTTGCAAGGGACATAGAGTTACCTTGAATAAAGAAATGATGTCTGTAATTGGTGACCTTATGCTAGGAGGGGCTACTGGAATTTTTGTAGATAACTATAAGCAATGACTGTTGACTGGATTAACATGCTGCCCTGCCTTCTGCTGATCTGTTTACTCATGACCAAAAATGGTTTGCAATTGTGGAGTGCTTGCACTATATACAGTCCTGGAGCTCAGAAGCATTAGATTCACTGGTAACGATTGAATCAGTTGGTTAATGAGTCTGTGAGATCTGGCATTGGCATCCCTTAGTTCACAGCAGTCAGTAATATATAGACTCTGTGTGTATACATGCCGAAGCTTAATTTGCAATCCTATTTAGAGCGGAAAAAAATGCCACACTTAAAAAAAAAAAAAAAAAAAAAGTGCAAACAGGGTTCTTTTCACAGTGGACAGAGAATACCGTTAAACAGAGGAAGCACAATATCCCTTTTCATAGCAGGAGATCAAATGTCTGCAGAAGAGTTTAATTTATACTTCTTCATGTGCCAGAGCTGTGTCTGAGACATTGCAGCATTTCAGTACTTTCAATCAGGTCATAGTTTCCAGCACAGATTACTTCATCCCTTTTAAAATAGAACAAATAGAATAAATGGAATTCCACATAATCATGGTAGGAGCTGGGATTATAGGAAATTAAAACACATATTTAAAAGCAGAGGTCTGTGCGGTAAATAATCATGACATAGAGCTCAGAAAGTAGTGCTCGGTCTCTTCTAGGTAGTTAATGGGCAACAAGGGTCTTTGGCTCTGCAGCTTTCTCTAGCATGGGGGTGTGGATGTATCCTAGAGGAGGATGACGAGAGTGATGGTGGATGATGTGCAGTGTCACATTTAATGAAGTTGCTACCTTTCCAGAAGAAATATTAAAATAACGCCGCTTGCCTCAAATGCAACCTAGACGAACGCTGGCTGATGTGATTCAGGCATGGACTTTATAGTCTGTGCGCCGCCACGCAGTTTTGATTGCTTTTCCCAGTTAGGTCCTCTGTTCCCTAGCTGCTATAGAATATTTCACATCTCCCAGCCACGGCTCTGCGTTGGCAGTTGGAGAAAAGGTGTTGATGAATTCTGTCTCAAATTTCTGCATGTCTGAAGAAAGCCCTTATAAAATACCAGCATATATTATACTGATATCCCCCAAACAGAAAAGTAGCTCACTGCAACCTGGAATGCTTTGAACTAGTACTGTAAGACAAGTGTTTGCAGTATTTATTACAACAGGAGAAAATGAAACTAGAAACATGTTCCTTAATTATAGTATTTGCCCAACACTGCCCTCATTGTGATCCATTTTTGGCAATAGAAAAAAGAACTATCAATAACTTATTTGTGACATGACGAAATTCCAATTCACATCAGAGCTATTTCATTAGGCAACATACAAGCATGCAGAGAAGACAGCCCTTGCCCCCAAAGGACTGTTTTGTCTATAGAAGTGAATGAGAGACTGAGATATTACATGTGTTACCTGAAGTCACAGACGAATTCAGTAGCAAGGCTGGGAATCGAATTGTTTTCCTGAGTCACAATCCTGTGTCATTAAAGATAAGCTCACTCAGGTCATGTGTGTTTTATGTATGTGTATATATGCGTGAATGCAATCACGTTTGTCTAGTTTGACATGTAGGCTGGACTGTGGGTCTGTAACTTGCATATATGTATCCTTTTTTTGCATCATGTCTAACTATGGTAAAGATTACACTGACAGACTAATTCTGTTTGGGAAGGTTTCTGTTTAAAAGCAAGTAAAACTCTGGAAGAGAAGGCAAATTCATCACTGGTGAGTTGGCTGAATCCAGTCACATGCTGTATAGTATAACTTATCCTTAGGAATTCATGCCTCCATTGGGTCTGCCTACCAGATAAGCTACACCGAGATGAAAGTGAGTTGCATCAGATTCTGGTGCCCAGAGCACACAGTTCAGGCTCTGTTTCTCCTTTGTTCAACTGGATGCTATATAAGAAACAGCATTCTTTCTCTTAGAAAAAGAAGTTAATCGAGGGGGAGATATGCAGGTAAAAGTTTTATGCATGGCACTCTTAATACTTCTGAACATGTCAAAAGTGTATTTTAAAGTTACTTGCGTTGACTCGGCTTCTTTAAAAGTTTAACCTGGATTGCTTTAATTGCAGAAAACAGAACTCTCTTGCTTGATTTTGGTAAACGTGGTCTCCTACTGACATCAAAGATTATAGCAACCGCAAGGCACTACTTTGCCTTTGTAGTTCCAAGTTGCTCAAAAAACTTTTAATGTATTCTTGTAGGTGTAACCATGTGTCATAAATATACCCGCCAACAAGAGATAAACCCTAACTTGAAAGCAACTGTTAATCGATTACTGCAGAAAAACTGACAAACTCAAAGTGAATAATGCTAAAAGGTGTTAATTTGTGGATTTCTGTAGGCTTTGAAAAGCAAAATTAAGTCTATATGGGATTTTGGATGTGTAACATAAATTGTGGGCCACGTGCCTCACTTGTATAAATCAGCATCATTGCACTGAGAGCCAGGAGAGCTCTGCTGCGCTCCAGCTGAGAAAGTGGCCCATGACTCTCAACACATGGTGATCAACATCAGTTTTTGTTTGGTTTCATTTATTTGGGGAGGGAGGGAAAAGAATCTAATGGGGATTTCCTGGACTATTACTCAAGTCCGTAAATATTTTTCCTTTTCTGTGTGAACTGAGCATGTTGCTGCTACTGCCTGGTGCAAACTGAGTATGAACAATGTTTCATGCTTGCACTGAGCTCTAGACCCCCAAGCCTTGGGGACCCTGGCAATGATGTTAGGAGATTATATGATCCACAGCAAAATGATTCCAGGCAGGCAGCAGACAGTAGCCAACACTGGCAATCAAGAGGGGCAGCGCTGGCAGCTCTAAGCATTGTCCTAGCTGGGTAAATGGCCCCTCTTTCCGTGCAAAAATGCAGGCACACACAAAAACACTTCTCTTCAGAGCTAGGAAGTTTTTGCGGTGAAACTTCTTACCAGCTCTGTATATATAGCTCCAGAAGAAACAAATTCATAAATCTGTCAAAAAAATTGAAATTCTGCATTCAAAAAGAAATGTTTTGACTTTTTTATTTGAAGTGCTTTGCTTTGTTATCTTAAATTTTACTTACATTCATAATTTAAAAAATAATTTTCTCAACAAAATGAAGGAAGGGTTCATTCAGGTAGAATAAAATTAGAGGAAAAAATGGAATATAAAATTAGAGGAAAATATTGCGTTTGGTTTGGTCATCCAAGTAAAAGATCACTTCAGTCATTAACTTCATTGCTTGTTTTCCTTTGGTCCATCCTTCTCTGCATGATTTTGCAATGTGTACAGGAACATTTAATGAGGACCAAATTCTAATGGCGAAAGGCCATTAGAATATTTGTTGAGATGGATAGCAGACGACATCTGACTCTAGTGTACTGGCAATGACATGGGAATGTGGAAAGTCAGGTGAACCATACCTTTGCCTTTGTGGTAGAATTGATGTAGAGAAAGGCAAAGGAGGGAACAAGTAAGGGAAAGTCAGAAGCAAGTTGGTTGTATGTCTGTATGTATATAGATGTATGGGTATTTTTTTTTTAGTACTTCAAACTAGAATTGGGGAATCCCCTTCAGCCTGCTTTTGGATTATACTTGCAAAGCTTTATGTATCTTTTTGCCTTGAGTTGATAGAGAAGGTAGAGTTACCATCATGGATCACAGTAGCCATTGAAGTTAACACTGGGTATGCAATTTAGCATGCTATAAATGTCAACTAACTGAAGCTCCCCCACTCATTTCTTGGTGCTGTGAAGTGATAATGAAACCAAACAAGCTTAAATACCCTTGACCAACCTTTTGTCCTACAGCACTGTGAGTGAACCAAGCCTTGGCAGCTCTGGGACTGCAGGGCTCTCATGCATGGTGGGATGAGGCTGATGGCAGGCTGTGGTGAAAAAAGGTGGCTTCACTGGCACACACTGGGCTTGGTCCTATGGCTTAGGGGCTGCTCAGCTTCATGGGAGGGCTGGTGGCACTGTCCTGCCAGGGGCTGTAGGCAACCTAGTGCTGCCACTGGAGCTGGCTCACATTAAAGTGAGAGAAAGGGAAGCTGCCTCATGTGGGGAAGAACTTGTTCAGCCTTGCTGACTTCCCGCTGGCTCAGTTTTGTGCTGTGGGGTGGGACTTGGAGCTGGCAAGGAAACGTTTTGAGAAATTGATATATTTTGAAACTTGGTGAGGTTCTTCTGGGTGCAAATAGTTGTACTGCTTTAATTTTAGCCCTGGTAAGGGTTTAGGATGGTTGACATTTAGATTAATGATGTAAAGAAAAGTGGAGGGCGGGCATGAAAAGCCTGTGCCTTGAGCACTTCCAAAACTATCTATGCTGCTTTAGCCTGCTCTGCGTAGATGGGGCATAATCTGGAGTGGCATAAAGCACCTCCATACCAAAGCACCTGTGCCTTCTGTAAGGGTGGTGGTCATTTCTGGGGTGGGAGAAAACTACTTATTTTGCAGCTGAGATATTACTCCACAGTTACACAAACTACTGAGGTAGCTATTGCGGTATGCAGGCAGTGCCTGGCCCTCGTCTAATTGGTTTCTCAAAACAGCAACAAACAAATCAGCCCAGCCCCACTCATCCTGCACTTTTCGTTTTGATATTATTTGCCTAGTTTTCAACCTCACTGTCCATGGGCATTTTCCTCCCAGCAGGGCCTGAAGTTGTCATACGAGGGAAAAAAACTCCTACTGCAGCTGGTGCATTGCAAATTAAACCTTTGTAACACAAGGTCTGCTTGGGCCCATTGTACTGAATATCTCCTTGGCTATACTGACATCAGTGAGACTTTTTTCGCCACCCTCCACAGTCAGGACTCAGTGTTGCGAACAGTAAATTTACTTTTCACAAATTGATGTAAAAGACAAGGTATGCACAATGTGGCTGAGTTAATTGTGCAGGAGAAACATGGGGCCAGATGCACAGCGATTATCGATTGAACTGGAGCCAGAGACACAGCCACTTAACTTTTCAAATTTTTGACTCCCTGATGTTGCCTCTCCCTCTATCGTACTGCGTTAACTCACAGCGTAGCTGGAACATTCCACAGTTACTTACAAAAAAGGATCTGTGTGGGAAGGTGAAGGAGGATGGTGGGGGCGACAGGCAATTCATGGGGAGGAAAAAAAGGAGCTGGAAAAATCAAGAAATAGAAAGAACATAAGGGGGAATTGCATCTTTCCCTATATTTGTGTGGGACACTCTTGGCATTTCTGCCACTATGAAGTGCTGCGTGAAGTTATATATTGGCTCACCTCTTATTCAAATAATTTAAGATGGCATTTCAGAGCAGTCAAGCGTTTCGTTATCCTGTCCCTAATTATGCATTGCTCCATCAAAAACCAGTGGTGAAATGAGTCCATTTAACTCCCTTGTAGTGTTGTCTGAGGGTCCTGAAATATTCTGGAATGTGGATGGAATAATTTTTTTATAATCAGCATCTGCAAATGTGGTCATTCAAAAAAACCCTTGGCCAATTTGCCTCAGACTTTGTTTTTTCAATAGGGGCTTATAAAAACTGAAGGAAACTGTGTTTGAAGTTTCTAATTTTGGCCATTTTTTAAAAAAAATGACGTTTCAAACTTACAGCAAAAGTGTTTTCCATCCTACTCTGAAAACATCAAATGTCTAAGCAGGCTTTCTCTCAAACTTTCTATAATATAAGTTACCTTCCATTGAGACCGCACATGGAAAATCTCAGTGCAGAATTTATTTCATAAAATTCACAATAACGAGAGATTAGAGTGGAATCTCAGGGTATTTAACTCAAGTGCCTGCTCCTCTCCAAAGTTATGTTTGTCTGACACACACGTACACACACACGCACACACACGAGAGAGCTGTCACAACAATGCAAATATCACCATTTGCCAACAGACAGGGCGAGTCGTTGTATTTATTTCCTTTTCAAAGCAATTGAGAGGAAACAGTGGTCTATCAGACCCTACTGTGTGATAAATAATGGCTGGCGAACAGAGATCTAATTTTTAAAATTACGAGTGTATGTGCATATACGCACAGAGGTGGTGTGCAGTTGCATCTGCGCTATGAATTTGGAAGCTGTTGGTGTGCACAGACAATATACCCACAGATACAGGCAGGAAGGCGGTCGTTCCCAGGATGTGTGTGTTAGGGGGGAATGGCTTCAGAGAGAACCACTTTGACATCCACTGTGGATTTGCATAATAGGTGGCCACTGAGAGTGGAAGTACAGCAAGGACTGAGAATTCCCAGATTTCCCTTTATAATCTCCTGAGCAGCACACAGCAAAAGATTTGCCTTAGCATGTATTCCTCCTCTATAAACTGGCTGGTTTTCTTCCTCACCAGAAACCCGTGGGTCTTAACTGATGCCTGTAAAACATCGCATGCTGGGATGGCATGTGCTGCAGAAATGCAAAAAATATAACTAGCATTGCTGTCCAGTGCCAGAGCTTGATCCACAGCCTACTGACTTCCCTAGATTTTGGCTCAAGTCAAACAATTTGTAAGGACTATGACTGCACTGCAATACTACCCTGCCTCTCTGGTGTTTACACAGGGAAGATAAGGAGCAGAGGGGAGAAGAAATGCTTCAGGTTTGCTGCTGAACATCTCATCGGAAAAACTGATATTTGGACAGGAGCAGCCAGCTATGCAGATCTCCACTGAGACACTTCTGACTAGGATAAAAATCTAAGCCATATCACAAGGAACCTGCATACCAAAACAGATTTGAACATAACTGTTTTGAAAGAGAATCTTGCAAGTGAGGGAGCCAGTGTAGCACAACACACGGGACACGGTATTTTTTAAAGAAGTTATTCAACTAAGAGTATTTTCCTGAAGCAGAGATGGGGGGCTACTGCTGCATCAAACTTGAGAAAGCGCCGGTCAGCGGAGCACAGGCCCTCCACTTTCTTTTAACATTTCTCATCTTGTTCTCTACTTAACACAGGCTCTAATGCTCTGTGACAGCACCTGAGAACAAGGGCCAGCCACGAGCTGCTCTGCCGAGCTCCTCGGAGCTGCTCGCAGCCAAGGCAGCCATCTCTCCAGCAGAGCTTGCCAACCACAGGCAGCACCGGCTGGCTGCGGGGCGCCCGCGCCTGCCAGGGGCAACCTCTTTGAAGTGCAGCCACTCGTCCCGGCCCCGTTCCCTCCCTTCTGCTAGGTGTTAACACAAACATCTCCCCGTCCAAAAGAGTTTCATTAATTTATTAGAGGCTACTTTTCTGCCAGCTGAGTCCCAGACTTCAGTAGCTTTGCAGGAGCCAAACAACTGCATATACGTCTCCAAAGATATCATAAAAACCTGGGTAAAATGGCTATTGAATGTGCACGCGGAGCACCTTATGAAAGTAATCTCTTGTGAGTGTCGGAGCACCATGTGCCAAGAGAAACAGCGAGCAAGCCCTCTATGGAAAGAGGTGCTGACAGTGACAGGTATTAGTGTGCTGATCACAATGGAAACATTTGTATATTAATTGCAATCCACTCAGACTTACCCCCATCCCTGGTTTGCCTTTTTTTTTTTTTTTTTAAAGAAAAAAGGTGGAGGAGGGAGGTTTTTATTATTGCTGATCAGGGAGTATTACTTGCATCTCTCTCATGGCATATGTTCATACGCCTGTGGGCTCACACACAGAGCGTTCTCATTTCAAAGCCGAACAGCTCTCTTCTTAGCTATTTTTCTTTTCCCTTCTTCAGGACTTCAAGGAGTGAGTAGGATGTAATCTCAGAGTGAGGAGGCTTGGTTCTGTGCCAGGCACTACTGACTTACCACGTTGTCCCTGAGTAAGTCACCTCACCTCTCTTCTCCTTCATCTTGCCACCTGTAAAAAAGGGAGTGTGATATTTTCCTTCCTTTGTTTAATTAACTAGCAGCGCTTTAAAAATTCATAGACTGAAAGTCTTCACGTCACTTTTTTTTTTTTTTTTTAATTAAAACCTAATTGACTTTAGGGCATTGTAGAAACCTCCAGAAACATGCAGTTTGAGTCTTATCTTACATGATTACTGTAGCCTCATTGCTTTAAATAACTTCCATCATTTTAAATGCTAGTCTGCCTGTTGCAGGGGATGTAATAAGAAGGCAGTCCTGATCCAGCAAGGCTCATCAGTGGAACAATACTTATATAGGCCTCTGCTGAGCACTAGGGGGGAATTCCTGCCTCACTGAGGGCTATGGGGAAGAGATTTCGCCCTAAGTAACAAGAAATGGACGTCTTCCCAAGGCAGGGATTGAATTTGTACCATACTGTAAAAGAACCCAAGTTGCAGGGAATAGGTGAGGGGAAAACCATACCGCTGTCACCTGACCCAGCTTTCTGCTTGCTGCCTGTCTTATGCTTTTTAATTTGTCTGTGTTTATATCATTGAAGCTTAAAAATTGGAGATGGAAAAGGACACTTCGGTGACCTATTATTTCAGTGCGCTGCAAAGTTGCCTTCTACAATGTATCTCCTGTTTTATGTATTTGCACGTAGGGCAGAAAGGAGCAGAGAGGTGATCAAAATAAGGGCAATTGCCCACCCCAGAGACCCCCATTCACACTTTCCCTGTAAGCCCTTCTCTCAGGTAGCAGCTGGGATCTGATTCTGTGATTCCTGCTAATTTGAATATAAGCCATTTTTGTATGCAAAGGATTGCTGACACCAGCAAGTTTCACTGTAATGATTACTATGGAAACGTTTATCTATAAATATAAAATTCTTTAAAGCTTAGCCTTTTATCTTTATAGAAAAAGGCCTGTTTATGTCACTTCTAAGCTTCCAGCTTTAATGTAGACATGAGCTGTTCTCATGCCAAACAAGATAACCTCAGTGTTAGAGCTGTGTGAGCTTTGAAACATGGGAATTTGAGCTAAAACTATTATTTTTTTAATACAATATTAATAGCTGAATGGAAAATATTTTAAAATGCCTTTCTAAGCCCAAAGCTCTAGCTCACTTGCAGTCTTCTTTTCTATAGGTTTTATTGTAATGTTGCTCGCATGGAATAGCTGCTTTCAGCTGCCAGTCAGTCCTTAAACTCTGTGTGTGTGTGTGTGTATGTGTGCACACACACGTGTGTGCGCTTGTGTGTACACCTGGTGGTGAGGCTTGTGGAAGCAGAGCAAAAACGGGGAAGTTACTTATTCATTAACCTTTTTCCTTTGGAATGTTTTTAGATGTTGTTTTTCAAAGTCTATGTAAAAATATGGTTTCTAACTTTAGGCCCCCAAAAGATGTTTTGGGTTGGTTTTTTGGTTTTTTTTTTCTCTTTGCTAAATGACAAAAAAGAGACATGATTTAAGTTAATAAGTTAAGGGTTTTGTTACTCAAAACCTACAGTGAAAAGGATGTATTAAAAAAGATGAGGACTAGTATTTTTTCTTTGCATTTCTATCTAAGAATTTTTTAAAAATATTTTTCCTTAACTTTGACATTTACACTTGAGAAATAACTATATTAACATAGATATTTTTTTCAAACATACACACTAATACCACAAACACCCACATTTGCAGATACTCTAAAGCTACTCCATTAAAGCTATTCTCAAATAAGATGGAATCATGGGGGTTAAGTAATATATATTTAGGGTCAAAACTTAAAGTCTTCCAAAATGTTTGCAGGATCAGGTCCCCACTGACTTTGGGAACAGAATTCATGGCATACGCAGAGTAAAATCATAGCTGATGATGATCAGAAGGTTAATTTCTTATTCATTGCCAGGGAGCAATTGATAGCAGCAACCTTGTCTACAAGGGCACAATTCATATATATGTATTAAACTTTCTCTTTGTGTAGGTTTTGATTATTAATACTGATGATTTTTTCCTTCCACTTTTGGGTGGAATGAGAAAATGGACAATTAAATATTTCGTTTAAAATTCAGTGCTAGTCTGATGAGCTAAAACTAAGAAGTTCAGTTCAAGGATAGAGGGGGCTTTAAGTTGCCTTTTGTTCTTCCAATTTTATAAGAAGAATAGAGAGATCCTTGGCATAATTTAGACACTGGGGAGAGTAAGTTTTTACGTTAAAATGTCTTTCCCGGATTGTTCTAGGGACTGTAGCCAGCCCCATCCAGAGTGCTTCCTGCGTGGGTGTTTGAGAGGGAATCCCGTGTTACAGGACTGAAGAGGCTGCTGGCGGTGAGACATGGTTTCATCTTCCTGCTTGATTCTCCTTTTGTTCATTTCCCTTCCTCGTTTTTTTCTTACCAGCAGACTGCTATTGAAGCTCTCTAAAATCTTAAATGGAAGTGCAGCTGAAGTACAGGCAAACGATCCCAGACTTCACTGGGCTGTACATACCTCTGCCTGCCCTCACTCTGCTCTTCCAAGTTCACTTATGGTTTCATGCTCTGAGAACAGTGGCAGTCAGAGAAGTCAATTGGACACTGTTAGTAATTGAACAGGTTGCCTGCAAATAAAAGACCTAAGAGCCAGCTTTAAACCCTTAAAGAGGACATGCAGTAAAAGCACAATATACTGTGGCTCCCACAGGGCTGAGGGAAATTCAAATAGTAAAGATCTCATATTGGATTCAGAGAGATACTCCCAAATTTAGAAGCTTATTTGAATCCTATCCCAATAATTGAAACTTGTTAGATCTGTAAAATTAGTCTGTAAATCTCACAGGAAAGGCTGTGGGGTATTTCAGCACTTTCATTTGTGCTCCTGGCAGGAGCACGAGTATTAGTATAAAAACATAAAAATGACCATGAAAGTAACTTTTAAAGCAGTAGCAGCTCTTTATTCTCTTTCAAATCCTACAGAAAGGATTAGAGTTGTGGGAAAAGATTTAGCTTACTTTCTATTCAGTCCTAATTGGCTTGCCTGGCCTTGATATATTAAACCATACATTGTTAATGTCTTTATCACGTCTTTATTTCTTGTCCCATTTCAAGGATCAGATCACGGTCATCAATCCTCACCAGAAAACAGTCTCCTTTCCTAGAGTGTTGCATTGTAAACGTAGCAGTGATTAAACTGGGAGGACTGATGGTAGGGGGTTACCATGATAACTGGTACCTGGAAGGAGGGGTCTGGATGAAGTTCCCTGAAGTAATGAAGACAGGAATGTCACTGAGAGGGACTTGCATCTATGGCATTCTGCTCAGCCTAACACTGTGGGATATTCCTCTATTCTCCTTCTCACAAGCTGCGCTCACTGCGGTGCCCCAGTAGCACCATAACCAGGACTAGTGTGGTGGGGTCTTTGGGATGTGAAGTGTTTTCTACTGGATGTCTCTGTGACCTCTCACACGAGGGGGCAGAGCTCCAGCAGGCAGTGGGGAAATGCATGGGTGTGTAGCAGAACCGTAGCAGTAAAATCAGCATCTTATTTCCTTTAGTAAACTGGAACCAGACTCTTCCCAGCTATGCCCAGTGACAGCACAAGAGGCATTGGGCACAAAATGCAACACAGGAAATTCCACTTAAACATAAGAAAACACTTTTTTACTGTCAAGGTGATTGAATACTAGAAGGAATTGCCCAGAGAGGCTCTCGAGTCTCCATCCTTGGAGATATTCAAAACCTGGCTAGACATGCTCCTGGACAATGTGCTGTAGGTGATGCTGCTTGAGCAAGGGGGCTGGGCAAGATGATCTTCAGAGGTGCCTTCCCACCTCAGCCCCTCTCTGAGCCTGTTACTGTGGTGTGGCTAACTGTTGAATGTATGAGTGAGACACTGTATAGGAGGGACAGTTGTGTGAGGACTACACAGAGCAATTTGCATAGCTTTGCATGCAATAAAGCCTGCCAGACCTGGTTTGAGATTGCAAGCATTCACTGTGACCCACAGAAATACCCCTAATTTGTTTGGCCTGAGGAGTGGCTAGCATTTGGGGAGGATAAATAAATGACAGTAACCTCTACTACTTGCAGATACACTGGTGCAAGTGGGATGCCTTGTCCCTCCTCCAGAAGATGAAGAGAAGCCTGTGTGACAGGGAAGCAAAGTTCAACAGATTTTGCCTTCACTGGCAGAAATATGTACTATTGCAAGAGGTAAAATTGCAAGGCAGGTCTGCCCTGTTGGTCACACTGGGATATTCTGGCTTTGCATTCCGAGAAGGTTCATGTGTTTTCTGTGCACCCTGGAGATGTTCACCCCATCTTTACAGCACAACTGTAAATTTTATGCAGAACAAGGCATACATGGATTACATGTACATCTACATGTATATGAATATTACACCTGAGGGTTTGGTGGAGAAATAGGTCACAGCTCAGTCACTCAGTTTAGTCAACACCTTCTTTGCTGGGAGATATTGCTGTTACATGATAACAAGCGTCAACCTTTCTGATGTGTATGAACCTGGAGGTTTTTAGCCTTCTTAATCAAGTACACTATAGAAGTGATGATTTACCTGAGGAACTAACCCATTAGGGCAGCCAGTTTTAATAGCGAAGAGCTAGAAAGTGCCCTTTCCAAATTAAACACATTGTTGTGTTTCTTTGGGTTCTATTTCCTTATAGTTTGTGATGGAAGTACCTGTTTCCATTCACAAATGGATCAACACAAGTATACATTTACTCTTCCAACTCTGGGAAAGAGATTGCTAGCAGGCTGACATGGAGGGGGCCCAATGTACCTGGAATAATATGAAACACCTCTTTTGTATGTATTAGTTTACATACTGTGTTCAGGAAACAGGGTACAGAAACTTCCTTAAAACTCCAGGAACAATAGCTATTGTTGGTTGTTGATATGGCATGAGCTCATATCCAGGATACCGAGAAAGGAACTCCTGACTACAATAAATAATATACTTCTTAACTCCTGGTGTGAAAGAATGTATTTATTGTTTTTGCAAAGAGAGATGGAGAAATAGGGCTTTAAAAAGAGGAGGTTTGCATGGCAGGACAAAGGCTCTGTTTTTGTTTTGTTTTTTTTTTTCCCCTCTTAAAAATTCAATTAAGGAATTGCTTATGGAAGAAAAGAAGTTTTATAGTCGGGTTCCCAACAGTCTGTGTTGAAATCTATTTCAAATTTGACTGCATTATATGAAAATGATAAGATTAGTGTGACAGGTCCATAAAGCTATTCTTTCTAACTGTTTTTTTCTTGCCTACATCTGCAGTGGGGGTGGGAAACTATTCATCACACAGCTCAAAGCTCTTGGTCAAAGTTATCCAGGAATATGTTTCTCTGGATTTTTACAAAGTTGGTTGGGGTAGAGGAGCTTCTTTAATGCTACAGTCTGTCCTTTAGGAGCACAGCCTTAAGTTGTTTGAAAAAGAAATTTGCAGAACCCTGGCTGTTTTATCTCAAACTGACACTTACACTAGATTTAGTGGATCCTCATGACTAAATTGTGCACTACAAAAGGAAAGGCCTTGAAGGGCACCTAATCTTTAAATGGTATGCACCAGTTAAAACACAGGAGTGGGAGTTAGGGGGCTCTGCAGCGTTTCTGATACTGTGGCACCAGTCACGTCACTTAGTAGAGGAAAAGGGAAAAGGCTCCTATCTGTCCTGTGGATCCTCCACCTCCTAGGAGCATTACCTCTTTTCATCCCTTTAATGCTTCCCAAGAGAGCCATCTGGAGTACTCTGGTGAAGCAAAACTTTGTCACATTCATCATTTTATTGAAATATTAGCCTCTGCAAAGCTTTGCTCAGATGGTTTTTGGGTTCAGAGAGAGTGCTTGCTTGGCTTGCTGGAGGTCTGGACTGTGTAACACTGAAACCAAATCCCCACACCCTACTCAGTCACTTGGAGCGGACACTCATACCTCTGTACTCCCAGTCTTGCCATAAGCGCCCAGCTAATGCCTGTGAGGTAGACTCCCCTGGAAAACTGAGTTATCTTTCCTTGTTCCTTGTCTCCTGCCCCAAAGTCTAATTTTTAACTACCCAAATGGCTATTTCAGATGTTCTCTGTTTTAACGTTGCTATACAGGTGTCTTGTAAAGGCAAGTATTAAGCCTTGCAGTGACACTTCTTAAATGAAATGGTAAATTTTTTAAAGATAAGCTCAATCAATATTAAAACCCCAATAAATTCTAAGCACCAATGTCCAGCAGTGGGGGTTTTTTTTAATGCTATATATGGTTTCAGGCACCAGTTTCTTGTAGAATTATGTATTATTGGCTACCGCAGTACATAGATGCCACAGAAATAAAAAGACAGCATTACAGGCTCCAGTCAAGAAGTGAAAAACGGAGAGTGACCTTTGATGGGTTATTTTTTCTTGATTTCTTTTAGTCACTTGCCCCTATTAAACTGAACAATTCTTGGAATATCAAAGTCTTTTGCTAACTTTTGCAGTAAATAATTCTTGGTTAGAGACAACTCAGAATATTCTTTTTTAATATGTGCACTTTACGTGTCCTTCGAAGAGAACATGGCATTCTTTTGGTTCCTTGGTTGGAAGGCTTTAAAAATAAACTCAGTGCAACATTGCAAATGAGATAAGATGCATACTTTGACATTTACTTTTGTTTCTCCAAATTTTAATGAGAAATTTAAATAACTTAGTATGAAACATGACTAGGAAGTCGTAAAGCTGTGCAGCGTGTGGCTTCAAGGCAAAAAGGGTCCAGTTCAAGTTGGTCTCTACAAACAGGCCAATATTTGCTCAGCCTGGAGTTGCTTAAACACTTAGGCCAAACTCTTGATTTTCCCAGGTAAAAAGCAAGGAGTTTTGGATGAGGCTTGTTCTGTGTTTTTAGACATTCTCATTTTAAGTGCACATAGGAAAAGAGTGAAAAGCAAACTTAAATCCCTGCAGGGTAAAGTTGTGAAACTGCTTCATAGCTGTTAGGTCCCAAAGCTGTGATCCTGAAGGGACATTGGGCAGATGCTCTGGACCCATTCAAAGCCCTCTGCACACACAGAGCAGCCAAGCACCACTCTGTCAGTAGCAAGGTCAAACCCCACTCTTACAAGCCACATTTAAATGTGTTCCCAAACGAACCCCAGCCAGCATTCCACCTGTAAATATTAACCCGTATATGGTTAAAACCATTTACCAGAGGAACAACATCCCCTCCAAGCCTCCCCAAGTGTGCTGGCGACGCGTAAAACCCATAATCTATCAGAAATGGGACCATGTTCTGATATCTGAAAGACAGGCCCTTTTAAAATTATCTTAGGTTTAAAATGAGTGCTACCATATTAAAGAATAAGAATAGTTTTCTTCTATTGGCTAATCAATAGCCAATTCCCTATGGGTTTTTCTTCTAGAAAATTAGGACCAGTTTGTCTTTCAGTGGTTAAAAATCACACTGCTTAGTGCTGAAATGATGAAGACTGTATCTAGTCTTATAACATTCTTCAACGTTATTGCTGATTCCTTGTATCGATGTTTGTAACTCATGTGTGATGGTGAGAAAAGTTGTCTAGTTTGAAAAAAAAAAAAGCATCTCACTTGACAGATAGAATTAAATTAAATAATCTTTAAGTATGTGGAGACTTTTTGCTTATATTTGAGAACGCTTTTCTGAATGTTTATATTCCAAGGCAGCCAACTGGACAGCTCAGCTGGTATAAATCTGAGCAAGGAGAGAAGCAGGTTTAGGACTAATTTTGTAGGACTATTTCTGTTATCTTGGAAAACTACAGGAATATTAGTTTAGCAAGTTGCAGCTTTGACTAGAAGGCTATACTCTACACTTTCCACTGTGTAATCCAGCTACAGAAGCTGCTATAAGGGCTGCCTTTTAAATGTCCAAGTGCAACCTTGCCAAATTAGAATGACAAAACATTCCTTCCTAATGGGATAAGCCTTGCTCTCATACCTTCTGATGTGTCTGTATCTCCTCTGATTATTTTACAACAAAAAACAGAAGTTGCTGCACCAAAAGTACTGAAAACACTTAATCCTCCCATTCCAGCCTTTTCCTGTTGATCCTGCTGCCAGTTCTGTATCAATGTTTATAGACATTCTCCTGCCCCATCTCCAGCTTAGATTCCCATTAAAGAAGTACAGGCAGTGTAGTTGTTCAAGTACTCAAAAGCTGGTTGTTGTGGGATGACACTGAGACAAATAGCTTACAGGTTTTATTTTATTTTTTAGACAAATCGATTAAGCACTTCTGTTAGTACAAATAGCATCACAGTAACTGGGACTAAAATAGAAGGACTCCAGTCACCCCTGCTTCTCTGCAGGGGACACTTGACATCTGGGGCTGTGACTCAGTCTTTTCAGTATTAGGAGGAAGGTGCTATGAAGTACATCATGAGAAGCTTTTTTCTTCTTTTGATGTACCAAACCATAACTTTTGTTACAAGCATGGCATATATGGTACTTACCCGTTCTTAAAATAATTGTTATATTTTCCTTACCTTTACCCTCACCCTTTGTCTATTTTTGTAAGTTTAAATGAGGAGGCTGAAAATTATTTCACATTGATTCTGTAGCAGAAGCAGTAACCTAGACTCTGGTATAGTTTTGTGAAGTTCAGAGGAAAAAGAAAGATAGGAAAGAAATACATAAAAAGCTAAGTATGTTTTGTCTTCTGGGTTCTGGTCCGAAGACAGGGCTTAAGGAGTTCTCCCAAAAGAAATTAAAGCAGTCATGAAGGGTGCTGTGATATTAAAACACACTCACACAGGATGTCCAGAGTTCCCAGTCCCCTCCACCGTGCCATCTACACTAGTACTTGCAGAAAAATGGCCACATAGAGCCCTTTACGTTTGTTCTAGTCTTGTCTTGTATGATTAGGGCCATATACCACAGTTGTCACGTGAAGAAGCTAGAACCAGACCCTCTGATTCTAGTTAAAATAGCTGCCTTTTTAGGTGTATGCTTAGGATGTGTGTTACAGAAACACACTTGTTTTTTCAGAGGTAATTTTGAAAAGTATTCTAAGTGTCCTGGAGTAGTTAAAACATCCCCCTCTACCCACAAGGGGACAGACCCTTTTTAATTAATTTTCCCTTTTGGTCATCTGGTGCCTTCATTCTTGTGACTACTAAGATTCTTTTAATAGACCTTGGATCTCTACTTGGATGAGCAATTTTTTATGCAAGCATAATTCAGCTTTCAGACTATCTGAAAGCAAATTTATCTGTGCTACATTGCAGAATTCAGAGTAGGTTTTGTTTTACCTTTCTTTGTTTTTTAAAAAAATACAACCGTTCAGGTCAGGAGGAATTCCTCTAGTCAACCTGGTGTACTCCAGAATAATTCAGTTGCTATGGTTATGAACTTCAGCCTATGTAAAGACAGAAAACATATAGTAAGAAGATAAACATCAACCTAAGATATCTCTGTTATGTGGTTTACAAGAGCATCACCATTACGATGGCATAATCATGATGGAATTGCAGGACACCGCAAAAAGTATTCAGATAGCAGATAATAAGACAACATATAATCCAAAAGTTCTTTGTCACAGTCAATATAGATAAGGAAATGGAAAACTGGTACTAGAGGGGAGGCCTCTTCCAGCTTGTTCTGTTTCTTTTTAGTGTCTAACATTACCGAAAGTAATTCAATGGCTTTGCTTTCATCAAAGCATTGCAATTCCTCCACAAAGTTGATGTAGACAATCCATCAAGGGGAGGTGGATCCACAGAGCTCCTTAAAGGGCACTGAAACCAGATACATTTGTGGCAGCTGCCCTTCTCAAAGCCATCTCACAAGAAAGGCATGATCTTGCTAGGACTGACCTATCCAGTTTCTTCCAGTACTCTTAGCTTTTAGCTTTGTAGTTGCAAGCAGCTTTGAAAAAAACCGTATTTCTGACCTACAGAGAGGAGGCTTAATATTGCTGTGCCATGTGGCTTTTTTTTTTTTTTTTTTTTTTAATGCCAAGCATTTGGAAGCTCTCCAGTATTTCCAATATTTGCACTCTCTGCATCCCTCTCTACTGCTGCTATTTGGAGCTGCTGCATTTCACTCCATTAAATTATAAAGCCTTTTCTCAGAGAGTAACTATCTACATTTCAGCAATTAGGTGCACTTCAGACATGTGAGAGCAAGTCTGCAGTGTTATGAATGACTTTTTAATGATGGGAAAAATGCAACAATTTCAAAACGAAAACCAAGTATCCCTTTCCTCAGCTTTGCTCCCATCTGTAGTTCTGCATCCACATACCGTAACAGACATGACCACAGTCTATTAGGAGGTAGCTTTTTAAAATACCCCTCCAGAATGGGAGAGATCTACATTCGAATGCCTGGGTTTAATCATATAGAGGAAGGAGAAAAATCCAGAACTCTTCAAAACCCAGTTGACCACTCAAATTCAGAAGCTACCGGCTGTTTTGTATAGCTGACTTTATTTCTGGTTTTCAGCAGGAAGTCGAGATTGGGAATTAGTTGAAAACTTTCACATTTGTCTTGATGAAGAGGCAGATTCTGTATTCTCTGTGACTTTACTGTGGGATTTAATGAGGAATCCGCTTCAGTGTGCTTGGGGAGCCAATAATCTCCAGCCTTCATTTCCAGTTTATATGGTAGACACTTTTTACAAATAAGGGACTATACAAGAGCAGGATGGGCGATAAGGTGTTGGTGAGGTGAGAGGGAGCTCCCTGATTTCTGGTGGTAGTTTCTTGCATATCCAAATGGAGGAAGACACCTGCTCTTCGTAACTGTGAGTCATGGGTTAGCTATATCGTTGGGCACCCAGGAGGAAGCTGTGGCCAGTGCTTATTTCATTAGTGTTTGTCAACGCCCTTCTTCTCTCAAATGCAACTTCCCCAAATGGAAGCAAAGACATTCAGCAGAGAAATAAAGCACTAACTCAAAGGCAGAAACCACTCCAAAATATTCCCTTTGTAGTGCTTTGCACTAGGAGCATGTCAGGGCAATGATCTCAAGTCTGGTGAATACTTGTGTCCATGTGAGTGGCTGGGTGTGTTGGGTGTGGGACAAAGCCAGCTGTTACAGAGGCAGAAAGATGTTTAAAAAGAGTGTAGAATAAAGACTTAATGGGCAATATCTGGCTTTTTTGCATCCAGCTGGTCTTTTTATCCTTTACGCTGAAAGTGGCTCAGGTGGGGCTGTTCCTTTTAGGGTGAACCACTGAGTGTGGGAGGGGGGAGAAGTTCCCAGTCCACAGTGATCAGGTGGAGGTAAGGTGTGTGTAAAAAGCAGGAGCTTGGAACTGTTGCTCACAGGGCGAAGAGGCTGCTGTAGAGAGCAGGGTGTAAAACCCACAGCCAGGTCTCTGGTGATGGGAATGAGTGGTTCCTAAGCACTAGAGGGGATTGTAGTACCTGTGCAGTTTGCTGCAAAGCAGAGCCACTAATTTTTTTGAATCCATGCTTGGAAGCAATGACCTACTTGCAAGAATATAGCTAACAGGGGAAGACTTGGGTATAAACCTTTTTTATTTCTGTTCTGCTTTACCTACCCTCTTTTGAGTTTTCTCCATTTAGAACGAGCTAATTAGTTTATAATCTAATTAAATTTGGCTTTTTTTTTTTTTTTTTTTTTTTTTTTTTAGTTTGGTCATCTTTAGGGAGCTCACTATAAGGAAAGGCTCTGGGAAGATGTAGTTCAAAGCTCTGACTGATGAGGAATCCCACCAGGCTTTCCCCTGCCTCATGCAGGGAAGACCCAACCTGCACGACCTGCTGCCAGTTAACATTTGAGCGACGGTGCAACCCCCTCCCTACCCAATTAAGATAAGGGAAAGGAAGGAGCTGATGAAGGGCAGAAGCTCCAAGCCTGCTGAGCCAAGCTGTGGTCCTGTTTCTACCTTGAGCCTGAATAGTGGCCCCTGCAGTAAGGTGTGCAACTTACTTTGGTTGTTCTCATGGGTGGAAGATTTTTGTAGCAAAACTGAAGAATCATAGTCTTGCCTTTTTTGATATGTGATTGCTGCACGTTATGCCATTATAGAACTAACTAGAACCTTCCGATGATAATTATGAAAGAATAACCAAACCATCTGCAATACAGCTGGGCATAGGAGTGCCTGGCTGACATCTTAGAAAATGAAAAGGGGATTTTGGAGAAACATTTCCTATTAATTTGTACTGCCAGTTGGTCCTGGAATTCCTGTGGATATTACTGGAGTCAGTCATCTAATTATGAAGGGTCTTCAGTGACCCATTTGATTCTCTTACACAATAATGGTTAGAGTCGCAAGTTTCAAGAGCATTGTTTTTTAGTTCCACTTCCCTGAAAACTTACTGCTGCCCACCTACCTCTTAGAAGGGACCATTTTATATTAAACAAAGACATTCATGCAGGTCTTATTGTTGGGCTTGCTGTTATCTATTTATTTCTAAAGTAAACTCAAGGTTAGAACTGACTACAGGCATTAAAATGGTGATTTCTTACAATAACTAGTATCCATGCAAAAAAATCTCATTTCCATCTGCTTTTGAAAAATCTTGGCCTTCAGATTTTATTGTAAAGTTCTTACTAGGTCATCCAATTAATAGATTGACCTATATTTATTTTATTTCTCTTGCTACAGGTTAATTTTGACCTCTGGAATTCAGCAGAGAAATAAAGCACAAAATAATGCTGCATCAGATAAAAGAAACTATTACAATGTAAGTTGAAAAGCCAAAACTGAAGGGTAAAGGTGGCAGGAAAGAAGGCACAGTACATAATTTCTGATGGCGATATTCATGGCATCTCACAGTAAGTGCATTCAAATCCATTTCTAGCAACTAACGGTTGCTTCTTTTGGATTGGGGGGGATTAGCAGTAACAGGAGGTAGGACTTTAAAGTGAAAACATATTAAAATAGTCTACTTACAAAAGAGCATGGCTCCTATGATCTTCTTTTCAAGGCTCGCATCTTCATTGCTATGTTCTATGTTTGCATCAATATAGTAATTTGTATTTGCAGCTTGTAGAAATTTAACTTAGCGACTGCTGCCACCTTATTTAGAGGACTGTATGTTTTGTTGTTGTTTGTTTGTTTTTAAAAAAAAGTAGGTGCAGTTCTTTAGCATATTTCCTGTCTAGTCTCCAGAAATAATATTCCAGGTCTTAGGCTAATACCTTACTGAGAGGAATCACCTGCCTTTGCTTAGTCCACAAACAGGACTAGTTAAGTATGCAGACTAGCTTGTGTTGGACCTCGTTTGGGCACCACATGATTTAGAGCTATAGCCATTCAGAGAGCATTAGCATTTTGAAAGGTTTAACCAACAAAAGCACACTTGTGGCTTGGGGAATACAGATGCTGAGAAAATGTTTAAATTCATGTAATGATTTGGATCTTCAGGACCGCTTGATTCACCCTTGCAACCTTGTCTCCAGACAGTGCCACAGGCTTAACTCACCTGCCAAGAAGTATGAGCATTCCTTCGAGTCTCTGTAAAATGCATCTATGTGCAACTTTGATAGCTTTTACAAGGCATAAAATTACTGTTCAGAGTAACTCCCTTCAGCTACTTTTAAGTCAAGTGAAGTAAGAGTAAATATTTCTCAGCAGGTTGGAATTCCAAATGCCACTTCTCTTTCTGTCTTTGGAGTCTCTTTATATTTTTGTATGCATATATTTCATGCAGGTTCAAGCTGAGACATTTAGGGGTCAAGGGAAAAGGAGTCTGGAAGAATCACAGAACATTCTTGATAAATATTCACCAATATGGTAAATTCCATGAAAGTGTGGGGTTTTTTTAAAGAAATATGAATACATGCAGTGCTAAATCCATATGTAAAACTTTTTGTGTCATGATAAAATGAGAAAAATTTACATTTACCTTGAGATTTTGTTGGTACTCTTACTATATAAAACTTCAATTAAACATACCCATTGCTGTTTTTCTATGTTGGTGAATATGGACTTTTCTGAGAATGAAATTATACGCTGATGTGATGGGCATTGCACTAATGTGGTGTCATTGCTAATGTGATGAGGGCTAGGGAAACTATGTATGGTGAAGTCAGCCTTGTAGGGAGTCATGTCTCTGGAGTAGAGCTCCTGTGTCATTGCTCAGTAGCAAGGGCTGGCTCGTGAAAGCATGCCAACGGGTGGTGGAGAGGGCTCCCACTGTGCTGTGCTGCTCCAAACTTTCAAAAGGGAACCCCACAGAGTACCATGAATGAATTCTTGCCCTGACCAGGAGTAGATGCAGCTTTGATCTAAACGGTGCGTAGGTTTTGCCATGTTGTATGGGATTCTGTGTTATGCTGGCTAGGGCTAAAGCCTCAGTACCTCTGTGATGAGTACACACCTCAAGTACTCGGGTATGGCTATATATGTCTGCTTTGGCAAAAACTTGGGTTTAAGCCTTCTCTGCCTTCTGGGGCCAAGCTGTTCGATATGTAAAAATTTACACCTCCTTTTCTTGCTCCTTCTTTCACATATTAACATGTTCCACACTTCTGATAAATAGTGGTTAGTTGTGGTTTTTCCGCTTTCATGGAACAGATTTCAACAGTGGCTACTCCCATTTATCTTAGTTCTGCGTGTGTGCTGGTGCACTGGGGAGCGCTGCTCTGGTCTGGGTCCACTCTGCTCCTGCAATGAGTGAGCAAGACTTGCTCCTTCTCTGGTCCAGTGGTGTTGGTTCACAGCCCTGAAAGACTATGATAAGTTCAAAGCATGATTTTCACTTTTTCAGTCCAAATCTACCTTCCAGTAAGGCAGATAGGACATTCTGTTCCGAGTCCATTAGTCAGTCCCAGGGCTGAATCCTTCTCCCAAGGGGCAGGATCAAAGGGTTGAGTCTGGGCTCTCCAGACTCTAAACAGACTCTTTTGCAGTGGTTGTGAGCACAGTGCAGGTAAGACAGCTCTCAGGACAGCTTCAGATGGCTTAGGTTTCTTGCATGTCCCCAGCAAATGCCTTCTTATTTGGAATTGATGTGGTAAAGGTCATGAAAACTGGATTTGTTGTTCTTTGTTCAGAAGGTGTACTGGCTTTGCCTCTTTACTCCTGTCTTAAAAGGAATCTTCATTATCTCATTATGCATGCTTTATTCTGGTTCACATTTCAGATTCTGCTTACTTCCTTACATTTCCTTAGGTTTTGTTTTCATTTTTTCTAAATTCATGTTATCACCTTGTGTTAACTGATTAACGCAGAAAAGGGCTGGATGAATAATTCATTATATATGATTTAATCAAAGAATTTACGTTTCCCTTTGTTTCATAAAATGTCTGCAAATATATCAAAGCTTTCTTTCAGCTATTTGTTTTTGCAAAGTTATTTTGCCAAATAATTGCAATAAATATTCCTTTGTGCTGAAAGTGAAGCATTCCTTGTGCAAGAATTTGACATGGGTATCTAACACCATTACAATGCCAGTAGAGACAAAGGGGAAAGTTGTTATGAGTTGGTTTGGTTGGTTTTTTTGAGCTCCACTCCCATAATTTTTGCCCACACCTCACCTGAAGAACCAGAAGAGGCTAGGTCTGCTTTGGAAGTAGGTAGGGAGCCAGATTGCTTCCTCTCTAATTCTGTGTCTGAAGATTTACACAGATGACCCTATATTAATTACACTTCAATTTCTTCTTTAGAGCTAAAAGGACTAGAAATGAGATGTTGTACACATATCTTCAATAGTTATCTTCCTAAATTCTGATACTCATCTGTCTGAGAGTCAGGTTATTAGGCATGCACGCAATAATGTGTATGGAGCAACACAGACAGCTTCTCCCTAAGGAGATAGTCCTGTTAACTGTTTTGTCCTGTCATGGTTCTCTTGCATTTTGTCTAGCAAAGTTAGAGAAGGAAATGGCATTTGTTATTTGCAATGTTTCAATCGCTCTTTGAAATCCACAGACAAGTACTGCAGCTGGTAGAAATAGATTTAAAATGGCAGAAGCATATTTGGTGGAAGAAAGATTTACTAGCTGTGCAGAAAAGGCCTGGAATCTGGGGGCAGTGGATAGGCTCTGAGCATTTCTTTCCCTGTAAATGGCTAAACTGATAAGAAAGCATTGGTATCTGGCAGTGCCTGTTAGCTGGAGACCAAAGCATCTTTACCAACAATTTCCCACTGCAGATTTTTGGTCTTACAGGCACTCCTTTTTTTTTTTTTTTTTTTTTTTTTTTTTAATAAAAATAAATAAATATTTTCAAATTATTCATTTTTCTTTTTTGTGTTGCACACGTGTGTGTTTTTTTTATTTTATTTTCATAATCATTCCTAAGGAGACAGAGGGAAGATTTTCCCTCTTAAAATAATGGCAAAGATAGCAAATCAGATGGTAGTGGGGGGAGGAACAGCCTTGAGGAGACTGTTTATGAAGGCTTTCATTCCATCATGTACCTTGGACATAGCTCAAGTGAGGGAGAATCTGCTATGCCAAATCTAAACTTGGCCCTGGTAGAGGCAGATAAGGACCTGTGCCTAGTGCAAGCCATGGGAAGAATCATATTTGGAGACAGGCACAGCTGATTGACTCAAAGATAGTGATAACCTGTGGATCAGACTATGCATCTTTTTGACAAGCATCAGCTGTTCGTTCCTAGCCTCTGGGTGACTCCTTTATACCAGATGCAGTATTTCAAAAAACAATTGCTAGTGATGTGGATTAGGGGGGAAAAAAAAAAGTAAATTGGAAGCGACCCAAGTTCCGACTATGCATGGGTGTCCCATGGGTCAGATGAGAGAGACTGTTTCCCAGGAATCACAGGCCAGATGACACTTGCAGAAAATGTGGAGGCAAAGGTTATTAGAAATGGAATTGTCTGAATAGGGGGAGGCCACATAAGAGGAATTAATATTTGCTAATGCAGTTAGGTCACAATTAGCAACCATTAGTATCCCCAGTGTGGTCAGCTACCCCTAAACCAATGCTATTATGTGTCTGGAGACATCGACAGATAAAAGGTTACAGTGGACAAAGGATCCAAATTTGGTGATCCCTGGAAAACGACAAGTGTGGAGGACAAGTACATTTTTGACTGCAGGAGTTAAATAGGTGGCCACTACTTGTCAGCTACTGCATACAGCAGGAGAAATCAAATTTTGTTTATCCAGTTGTTTATCCAATCAAGGCTGCTGCATAGCTACATGCTGTTTCAAGCTGGACAAAGAAAAAGTAAAAGCAAATGGTATTACTGTGAGGTGCAGTCAGTGGAAAAATCGGATGTCTAGAAAAGTTTCAAAGCCTTTCACCAGAGAAAGATGTCAACAGCTTTGGGCAGGACTTGCCAGAAGCTTCTACTGGTGGCAGCTAACAGAAATATACAAGCAGTTACTTTTACATTTTTTTCCAGGAACAAGGTCTTTTAAGACTGTGCTTACAAACAAGGGAGTGCTCAGACAGGCAGCTTTCATGTCCTGTTCCTCAGGAAGAGCAGGTACCAGGGAGAGCCCAGGTGTCTTCCTGATTCTCAGGTGGGTTTTACAACCTCAGATGTGGTCTGTTCTTCTGCATCCATACTGCCAGCAACATCTGTTTAGTGAGTTCAGAGAAACCCTGAGTATATTTCTGTGCTCCACAAAACATATTTACTGAAGTCCAGAAAGATTTGTTCTTTCTCCCACTCTCTCCCTCCTGCTCAAATTGATTTTCATCTACCTGTGACTTTCCCTCCAAGATGACTTCTGAGAAGTGTCAATTCCACACAAGTTAGTGCAGGGGCAGTGGCAAGAGCCAGATATAAAGACATATGACAGAGCTGAGCATTAGATCGGAGACCTGAGGACTCCTTTCTAGAAGGGTGAGGGTAAAACTGTGACATGAAAAGGTGGGGAATGATGTGTCATGCAAGAAGAGAAAGCATAGTAATGATCTGAGAAAAAGATTTAGAATATTTGTTCCTTTCTTGTGGGACATTATAACTAGTCACTTAAAAGCAAGACCTCCTCACATCATAGGGTTTCAAGAAGTGAGGAGAGCAAACACTGGGAATAGCTGAGAAGCAATCCCAGAGGTCTGCATGCAAGGAAATGAATAGCTCCAGCAGATTCCTCCAGCTCGTAGTGTGAGCTCAGTGGTAGAGAAGGAATTGCTGATACGTCCTCAGGACGTGAATCTTCCACGAATTTACCAGTGCTAAAGCACACGTATACCTTCCTACTAACCTAGAGCCAACTTTGAATGGTGCCCTATGTATATGCCTCACGCAGTCAGAGCACCAGAGAAACCTGTGGTGGACTGTGGTTACCTGGGTTTGGAGGGGCCCCAGTAGTATCTGATCTCCTTGTTGCCGTTTCACAGTGGAAACTTGTACTGTCTTTTTTTTTTTTTTTTTTGGAAGGAGAGGAGGGGAAAGAAGAAAATTAAGGCTCATGTGTGCCAGAACAGAACTGGTAAAACAATTCAAATCAACTGGTCTTTTTTTCCTGAAAAAAGTGGGGTTTATGCTTTAATCTGCCCCAAAGTGTGCATGGTCGGATTTCGCTTTTGGCATTGTGCTGTTTGTAATGAACCCTTAGGGACAGGATGATGTGAATCAAGCTCAGCCACAACCACAAGCTCTATCGACCACAGCCAAGCACAACTCCTACAGTAATGGCACAGGCATAAGACTCCTGTCGCCAGACCCACTCAAGAGTCACGAATCCCTTCCCTTAGTGTTCAGTTTGGAAAGACAATAAGAAAGTTGCAAGATAACAAAGATTTAAAATGATACGGGAAGATTAACAGGTTACTTTCTTTTTCTCCCTAATATTCTCAGCAAATCTACTACATCTTTTAAAATATATTAAAAAGGAGAAGAGGAAAGGCTAGTTTTAACATAACATAGCCAACTGATGGGAGTCATTGCTGTGGGATAACTATGAGCCCTGAAATTTAATGGATTTTGAAAAAGAGAAGTGGGCATTTTAAAGGGATGGGAAGATTAAAAGATTTAAAGCAGAACCACAGAGAGTTGCACTCAGCATTGTGAAGATGAAATCTAAGCATAAATTGACAGAAACAGTCAGATGTTTCTTTTTTGGGTGAATCTTTCTGTAATTGTCCACAAGGGTTTCCTTGCCCTTTCCTCTGAAGCTTTAAAGTATGACTGCTGTCAAAGACAGCAGAAGTAGTACTGCTGTAACCTCTGTTATAAAGCTAAAAACCTGGCAGAATGGCTTAATACTTGAAAATAGCAGCTTGTAATGTGAGCATCAGAAAACAAAAGTTCCCAGCCAGGAAGGGTAAGTAGTGGTAGATGTTTAAAGAGTAAAGTAAACCAGTTTTATCCAAAGGGTCTACTTAGGGCTTCCATTAGAAGGATTAGGTCTTTTCTTCTCCATCAGAGCTTATTCTCAGTTTGTACATCAGTCTGCCAGCAACATAAGACTAAAATTGTCAGTCTGAGTCAACTGAATCCGCTTTGGTGTACGAGACGAGGGCTTGCTGTTTGGAGGAATAGTTTTCAAACTCTGGCACCTTGACTTCAAGATAATGAGAAGTGCACTACTCTTAAAGAGGAGGGATTAGTAAGAACCAAGTAAAGACAATTCCTAGAGTGTCAAGTGTTTCATGTCAGAACTATGACAAGGCAAATTGATAAAGTTATAAACTTACATCATGTAAGGGTGTGTGTGTACACGTATTTGTATGTATACACATATATATGAGTGAACTGAACTGTAGATGAGTTCTGAAGATGCCAGGCCATAGAACTCCATGAAGTGCCAGGTTCAAAGCCAAATAATACAGATTCTTTTCTTTCATTTTGTTGTCTTAGCATAGGAATAGCTGGTTTGAAACCCACGAGCAGTTTTATGTCCGTAAGAGTATTAAGAGAGAAGTTTCGATATGAAATCATTATCTTCCCTCTTCTAAATCCAAATACTAATTGCAACCTTGCTGTGAGCCTACAATATTAAGGCTATCATAGCCATGGCAACTGAAAGCAACATTAAAAAGAATACATATCCACTGCACAAGATTGGTTGGGTGTGTTTTTTTTTTTTTTTTTTTTTTTGTTTGGGCAGTAGGCATGCATTTCTTTCCAGCAGCCATGATACACAGGTCAAAAGAACTTCCAGTTCTTCAAACCTCTGAGCTATTTTGCCACATATGCGCTGCTATCACTTAATATTTTGTGTATCTGTATAATTAATTTCAACACAGGATGGTTTGTTAATCCACAGACACAAATAAAAACACAAATTAAAATTTCAGCATGGATTTTACAATGGCCCATTTACATTTCAGGATTAAACCCATAATAAAAACTTTTGTGTAGCTATAATTGGGCTGAGTTTTTCTTAAAACCAGGAGATAAACATCTATGTAAATAGCCTCAAAAAGATATTGTGTTTAAGAAAAAAGCACTTCAAATGAGCTGCTTAAAGTCACCTTCTATGCTTTGCATGATAATTGTAATGCAAAATAATAAACAGCACAGGGCACCAAGTACAGCTCTTCAAGGATGATATTGTGCCATTTATATAAAGATAATTAGGCATTTAAAAACAACCAATATCACTTTAAAACCTTCCAATTAAAATTAAAAAAAAGAAGGGGGGGCTGTAAGGTAAGACTATTGAAATAAGTTTCCATTTGCTTGATTTTCCTGAGGGTATGTGTCCGTAATGATCTGTCTGACTCCAAAGCATCTGAGTACACACTGAAATTAATTGCTGGGGACATTGCAGCACACCATAATTCTGTAGGCCACGGGTGATATTTCAGACATGGATATACTTTACCTCTTTATGGATATATATGAACATTAGTTTTACCTGGAAAACATGCTGCTTTGCCTAGATTGTCACGTAGCAAAGAGGAAAACTTACATTAGCTAAAGAACTTATTGCTTGGATTGCTTATTCCAGTTTTCAGAGAGAAAGTGTGAGAGAGAAAGCTGTATCAAGACAAGTGTCTTTATGCAGGTATAATTGTATCCATGCTAATGAGACCTCTCTACCAGAAAAAGCTCTAAAACATTGCACCTTAATTCAACACTACTCTGTCAGCAAAAATTTCTATTCTATAATGTAATATTTATGTATGTTTATCAATGGTTAAGAAAGGGCTAATATAGTCAGACATCATTAGCATGGGAGAAACTACTGGGAGGTGTTAGAGTTTAGCTGCTTATGCCCATGATTTATAGCAATTGTCCTGCTGGAACCAGTAATTATCTGGCAAATTATTATTAAAACACCCTTTAGAAAATTATTTATAAGGATGCTTTTCATGTAAATCACACCAAAAGTTGTTCAGAGGAGAGTCTAAATTGATAAACAAACATTTTAATACAGACTATAGAAAAAAAAATTTCACCAAGTCTTGAAGTGTTGCTTTTAATGGTAGAAATGTGTTTAGGTAGTTCACGTATATAACAAGAAAAATAATGTGACTCCATTTCACCTGAAGGAATCTCTCATGTCCCGCTGCTCTGTGGCTGTAGTTGCAGAGGGCAGCAGCGGAGGAGGTGCCAGCTGGTGGTGGCCACTCGGCTCTGCACCTTGCGCACAGTGCTGCGCGCTCAACCCAGCGTCCCCCAGGTGCAAATAGGTCTTGTCTGAGGCACCCCTGCAGAGCACCTGAAATTGTAACCCTTCCCCCAGAACAGGATAAATCTTGAATTACTCTAGATTCTGTCCCACAGGCAACTTGTGTGGTCGTTGAGTGTAAACCACAACGTCACTTCAGGCCTCCATTTCCCACTTGTAGAGAGAAGAAATATTCCTCTGTGCCTCAGTGGACCTTGTGGCAATGAAGGCACTGAGGATGCTCCTGCGGTGACATGGCATGAATTCCAGTGGCAATTTTTGAAAAGACTATTTGCTGCTGGTGAGGTAATCTAAACCAGAAATCTTTGCAGTGCTCAGTGTACCCTTAGCCATAAGCAAAGAGCTTAGATGGAAGTGAAATAATATCTCTGAGCTTTGCATGGGTTCCTGATTCTATGACTCTATGATTCTTTGCGTGGGAGGGAATATTCATCTTTTCAGCTCTGCATGGTTGTGTGGCCATTTTTTTGTGCAAAAATTCAAAAAAGGACTCATGATGAGTCTGAACTGTGATGTACACTTAGCTGAGCAAAAGCTTGTAAACTTGATAGTGGTATCAGCTGATCTAAAAAGACGTATTATCTCATCCTGTACACTGTATCTGCTTGGGTGCCTGGACTATCATGGCTACAATTACCCCATAGTTAATACTAGGACATCAGCTTGTTTAGGGAGACGGTCTAGCATTTTAATTAACTCTACGAGGGCCCAGTGTAGTGCTCAACTAAGTTACTACAGCTATTTTGTTTACCCTGGACATGCTCAGAACCTTAACATGAGTTTTGTGTAGCTACTCATTGCTCTTTTCATACTGGCTTAGTAATTTTTTCCCATGGTAGTAGTGTGACACCTGACTTTGTGTCGTTGTAGGAGGAAGAGTAAAGGTAACCCTCATAAATTCAAATATGCTTAAAGCATTTTGACACAACTTGTAAAAATTAAAAAGCTGATTGCACTTTTAATAGCAATCTTGTCAGTAATATTCAAAGTG
This sequence comes from Platalea leucorodia, assembly GCF_965183815.1. Taxonomy (NCBI): domain Eukaryota; kingdom Metazoa; phylum Chordata; class Aves; order Pelecaniformes; family Threskiornithidae; genus Platalea; species Platalea leucorodia. Next base: position 55,004,340 of record NC_138826.1, on the reverse strand, counting down.
ATAAGTCTCTAGTATTCTAAAGGCACAGATTACCTTAAGTGACTAAAAGAGACTTCAAAGAATCTATAATTAAAATCAGTAATATGTACCATACGTTTTAAAATCCTGAACTCTATTTGAGAGATTATTTTCTTTATATAGTATCTAAGAACATACTCAGATATATTGATACCACTCTTGTTTTATTTAATGACCATTCCCACCAAAGGCTAGCCTCTGCATCTGTAGACTGAGTCCTGCATGTGGGACGATATGCCATTGTACTGTCCCAGGAGGCATGCTGACAAAGAAATGTGTCTCAGTCACAATACCGTCCCATTCTCCTCTCTCAATCCAGAGAAAACATAAAAAAGGTGCAGTTTACTTCCCCCTGCCTGTCTATGGTTCCCCTGGCAAGCATGGTATGAGCAAATTTCTCTTAGTCTCCATTCATGTGCAAAGGCACAAAAGGAGAGAACAATATCTGCATTTTCCACTGTAACCCATACAATATATGGGTAGGCAGTGTAGCTAGACAGGGATTTAGGGAATTGTTCTCCTGCTTGGGACTGAATGACAAACTGTTCTTGCAAGAGCAGAGCCTGTTGGTGTCATTATACTGAACTATAACTGACACACCTGGAGCCGCCTGTGGATGAAAGGCACTTTATAACCAAAATTTGTACCCATCAGAAGGATTTACGAACCGTTTGTACAACAGTGTAAATTTAACAGTGCTGCTAATAAGCTTTTGGTGATTTCACTGTGAGTTATATGTGCAGAAGAACCAAGGATTAAACTCTCCTTAAAGGTTTTGAGGTTTAGAAAATGGAAAGAGGCAATGGGGTGGCCTTTTTCAACCATCTGGGATCCCCTTCTTCCCATCCTCCACAAGCTCTCTAAGGTAGACACTACTGTAGTAAGATCCTTAGGTGTCTCACAGCAAACTTCACCTGGAGAACTGGCTTCAGTATGTCTAACTTACCTAAGTGTTCTTTAACTCTTTCTTCCCTAGTCTGATCTTTACCCTTATTCTATTATTAATGTTAATTTTGTGGGCACTTCTTGTCACAACTAACTTTTTGTGTGAAGATGGGAGCAAGAAAAGACATGAGAATGTTTCAGCCTTTCGTCGTCCACTGTTTGTTGTCCTCCCTCATTAAATAATGGAATTATTCTTTTCTTTGCCTTCCTCTTATATTGTCGCACATAGTAGTAGTAGTAGTGAGAAACATATGACTTTCTTCTTTTTTGGGAAGTTGACTTTTAAAAAGTTGAATGGTAGTGTTCATTGTGGAGATGGGTTTCTGATTTTTTTTTTTTTTTTTATTTGAATAAAACTAATTTTCAGTCCTCATCATCTTCTGTTCTCAGTGAGCTTTTAGAAGCCCCCCCATTAGTATGGCTTTGAATATGAAAGGTCTGAAAGCAAAATGGGTTATCTCTTAAACTCTTATCACTGGGTCATTTGAAATACAGATTAGACTAGAGACAAAATAGTTTTGTTGGCCTGCTAGCCATTTATTTAGAGAATGAATTCTTCCTTTCTCCTGAGTATTAAAGTCTAGAGCTGGAACCAGCAGGTCTGTTAGAAATAAGGAGTAAAGGAGTAAAGCTGAATCCTCTCTTTTTTTCTTTCATTGTGAGCAAGGAAGATAATTCCTTATTGCTAGAATTGTTAGTTGGAGGTAGAAGGGAAGACTATGTAAAGAGAGTGGTAAGAAAGAAGATTTGGATTTAAATATTCATGTTTTGGGGGCTATTCAATGATATTAGGAATAAATTACCAGCTAAGGACACACGTGATTGATTCTGTCTGAATTTGTTTTATAATATTTTCACATAATTTCATTTATTCTTTCCTTTAACATCCATTAGAGGAAAAGAGAAAAAATATACAGCATATGAAAAGAACACAGGGAAGTTTTTAATATAATGTTAATAATAGTTGATATTTAATTGAGATCGTATCTTTAATCTTTTCTTCTTTTCCCCTGCCAGTGTTTCATCTCTATTCTTATTATCTTGTTTTCAGTACAGAATTATCACCCACTGGTTTTCAATTACAGCGATGCCCATATTGATTCTCCCCTTGATTTTAACTCGAAGCTGAAAAATTACTCACTTAAGCCAATAAAAGTAGATGATGTGGTTAGTTTTGGGTTCCTTTTTAAAAATAATAAACAAATAAAAAAAGAAGAATGATAAGCTTATAATGATTCTGAGTTACAACAAACTGGTATGGAAATGCATTTTAAATCATCAGAACTCAGAACAGTCTTGTAAATTTATATTTATCTCTTCACGTTGAGCTAAGTGGTCCCTAAGGACACAAAACCTATGCCTGTAATCCTAAGTGGCATTTTTCTGCTAGTACTTGGGCACTGAGACCACCTGGCAGATAATGGATTCTGTCCATGCTTCTCTTAGCTTCCAAAAACAGGGTGTCTGTATGCAAAGTGCCTATTGGGAATGGTCCATGGTCCATGCTAGCTCCCAGACTGTGGCCAGGAATTGTCTGGGGGAATGCCAGCTGGCATGGACCGAAATCACCCTTCTTTTGGTTTAATAGCAGAGATGATCACATTCCTGGGCTTGGGAAAGTTCCCAGGCACTGCTAAATTTACTAACACAGATGTAGCTAGAGAACATTGTCCCATCCAGAAGAAGTTACATTGCTTCTCCAAACACTTCTGTGCGTACTTATCTTCTTAACACACAGATAGTCCCAAGATGCAATGATAACAAATTACAAGCTTAAACCAAGACTAGGTGCAAGGTTTGACTTACAGAGGCAAATGTCAAGAGTTGTCATGGTATGTTTTTGGTGGCCATTTGCAATTAAGAATCAGTCTTTAGTGATGCTTAGAAAGTACAATCCAAATGAATTCAGGAGCAGAAGATGAACAGAAGCTTTCCTGAGTGCTATGCTAAAGGATTTGATTCTGCACCCGTTGATGTTAATGGAAAACCCTCTTACTAGCTTCTGTTAGATGAGAATGAGCGCTAGCTGTAGGAAAATATCAGTTAAAAGCCATCGATTTCACACACACAATCAAAAATATAGATAGCAAAGGGTCAAAGTTATCTAACTACAAAAATTAAGATCTTTCAGAACCTTAATCTTAAATATCACAAGTAAGTAATCTTGAATACTTTTGACAGAATGAGTGGTTTGTAAGGGAATCCACACAGATGCACACATTAAAGTGTTGGTAGGTGTGTGTGTAGGTGGGATTTCTCCACAGAAGGAGGAAGGAAAGGTATTATGGCTCAACTTCAGGAAGGTGCTGAATATCTATAGAAGAAAAGTGCCTTAACTAACTGCAGCCATAGTGATCTGGGTTTGATATTCCCAGCTGCATCCAATACCTCCTATGCAGACATAGTATGAAACTCATACTTATTAGTCTGACCAGGAAACACTGAGAAGCCAAATCACGTATGCTTTTGTGCTGTTGCTTCGGTTACTACATGTAATCTCTCCTTTTCCTTGAGTGTGTTCAGTATTCTTGCCCATGTTTTATTGTGAATCTAATTAAACCCAATCCACAATGCTGCTTACAAATATTTGAGTCAAGATTTTCAGACATGTTCTTGTAGTCCTGTAAACTCCAGAGGACCCCTTGCCCAAGAGGCCTTTTTTGAAGACCAGGGCCATCATGAAACTTTTGGTGCCATCCAACTGCTAAGCTCCTTTCCTGCCTTAGTCTCTGGTTTTCCTCTCCTTGCTTCAGACAGACAGACAGACCTACTTTCTCAGGGGCCCAGGTGTATTTGCCCCATTTCAACATCCATCTCTCATGCTCAAAATCAAATATTTGCTTTAACAAAGGCAAAGATTTTCCTAGACTTGGCAATGCACAAGGTTCTTTTTACATGTCTAATTTCTCCACTTTTTATGCATTGTAGCAGTGTTCCTCTCTTTGGAAATGTTCCAGAAAGCACCTGTACACACTTGCTCATTTGTGAAATGCCAGTATGGTAGATTGTAATTTGCCAGTTCATTTCTTCTCTGAGAGTAAATTAATTGAGTTGATAGCAGCAGAGTTTATAGTTTTATACAGGCTACATATACATGCTATGGTAATATTTTAGCATTAGGATGGAGTAAATGAGTCATAACTGATCATGGAGCAATTCCTGTCTAGGTGGCGATAGGAAATGAAGGCTTCTCTTTCCATTCTTTCTGGGACGCCTGCCCTGCAAGTAAGGTACCTTAAACAGTTGCCTGTCTATCTCCCCTCCCTTTTCTTTTGCACTTACTGTCACACAGTCTTAGAGCTGGGACCTTTAAAGGGTTTGCAAAACTGCAGAAGGCACATTTCTGTGGTGGCTCACCATTACGTGACATTGTTTTACTACCTTTTGTATTTGGGGCAGGCATGTTGGCGAGGGCTTCAGACATGCTGGGTATTCCTGCACATCATATATATTCTAATTTTTATCCCTCATCTGCTAATTCTTTACATGGAATTTATTTTTCTTTCTTTAGGGTTAGGCCAGCAGGTCTGTGGCTCTTTCTGAACTGCACAGAGGCTCTTCTACCACAGCCACTCCTCCCTCCCCCACCCCCATCATACTAAAACATTTATTTAGACTATAGTACCCTCTATACCATCAAAAACTTGTTGTCATTTCCTGTGAAACACCTCAGATGCCAAACACAACCCCAATGCAGCCTGCGGAAATGGAGTCTCCCAAAGGGGACGCTGAGTGTGCATAAAAGTGGGCTCTGTTTTTCCAAGGCACCTGCCAGAACCTTGCTGACATTTTCAGCATAGGAAAATATTTGGCACTGGACAGCTGTTCAGAAACTTTTCCCCTTGTAGGTAGTAGAAAATGTTCCCTGTTTTAAACATATTTATATAATTCTTTTGGGGCCTATACGTATGTGAAAGGCTTCATTTTTCTCCCGACTGTGATCTTTAGGGAATTTACCTCCTCAGTTCTTCCTATTTGCTCTATCATTCCTCACAGTGAACACATCCAGCTCTTCTTTTTAGTCTGTCTTTCCCAGCAACCTGACCTGAGGGTGGTTAATTGTTTTTACTCTGTCTTCTAATAAGCCACTTCAGGAGTCTGATTCTAGCATCTATTTATTAGTTTTAAGTTCCTCTAATAAGTGCACTTTGTTGAATGCTTAACATGTTTGTTTTTAACACCTTCTCCCCCAGTAGTATTGCAAACTGTTTCTCTTCTAGCTTATTCACTCATAAAATTCATGGGGATAAGACTGTACCTGCAAGCCCCAAGGTTTACCACTTTCTACTTTTCTGTCAGTCGGCTTTTCCAGATCATGATGTGGAAGTGGCTTGTGTTCCTGTGTTCAGTGTAAAATTACTGAGCGTCCCATTTGCTTGTAGGTTGAAATTTTAGCAAAGGGTAAGTTGATGTTTTAACTATTGGTTATATAAAGAATTCATAAGAGCTAGTGGCCCTGTGTTTGCCACCTTTGTGTCCTGCACAGTTTGCTGGCTTTGGCAAAGAGACAGTCCAGTGCAGTTGCAAATGCCAGGCAGTGTCTTGATTTGTGGTGGTAGCTTCAAAGTGTTTAGCTGTATGTTGCATTATCCTTCCCTACTCCTCACCTTGCTTTCCTTTTTCTTTTGAATCCCAGCTAAGAGCTTTGCATGCCTTTCTTCCCAGGTTTCTCTTCTTTCAGTTGTTCGGATTTTCCATAAAGTCTACTGAATAGATCACATAAATGTTGTCTGTGAGACTATGTTGATGACAGCTAGATCTTCCCCTGTAAACCTTTCTATTGACCTTGTTCTGCATACTGCAAAGTCTAATTGTTCTGTTCCAGTTTCCTTTACTTCAAGGGTTTCTAATCGTCTCTCTGAAGTGAGTTGGAGTTTTCATCTGTCTCACAGCTTAGACCTGGTCATAATAGGCCTTCTACTTCCCTTCTTGACATCACCCCATTGCAGCTGGAAAAAAAAAAAAGAGCAAACTGTAAACCTACTCTTCAGCCTTCAATCATGTACAGACTCATCTGTTTCTTCTCCTGTTTTATACCTTTTTCTAAGACATTTGTAGGTAGAAGTAGAACACAATATTCAAATGCCTCTAATGCACTGTTTTTCAGAAGTAGAAATTGTCAGATTTAAGGTAGTCTTGGAAGTTAATTATTTTCTTTTTCTTTTTTTTTTTTTTTTTTTTTTTTTTTAAATGTGCTTGCTTTGTGAATACAACAGATACTGTGCAGGGAAAAACTCTGGTACACACCTTCATCACCCTTCATTTTTCTGGACAGTTTCAACAAACAAGAGCTGTTCATCTTGTTATTAAGCAGTTGATCAGAGCCCAAGATTTACTTTCCTTCACTGCTGAATTGTCATTGACTAGCATTATGGAACCTGTGTCTTTGTACAGCACAAAAGACAGCCTATTTTAACAAAGTTATTGTGTTGCGTTGCAAATGGTAAGGTGATACTAGCAAAGTCATGAGCTGTGTTGTCAGGACAGGCTCCTTCATTTTATTCTGTTAAAAAATACAGGTAGAATATAACTAGCTGCTTCTGAGGGAAAATACAGGCTGCATTCCAGAGACAAGTGTAGATAAAATGTTAGACGATGGGTAAGGTAATATGCAATTACTTTAGTGCATCATAATTGAAGAATGAAGTCAGTCACATTGAGAAAATTTCCTGAAATACCTCTCCAAAATAATTCAGGATAGTATGTTCTTAAATGTGTGCATGGGGACAGTGTCAAATAAATAAATAAATGCATCCCCCCACCTCTAAAGATTTTGCTGTCCATTCTCAAATATTATGGACTGAAAGAACAACAAAAAAGTAAGCTTCAGTCATAACTGTTTCTTTTGCACTCATGTTCACTAATTCTGCAACCTGACTTATGCTTTCTGCAGTCAGGAAATAACTGTACCTCTAGTTTGATAAAACTGTACAAGATAATGTAAAATTGAACTGCACAGTTTCCCTACTATTCATCAAAATAGGACTCAAAACAGCTGCAAGTGGTGAGCAGTGCAACGCACACTGCCAGTACCAGTTTCAACCTACTTTTTTTAGGAAAGGAACAAATAACTAGATTGTGATAGGTGTTTTTTTAAAGGATGCAGGCATTAGTCTAGAAAACACAAATTGGAAATCTAATCTGAAGTGAAACTGATACAACCGTCAGACAACATGAAAGTTCCTTTTAAAGAGAGAGCTGGAAAACGGACTCACAAAAGGGTTATTTATAAAGTCAGTCGCTCCCCATAGGCTAGATTAGTGATAGGCTGTGGTTTAAATAAGTGAGATGAACTAGCTGTAAATATTAATCCCTTGCTCCTCAATGTTTTTAAATATTAATACTCCGTTTGACAAACCGGCCTTTTCTTTGGGGGGCGGGGGGAGCTGTTCCTTTAAAATGGGGCAGGGAGGAGTGTGGGAGAGCAAGAATTACTGAATAAAGGTTTCTTTTAATTTATTCACTAAAGATTCCTGGCAGGTAAAACTCGTTTAAAGGAAACACATTTTTTTCATGATCTTCTAAATTCCCATCTGTACTCAGACAGTTGTATTTACACTGTTACATTCTTCAGGAGCAAAAATTCTCTGATGTGAAACGCTGAAGGAGTTGCACATGAATGTTGCTGAAAAATGTCTATGTGCAGAGTCTTTCTTGAAAATGACAGTGGTGTTCACCATGATAGCCTCATGTAATCAAACTCCCAGGGTACCATATGTACTGATCTAATAAGTTGTTGCAGCCCTAGCTAAGGAGATAGGGCTCTTTTCATTGAGTTGTAACAGCTCTTGGTTTTAATTCAGAAGGTCCTCAGTTTGTTCCCTGATCTGTCAAGCTCATGGTAGCTAAGATAACTGTGTTAAAGATATTTTATGACTGGGGTACTTAAATATAAGTATACCAAAAATAAAGCAAGCAAGGAGAAGAACTGACAGCAAAAGAGATGTCCAGTAAGTGCAATCAATAGAAATTATTTGAAATTGCTTAAGTGGCTTTAAACAAACAAACAAAAAAACAACAACAAAAAAAACAAAGCAAAACCAAACCCAAACCCTGCCTCCTGCCCTTCTATTTGCTGGCACTTTGATACTGAAAATGCCTCACAGATGTTTTGTCCAGATCCTGGAAAATTTTCAAACAATTTTGGAATTGCCAGGTTTAAACCTGTATTTACTGTTCATTCATCTTGGACCTAACAAACTTTTTCTGTCTATGATCTTTGCCACGGCCTGGATTTTGCAGCATATTTAGGTATTGACTTCAATGCTGCAGTAGAGTTTCTCTCTTCAAAGTCTCCAATCGCCTTCACAGGCCAACAAATCTAGGTGGTATTTGGTATCCGAAGCCCAAAGGAACAAGCTATTTTGAAATATCAATAAAAGAGCGGTAAACTTTCATTATGATGCTAACAGCAGTAACATTACAACAAAGAAAACCACATACAGCAGTTAATTTTGTGATATTTTCTACAAGACAGTAAAATTCTGCTGGAATAGCAAACCTATGTAACAGTTTTCCAGGCATGGATTTTGACTTCTTGGATGGTACCAAATGCAGGTTGTCAAAGTTTCAAACTCTGTGTATCATCAGTATCTTTGTGTTGCAATTTCTGAAATATCAGAAAGTAAGTAGTTTTCACTGTTTAAAGTAACTGCAGAGCATAAGACAGTGACTTCGCCATTCCTTGCTTGAAATTGTCAGCAAATGCTGAGATGTGTTCTTCCAGGATCCTTAGTAAATTAACAAATTAGGTTTTCTTTGTGGGAGATTTATACCAGTGTGTGGAATACCTGGACTTCAAACACATAAAATAGGGTATCTACAAATGAAAGAGGGGTTAAAATATGTGCATGACAATTTGGTAATGGAGAGTGGATAGCACGATGGTAGTCTGTAGGAAGCATCAAAATACTTGAGGATATGAAGCTTGATGCATTTCAAAGAAAACGCAGGAACCATACTGGTGACAGATGTTTACGCAAAGCTTTCTGTGTAGACATAGAGAAGCAATGTAGTATAAGGGTCCACAATGACAAGGCTTGGAAATTTCTGCAATAAATTCCCAGCCAGGCAACAAAGGAGAGCCATGACACGTAGACTGCCTTGCCGTCCTTGAGTCAAGTTAGGTATTTGCTTGTTTATGAGCACTGACAAGAAACCGCATGGTGTCTGACTCCTGTTTGGGTGACTGGGAAACAGATCCCTCACATGCAACAGCAGCCGCTCGCATTGAGAGCTCATTTGCCTGGCATGGAATTCCAGAGACTGTAATTACAGATAATGTAACTCAATTTTCCTGTCAGGAATCTGCTATTTGTAGTACCAGCAGAACCAGAGTGTGTCACATCCCTGCCACACTCCAGCCAAAGCAGAAGCAGCTGTCAGGGTTGCCAAGCATACTGGGGTAAGAGGGATGCAGAGGAAGTATTTTTCTACGTTATTTGGTGATCAGCAAGCCTACAGGATCATCCTCTGCTACACCACTCTGTTGCACAAATGCTGCAACTCAGCTGAGGTAGAAAAGCACTTCATCTGCTGTGGTCTAATATGTAAAATAAGACTGTAAAAACAAACACAAATAGCCCTCCTTGAGTGAAAAGCTCTGTTATGCTCAGTATGGCATGTCCCATACAGCAGCATCCCTCTTTCTCCTATACAGAATAAGAGGACTTATTTGAATAAGGATGGACGTAATTTATAGTCAGTCAGGCTCTCAGAAGCAATGCTACACGCAAACTCAAAACCAAGGCTGTTACATTTAAGGATGTTGTATTTGTTCTAATTCATGCATTTAGCAAACTAGGCCTCTTGCTTTTTCCTCTGTTTGCAGTAAAATATTACCTTGTTACCATTAGGGCCCACAAGAAAAGACACAGTATGAAATTCTGGGGAGGTACTGAACTTTCATTGCCTGGGACTAACCACTGAAGCTTAGAAGTAAAATGTCATCATTAAAGCAAGTGGAAATGACAATAGGATTTCTGTTTTAAAAGACACCTGCCGTTAGTGAATGACAGGTATCGAAGATTTTTTCACCAAACAAAGGTCATCCTCTCTCTTCAGCTGACTCTTTGTATTTGTAAAAGTAAAATCGACTTGACTCAATCAAGACTGGCTTTTTCTCCCCTATGCATAAAGGAATTTAACTTACATGAGAAAATGAAGGACATTTCCTCAAGTTCCAGAAATCCAATGGCTATTTGTGACTCCCTTTTAGTTTGATTCAGGTTAGAACAACTGGTTGCTGAATCGACCTCTGACTACCCCTCATGCTTATACACTTTGACTATCCATCCTACAGTTATTTAAAGCAGAAACTTCTTCACCTGCAGCCATCTGGAAAGAGAATCTCCACTCTCCTATTCCTGTCTTCCATCTTACCCGGTAATTTTATTCTGAACGAAGATTAAAATCAACTTAGAGGAACATGGGAGTTATGTTTCAGTGCACGCAGATGCAGTGGCTCTGAAATAGCACTAATAATGCTGTGACAAGTACCTTGTAATTTCTAGAGATGTCACAGTTCATTTGATGTCATTCATATGCCATGTACTAGTAAGACAGAAAGAAGCAGTGCCTAGGATGTAGAAACTGGTGCATGCTGGTGGGGTGGAAATTGGGACAGATTTTCTTGGGGCAGATTAGTCAGAGAATCTCAACAGTTCAGGTCATAAGGACCTCTGGAGGTCATTTAGTCTGACCTCCTGCTCAATGCAAGGCCAGCTTGATCAGGATTTTAGGGCTGTATTTAAGTTTTGAAAATCTCCAAGGATGGAGCTCCTTCAGCTCCTCTGCACTTTTTCCAGTTCTGCACCACCCTCAGAAGGAAGATTTTTCTTTCTTATTTAGTCCAGTCAGAGTTTCCTTTGCTGCAACTTGTTATCCATTGCTTCTAGTTCTTTTCCTGTGCCTCTCTGGGACAAGTCTGGCTCAGTCTTCTTTGTAACCTCCCTGTAGGACCAGGCAGCCTGCTATTAGGACCCTCAAAGCCATCTCTTCCCCAGAGTGAACCAGCGCAGCTCCCTCAGCCTCTCCTCACAGGGCAGGTGCCCTAGCCTCCAACCATCATGATGGCCCTCTGCTGATTCTCTCCGGTTTGTTGGTATCCAAAACCAGACACCACACTCCAGCTGTCTCACAAATACCAAGCAGAAGGGAATAGCCACTTCCTTTGACCTGCTGGCTGCAGTCTTGCTGATGTGGCTCATGATGCAGTTAACTGTGTTGTCAGTTGACTCATTTTGCCCTCCTAATGGGCTGTGAAGCATGTGAGGGCGATATGTATAGATACCAGGTTTATGGAGGCGAGGAGGCGAAAAGAATTGTTCTTGTGGCAAACTATGAGCAGCATATCTCTTCCAGTAAATTGACCATTATGCAAGACTTTGAGGATAAAAGAGGAAGAAAGGGAAAGTGATATAAACAGAAAAAATGAGTGAGGACCAAAGAGAGGTCTTAGGGCAAACACACAAAAAGGCTTACAAAAAACAGCCTCTTGTTCCCAAATATATCCATACAAGGATCTGAATGTTTCTAGAGATGTTTAAGAGCTGTGTATTGTGGGTTTGCAAAAATACCTGTGGATTCTGGTTGGGTTTGGTTTATAATTTTTTTTAATGTCTTGCCTCAAACCTACATATGACCTGTCCATAATGATGGGTTTATATTCCTAATCGGTGAGTACAAACAATTCATTTTCAGAAACTATGCATCAAGTGTACAGTAAGTCAGACATGCTTTGGCTACTGGCCATGCACATTAATTGCCTAGGACAACTAATTGCCCAGCAATCCTAGCAGCTCAGTGTCTGGAAAACTGGTACATCACTGCTCAAAGCTGTAGTCTCCTCCTTAAGTCAGGAGAATGAGGATTGCATCTTTTACTTGCAAGACAGATAAAAGCTAGTCCTCCAGCTAAGAGAACACTCCAAAAAATATATAAATGTGTTTTCAGATGTTGCTGTTTACCTCCTTTAAAAAAAAGTTTTCATTTTTCCAAGAACATGCCTTAAGAAGAGTTATATAGGAAGGTTATATAGAAAAGGCAAGCTTATTCACAATGACATCATACTATAAAAGTTGAATATCACTGTATTATTTTTATTTTTTCCTCTTTAGCAATGTCTGTCTCTATTTTGTAGTATTTATGTCATGGAATTAATGGCATAAGTAAAATAATTAAGTAAAATATTAGTAGACATACTTCAGTTTATGAATATAAAAACCAGGAGGGCTTGTTAAGAAAATGTTCATATTTTTAGGTTTGTGTCCCTTGGAAGAAAGTACTGGCATAGAGAATAAACATGTTGAGAATATATAGCAGCATTGAGTTAATTCCACTGAGGACTTCTCAGTGGAATGAAGTAGGGGAAATTTTGCAATCTTTAGTCACACCTGTTAATCTTTAGCAACTGAAAGTGTAAAAGTGCATTGCAGTCACAATGTATTTATTTTTAAAGACTGTCTTCCTGCGTAGCATACTTTGTATTGTGATGCTGCTTGGAGCCTTTGCCAGGGATAAGGACTTATTTCTCTAGGTGCCATGCAAATGCAATCGGATGACAGCACTTTTCCCAGCACACCACATTTGAATTTATTAGTAGTTGTGCCCGGATGCACCTGCAAGATCTGACAGTAGAAAATAAAAAGCGAGTGATCCTAGCTCTGCCTTTGAGATGGGTGAATGGAAGAAGAAAGATTGTCCACTGAAACAGCGGAAGCTGGTGTAAATACTGCCGGTGTGCAACAGGAGCGAGGGCTCGGCCATACCCCACAGTGACACATGTGAGGGGAGGCTGGTACCATGCAGAGCCCCTGATGCAGCAGCATCGGCATGGTGTTACAGCAGCCTCTCCCCCTGGCTCTGTGTGCCCTGCTTGGGAATCCACGTACCACAGTTGCTGGTCTCATGTGTGGATGACAACTGCATCCATTTTGCAACTTTTTAAAACAGTAGTATCGTTGCACGTGAAAAACACTGTTTGCATCTAAGATTAACAGCCTGAATTAGCAGGGGAAGACAGGAAAAGACAGAAGGATAGTTCTCTCTGTTTTGTCACAACTTCTATTTATGTGAGGAAAATGTTAGTGTTCTTTATCTCCTCGGGGTACCCGTCAGTGCCCCAGTTCCATCATTTGCTATATTGCTCCTCAGGGAAACCCTTGAAGCCATATGGTTCACTTGCTGTTCCTGCATTTCTATGTGCCTAAGGAGTTGTTGGTGGTAGTGGTCCCTATTCTTTCTGCTACTTCGCTTCATGTCTCATTTGCTTTTTATGCTTTTTCCAAATGAAAAAGTGTTTGTTGTACTCTCTAGCTTTCCTCTAGCTCAACACCAGCAGCGTATAAATATGCTTCTGCCAGCACATGTGTTCTTTCTCCCATATTAGAGCAGCCAAAGAGATACAACTTTTCTGTGTAGTGAAGGTATTAGGAAAATCAAGCTTATCCATCTTTTAGGTATAGTTGATCCTCTCCTAGGTAATGGACTAGATTTTGCTTCCAGTATATTCATACATATCTCTCCAGGCCTTTTTCTCTGGGACTATAACCCCAGGGGAGAGAAATCTGTTGTATTTTACAAAGGCAGATACCAAAAAGGTTGCTTTAGGAGTGCGCATGTATGCGTGTGTGCAGCATGACATTGCTGGCAAATAATTTCTGAAGTGAATGCACAGAGACTGTTACAGGAAAGGCCTTTTGATGGTGTATACAGTGAAAGAGACTACGTTATGATATACAACACCACCATGTAAGTGTTTTCACCAGGTAAGGATCCCCAGTGTGTTTGCAAGGGATGTCTTAGTCTCAAGTGACAAAGATTTAAAGGGTGCATAATGGCCAGCTAAATTTTATCCTATTGTCAGAGCTTGCTAGGGCTCATGCTTAGACACAATGAAGGAAGAAATTCCACTTACATGTCTGTGAGCTACCGGTATGCTTACTTTAAAATACATAAGATTTGGTATGAAGGTTGCATGACAGTTAGTCTCTGCAGGCAAAGTCAGTGGAAAACTGACATGCACTATCAGCAACAATTTTCCATAGCTACATGTACAAGAATTACATACAAATGCCACAGTAGGTACTACATGATGTGAAGTTCTGTGTTGCATGCTAGAACTGTGGTTCTGTCCTCCAGGATGCAATTGATTTTATTCAAAGCACTGCACGTTCAGCAGAAGAACAGGAATTCATGGGCTTATTGTAGGACAGAATATTGTTCAAAGTGGTTGTCAATAGCTCTCAAAACCTGAGCTTGCAAAAAGAGCTGGCAGAGTACTTACGGGAGTCTACTTCAGCCTGAACCAGTGAACCAGTTCACATTTTTTCCAAGCAATTCAGTCCATGACAAGAGCTTAAAAGAACCTTCTGAAGGCTAACAATTACACTGAACCTGAAGAATTAGCACTTTTAGAGGCATTAAAAAGAATAAACTGATTCGTGTATCCAGAAATTTGGCTGCATATCTCTCAAGTCAAAGGTATTTGTGACAGTATGGTGTCTTTGCAGCCAAGAACAGAATGGTAATTCAGACAGTAAAAGAAAAAGAAAAGAGAGAGAGCTGCATTCGTCTTCTGTAATGCATTATTTTGGACATTTACATCTGAAATCTGCTTTTCTATTAATATATTTTTCTTCAAGTTCAGAGAAAATTCACTTTAAAATTTTACTGTTCATTAACAGTAAAACAATTTAACATCTATTTTTTTTTTTTTTTTCCAAATTTAATTTTACTTAAGTCGTTTGGGAGAAAAAGATGCAGAGGTAAACAGAGATTCTGCAAACGTGAACAGAGTAGTGCATCAGTTCTCGAACTTACTTATCAGTAATTCCTATCCTAGGAGAGGTGATGGCTACTAAGGCACCACATCCAGTGTTTCAAGGACTTGGGCACATTATACAGCATATCTGAAAAATGGCTGTGTCATTGTTTACATTGTACAGAACAAAGCAGTGTTTCAGAAAATGTCACAGATGATTAAAGCAGGAAAAAATGGATTCCATTCCTCATACTGCCGCTAATTTTCTCTCTGTCCTTATGCAAGTTTCATCTTGCAAGCTGTTAAGCACATGCTTTCTGGATGACCCAACTCACTTCAATGAGAGTAGTCTAATACATACAAGTGTTATATATTCAATACATGCAAGTGTTTTCAGAAAGAAAGAAGGCCTTCAATTTTGTGTGCCTCATTTCCCATATCCTTAACATCAGGAAGATATATTTATTAATTTTGTGGGACTGTGAGGACATATCATTTTTTGTGATGTCAAAGGGAAGGTTTTAGCAAGTAAGACAAAGATAGAGATAGCAAAAAATGCCAGTACACATGGTACAAGTGCAGCTGAAATGAAAATCTACCCTTTTCAGGGAGGTAATATAGCCACTATCTTAGAATTTTATCTAAATGTTTCACCATCGAATGATTTTCAGCTCTGAAACAAGAGCGCTTTAAATAAGACTGCCTGCTAGACGGAAAAGGACATCAGAAGAAAAACAGTTCTACAACTCGGGATTATAGGCTTTTAAGGTATTTAGTTCAGCATTTACCTAAAAGGTAGCCCATCCTTAAGCATAAATGAATTATTTAGTGTGACACTTTGGTATCATTCAGAGTTCTCATTTGATTTGATTCTCAGTGTTTGTTAGGTGGATACACAACTATGATGGTTATAGCTGATTCTTACAAAGACATCCTTTGTCACATAAGATAAGTACAAGCTGAATGTAAAGCAAAGAGCAGGTTCACTCCACCTTGTTCCTTAAAAGTAAATGTAGTCTTTATGGTGTTTGGGTTTTTTTCTTTTTTAGTGGTTTATCATTTCAATGAGGTGTCAGCCTAACAATCCTCCAGACAGCGATCACAGTATGGGTAACACTATAGTATGATGGGAGCAGAGAGAGTAGAATTTTTACTTGGAGATGGACGCTACTGAAAACTGTGTTTTATTGGTTTAAAGGACTGGGATTTTGCTTGTTACTTGCTTACCTTACCTTGTAGTTTCAAGCAATGGAGATAAAGTTTGCACATATACTGAAAAGTAAAATGTCTGTCTGTCCACAAATGTGAAAAAGAATTTTCCTTCTATCTGTAGGATTTCTTTTCTTTGTAGCAGCATTTGTGATATGTCTTCAGACCCAGAATGAAATCCTTAAATTTACTTCATGTTGCCCAGAAGAGAACTGTTGGACAGGTACAACTTGGTCACTTGGGCCCAGCACTAACTTTTCATTGAAATTGGTGTAAGTTAATGCCTAAATGCTTTTAAGGATGTGGGGCATATTATCTAGTCTAGATGACTAACACAAATGCAAGAAACTCTGTATCTTGCTACTGCTTTAACTGCGTTGCTCTCAGAAAATGTTCTATTTAGACCTATTTTATTGTGAAAAGCAATGTCCACCGATCACCTTGCAGTCAGACACGTACTGGCACAGAGTAGGAGCTTCCAGATGTCCCTCTCAGTTATTAAACTGCTGAAATATGCAGTGCCATCAGTATTTTGGGCTTCAAAAAACTTCAAAATCATTTTCCCTCTGAAATATGAGGATATTCTTATCCATCTGGGCCTTAATTCCAAGAAAATACAAAGACAATACTAGTAGATACCTGCTGAAGGTTATTTTACTCATCACCAGGAGTCTTCTACCAGAAGCATCTCCTTTTCTGGCCGTCAAGTTGTACTCATTTTAGATCAGATTTCACCAAACAGAAGCAGGTATGAGGTGAGAGGTGTACCAGCATTGGTTAATAGGTCAGAGCCCTGTTGCATGAGCACCCCAATCCCTTCATAAAGTAGAGCTGCCAGTCTCTGGTGCCAGTCCATGGAAGGAAAACAAAGACCTGAGCAACTTCCTTTCTGTCTTTCCTGAGGCACTAAAACTTCTCCCTGAAGGTGTGATTTTCTTCCGCTTGGTCCCTTTTATTTTGTAATGAAGTAGAATGAGAAGAGTAAAAAAACTTCAGTTCACATACTACTTACTATATTGTGGCAAAATTACTGCCTATGAATGGACTCTCTGGATGTCTCTGAAATGAGTGCTGCGTTAGGGTGAACTCCATCCTCTACTTGAAGGCTTTGGGAAGTTTCTTCCTTCTTGGTGCCCCATGAGAGTTTTCAAAATAATCTTGTTTGTGTAACCTTCAGCTATACTGTTAAAACGCAGCTGAAAATCATAGGCCTTTTGAAAAAATTTTCCTTTATTTCTACGATTGACTTTCTTTAACTTATCAACCCCAAATGGGTACCTCATGCATGTTTATCGCTCCTGGCCATGCATAAAATCTACAAGAATAAATTGGAAAAGGCAGAATCCCTGCCATTTTTATGTACACAGACTTGGAGTCTGGCACTTGCTCTTTTGCACAGTTACCTGTCTGAAGGCAGGCAGGTTTTTGGATGGGATAAAATGAATAACCTGGCACTTGTACTACTGTGTCACGCAGCAGGCGCAGCGGCTCCAAATTCTGCTGTTTGCTGGCTAGAACCTCCTTCTAGATAGGCTAATCAGTCCTGACTGCAGAGCTATGGGTTAAGGGGTAAGTAGGTCAGTTCTGCAGAGGTGGACTCTGTTTTGGGGAAAAGGAGAAGTAGAATTAGTCACAGATCTCTCTTCTTCAGCATACAGTTCATAGAGATTAAATGCTCTGTGTTATAGCTATAGATAGGGTGGGATTTGAGACATGTCACAGCATAGAGCCAGGAGCAGCTGCTGTCATTTTTAGTGGCAATTCCAGAGCAAACTAAATTCGAAAGCCCTTATGGTAAGGACGTCTTTATGAATTTCTTCTTTATGAAATCATGGGCTACATAGATAAGACAATGGGTGAGAGGAATGTATATGAACATATATATGAAATGTGTGAACTGAATAAACCACGTATCTCATAAATTTAATATATATAAATAATATAATAGAGATTATTTAATTATATATACAATGGAATGTATGAACAAAAATTGTGCTTTCCCTAAAGCATGTGGGAAATTGGTGGTAGAGCCAGAAATTGTATAACACCTCATGTGTTAGGCGGAAGATCATTCTTCTGTAACTGCAAAAAAAAGCTGAAGGAAGGTTTATTCCTATATTAGCTTTCATTTTTCAGGCAGCATTGCCCTTCTAAAGATATCCCTTCAAAAGATGGACCTTTTAAGAATGTCTGCAGATCTGGACTCCCTCAGATTAACTGGGGGCACATATTTCAAAGGGAAGTGGTGTTCATGGGGAATTCTCTGCCAGCCGCCCGGATCTCAGCTGCAGAAGTAAAGGATAAGTAGTAAAGGAGTTTAAATTTCTTCAAGCTGCCTTCTGTTGTGCTTCAGCTTTGATCTGCCAGGATTACCTCGAGAGGTGGGAAAAGTAGTTAATTTTCCACTTTTATGTGACGCTTCCCCCTTCTCTAGGGGCTGCTGAGTTAGTGCCCACTACCTACTAGGTGAGCTGAATGCAATACCAGAACTTGCACCTTCTTGGCGTTGACTGATTTCACAGGCTGTCAGATAAGGGAGGTATTTGATGATTTTCATTGGTTTCAGTGTAGCTGCCAGCCAACTACAACCAGCGAGGTGGACTTTCTACTCTGGTCAGCCCACAATGCCACCGTCTTTACCTGTCTTTTCCCATGTTCTCCCGTGGTCCCACAGAGCCATGGAACACCCTTTAAATATCCTTATAATTATTTCTTTATCTTTCTCCAGCTCCAGATTAAAGCCATTCTCTGTAGTGATGCCTACAAAAAGACTTGACTGTGCTGAGGTGACTTCTGCTATGCTTTTAAAGTTAAATATGTTGTCTTATTGTGTTCTTTTACTCCCTCATGTTTTGTCTTTGGAATTATATTTAGGCTTTTTGTTTTATTATTAGTTAGACACCACCCTTTTCTTTTGCTCTTGTAGCACCTCAAACAATGGATTCTCAGCCATGGCCAAGGCTCCTGACTTCTTCAGTAATACAAATATTTGGCAACAGAGTACAGTGTGTGTTTGTTTTTAAACAACTATCACATGAAAGCTCTCATGTCCTTGCACTGTTGTCAGCTGTTGAAAAGGACAGAGTAGCAGATGGACTAGAAAAAATGACTAACCATGACTTGAGCTCTACTTCTGCACTAGGAGTAAGAGGGATAAGAAATAATTCTGTCCTCACCTCCAGGCTCCATTTTTTTTGCAAACTTTTTGCACTGATATACTGGCTGGGTGCATACTTGGCACCGGGTGAGGCTGGTCCTTGCGCTGTGCCTGGCTGACCACAGAGGCTGGTGGTAGGAGAGAGGTGGGGGTGGAGCGTGATGGCCAGGGTGCATGTCACCTGGTGACACCTCACTCTCAGAGGCACCTTGCTCTAAGAAGGTATGCTCCTTAAATGCAGTGTACTGTGATAGCCTTTCAGGTGCCATGTGCTGGTATCATGTACCATGTATCTATAGCCCATCATATAGCTCAGATGTATATTGCAGACTCTGCCCCACACAGCGAAAGCAATAAAACCTGAGGCATAATTTTTGTTACCTTTGTGGCAGCAAGCAGAGGAGACCTCTGTCATGTAAACACTCTGAGCCAAGCCACTTGGATGGTCACAACTATCCTTGAACAGATATAGGTATTGGCAGTAACCTCCAGGATTTTCAATATGCCTTAGCTCTCGTGGTAATATGTGTTCACATCAGGGACAATTTTAAATCAGGTATGCAAAAAGCCAAATACAGCTTCTTCACTGGAACCACGTTGTGTTATAAGGGACCAGCCAGGCCTGCCGCCGTGGTCTATGGTTGGGGTAAGCCTCTTCTGGCCTTCTCAGGTCTGCTCCCAAGACACAAAGGGCAGATAAAATAGCATCATGGCAACTTCTAACAAATGCAATGAGTCACTTCCTGTTAATGATGGGACCCCTGTGAGTCAGATCATTAGCACTGATTTCCATTTCCATTGCTCTCGCTGTGGTTTTTTTGTTTGGTTGGTTTTTGTTTGTTTTGTTTTGCTTTTGTTTTTTTTTAAGAAAGGGGGATATTTTCATTCTACAACTGTTTTTTAAGCTGCTTTCCTAAGGAAATAGGTCTTACATGGTGATGATCTCTGTTTGCCCATCCTTCTTTCCTTTCTCAGGAACTTTTGTGCCCACCAACAAGAATTGTTAGAAATATAGCGATTTCAAAGTTGGCAAGTCCCTGCAATCTTCATGAAAATAGCTGGCGGGATTGAAGAAAAAGACCCTGTTAGTGCTGTGGTGAGAGAGATGCCACAAAGGCAACTCACTCTATTAGTCACCAGAGAATCCACACCTCTAGATGGCAGGAAAAGCTTCAGAGTTGGCATGTTATTAGACCTCAAACAGAGACACATCTATTAGAAACTAAAAATAATCTTTGCTGCTGCTCCCAGGAAAACTGATTTTTAATTGTGTAAAATCCATCCTGTAAAAGAAGTGTCAGTATCTTGCTCTGTAGATTCATATGCTCCCCCCTCTCCATACGCATTAAGATTTAAGGTACTCATCAGTGGGAAATATGTATAATCTCCCACAGGACTGCAGTCTCTTCTTCAGTACTAACATATTAAACCTAGGCTTCTTAAACATTCATATTAATTAGTCTGTAAGGAACCATTATCAAAATATGGTGTGAATACATAATTAAGAGGGTGTGTTGTCTGGCAGGAAAATGAGGGTCTGATCCTGCCTCCTCCAAAATAAATGGCAGCTTCACCACTAATTTTCGCATGAGGAATAGTGAGCCCTAAGGCAGCAGAAACAGGAGACAATTTTCCCCTTCCTGCCTCACTGGAAGCACTGTCCCACCCTTGCTGAGAAAGCACTTCACCCATCCTGGGAGGGGAGATAGAAGGAAGAGTGTTTGGCGGCTATTATCAATATTCATGTACAGCTGCAATTCACAGGCCTTATTCCCCGCTGAAATGTGCCATTAGCTTCAGCAGGGCTCGACCCACAGAGAGTGGGACGGACCCCTGTTAGCGGCAGTCAGGCACGCCTGGCCGTGCTCTAGGTGCATCTACCGTCCTGCTGCAGGAGAGGACAGCCTGATTCTTCTCCAGTGGCGGGGCTGCCGTTGTCACCTGGTCCTGGGGTTTGTGAGATGGGGCAGCAAACTGCCCTATGTGTGACAATGCTTTGGCATAGACTGGAGGCTTCAGACAGTTGCAGAAGTTCAAATTCTGCCATTTCACTGGGCTTAAGAGTAGGCAAAATGTTAGCTTGCCCCAGATAAATGCAGTGCCAAAGCCTACAAGATACAGCAAGCTATGTGTTAATTTTCAAGTATCAAGCCCAAAGTTCGTCTCAGATTAGGATCTCTT
Source organism: Platalea leucorodia (assembly GCF_965183815.1). Taxonomy (NCBI): domain Eukaryota; kingdom Metazoa; phylum Chordata; class Aves; order Pelecaniformes; family Threskiornithidae; genus Platalea; species Platalea leucorodia. The sequence goes on along the minus strand of NC_138826.1, from coordinate 54,983,068 downwards.
TTTTTTTTTTTTCTTTTTTTTTGTTTGTTTGTTTTCCCTTAAATGAAAAATAGCATGGTGTAGGAAATGCAGAATGCAAAACTGGAAAGGGATCTTGGATCTTTTTTTTCTGCCACTGATTTGTTTGCAGCCTTGGGAGAACATGAGGATATTATTTCTCCAGCCCCAATTACTGTCTTGTTTATAATTTGGTGGAAAAGCTTTCCCTGCTGTTTCCCATCCCCAAGGTTCCCTTCTTCTTGGCTTAGCCATTTGCAAGAGCAGTGTTTTTTTGCTAGCACTAGAACATTTACCCCCTCTTCGCCAGCATTTCTTTCTCTCCTGCAGTTCCTGTCTCTCCCATTCACTGCAGCAAAGTTGCACTGCACTGGGAAGAGCAAGGGTAGAATATGGGCTTGTTCCCAGCTGCTACCTCGCTGCCCTCCCCACCTGAGTGCTGTGGGGGGGCAGCTGTCCTGACAGAGACCTCAAAGTGTCCAAAAGTCTGGGTGCTCCCCCCCCAACATAGCTGCCCTGCTGTTTTAGGGAGCAATGCTCTGGGAAGACATCTGCAAAGGGATTACATTTTACTTACACTCTGTGCTGGTATAACCGGACAGGCATGCTTAAAAACACCATCATGAGATTTTTCAGTCTTGAGGCTTTCCTGACTCTTATTGCAAGACGGGCAGCCTTAGAGATGGAAATCTCCTAATTATGCACATAACCTTGACAGTGGCAGTATGGGCCTCCCCTTAGTGTCTTTTACTGTAACAAGTTCCCACCCCAGTCAACATCAATGACCCTGGTGGTGTCTGGGCACTAAAGGCTGGATTGAAATCTCTACTTTATTTTTGCCAAACAACCGTTGCATATCAGCAATGGTGAAGGTCAGTTATTGTTGTGAGAAAAGTGGATGTATAACAGGGTTTTCAAAAGGGCAGGCATTCAACGGGATTTTCTCCATATGTGCAATGGAGAATTTCAGAAGTCCCTTCTAGGTGTGTAACTGTTACCTTTTTTGCATCCAGTTACCTCTAGAAATCTGGCCTTTGGTCACGGATCACTTGAACTGCACCGTTGTTTGTGAGCAAGCGGAGAGGAAGAGAGAACCTGTATCAAGTTAGCAGCCTCTTAACACTCCAATATCACCCTTTTTTATTAGAACTTCCCCCACTTGAACATTCTGTTGGCTTTTAGGAGAACGAGAAGTTGAAATATGTCAGGAGCTAAGAGAAAAGCTTATTCTCACCCTCTGTCTAAATGTTATCTATCCTTGGGATTTCAGAAGTGTCCTGAGACTCTCAGTGCCAAAAGCTTGAGTTTGGTTGAAATATACTTAGCTAGAAACAAATGACCAAACCTTGGGTATTTTCACCAACTTTCACCTTCTTCTAAGTAGTATTCTTTCTGTAAAATTAAACAGCTAACAATCCCTGCAAAATGAACATTTGCTAATTGGATTTAGTGAAGTCAGGACTGCATGATGATGATGTGCTCAATAAAGTGCTTTAACCTGGGACCTTTAGCTCAGAATTTGACTACGGCAGTGATTGTTTAACTAGAAAATGCCATCAAAACTGCAAATAAAGCAGGCTGCTATACTGACTGTACCTAGCCACTAGAGAGAGACATTATCCCATGTAGTAAACTGAAATGTTTCACATTCGAATGTCCAGGGACCTCTTCTCAGAGCAAAGTATCCTGTTCATCTGGAGCGGATGATAGAATCGACTCACTGACTAAACCTTGGAGAGCTGTGGCCATGAGCACGTCATGCGCTGCATGTACAAGGAGGCCATTCCAAAACGCTGTGACGATGACACGGGGAAGGTGTTAAATTTACATTTATATATCTTCAATCAAATCAGTGCATCTGCGGTTAGACAAGGGAAGAAGCAAGTTAACTCTTGCTCTTTGATGGAGCAGGGCAGATGCTAATCAAGCCCGTGCAGCTAGCTTCTTGCAGCGTGACACTCGGGCATACACAGACTTCTCAGGTTTTACAGACAGACCAAGAGCCAGATCTTCTAGAACATGCGCTGCGCTGCACGAACCTATATATTTTCGTACACATTGTTGCAGAACCTCCAGCACCAGAGGTCCTCTATGGTGTTTGCTGAAAATAAATAACGCTGGCCTTGTTTGGACCGGGTATGTTATCATCCCTGTTTGCTCTGAAGTGCTCCTTTACAGATATTACCTGCCCCCTTTCAGATGTAAGCGCGGCAGTTGGTGACTGGCAGAGCACAGTGCCTTTTGCATCTGCAGACCTGCTTTTTCAGCTTTTCAGGGCTGACACAAGCCTGCACAGGACTACCCGATTTCTAACAGGAACATGAGAGTGCTAAGGTGAGCTCTGCTGTCAGTGGTGATCCTGGAGGCTGCACTGGTGTGTGAACGGTTAATGTGGGCTCCCCAGTCCTGAGACTAACAGGTGCTCATCTGATCAGAAAGGAGAACTGGGCAGACTAGAAACTTTCATGAATTGATAGCGGAAACATCCATAAAACTAACACTACATTCAGGCTGATAAACGTGTGGTGTGGACTTGGATAATGCCCGGAGGTCAAAAGCTGCACTTCTATTTGTAAAGCCTGCCAAAACATTAAAGCTTCCAAGCACAGGAAAATCTAGTTAAAGTAACAGTGGTGGGAAACGTAGGAAGTCTAATCGTGCTAAAAATGCATCCGGATATAAAATGGGCTTGTCCTGTGAATAAGCAGGATAGTGTCTGATGTGTAAGTGGGGCTGGGTATTTAACCTCAGTGATTTTCTGCAGTCAGGTGCCAGCTTTGAGTCCCAGAAGGAATTCCTTGAGAGGGGAGTAAGCACTGCCTTGCTGTTTTGATCTTTCACAGAGTACTGAGCAGGGATCTGCTATTAGGATCAAGTGGTTATTTCCTACATGATTAGTTTTCTTTTAATGCAGGCAACGAACGACACTAGCATAGCATGAGTTCTTGTGTGTGCTGTTTAAGTTATGTAGGAAGTCATACAGTTCTCCTTTTTGCTAACACATAAACACTAGATAACAAGCATTTGATTTATGACTTCTAATTAATCATTTTATATTCGTTCTTTAACTTCGAGTTAGAATTTGTATTAATATCTTTGTTTGCACCTGCACTTACTCTCAATTTCTCAAAATAGAGTACAGACTTGCATGTGAAAATCCCGCTGAATTTCACAGACTGCTTTGAAAATCTCAGTAGTAGCACTTTAATGCTCTGAAGGTACAGATTCAGCTGTATGCAAACATGCAAAGAGAAGTCTCAGCCCTGGGTGTCCACTAGGACTTGACTAGGTGCATGTTGAAAGTGAGCATTCATTTTTTTGTCTTGCAAATTAGCAAGCACTCAACGGAGGGGAGTCCTCAATCATTATGCAAATAATAAACGGATAAAATCCCCTTTTCTCTTCTTTTTCTATAACAGCACACCCTTTAGTGCATCCTCGGAATTAATCAGTTTTAAGGATTGATTACTGTAAGGCACCACAATCTGCTGTGACATTAAAACATTAAAATGAAACCTCTTAAAACCCCCTTTTTGAAAAGCTAACCAAACGTGGGCTGCAGGCAGGGGTATTTCCTGGCCAGCTGTGTTGATTCCGAGAAGCTTTTCTAGAATCTGGCACGACACTTTCTAGCATCTTACGACTGTTTCACACTTCTACTTTTACCATGTCTTCTGAATACTGGAAAATTACCTGTAAACATGAACATTCGAATGAAAAAAACCGTGTGTAGTACATACTCATGTATCACAGGATGGTGCAAACAGCACTTGAAAAGTCTGTAAATCAATAAAGAGTTTTGAGATTGTACACTGAGAGAAGATAGGATTATATACACACAACTACCATCTTGACGGCTGATATTAATCTTCTAAGATGAGAAAACTATTTAAAAAAACGTAAAGTAAAATGCTACCCTCAGTTTCCATGCGAAGGAAAAAAAAAGTGCAAGAGAGATTCACAGAAAGGAGAATTGCTTTCTGCTTCTCCTCAGCTTTCAAAAAATGGACAAGGACAGGGCTTTCTGCTCCTCCCATCTAACCAGTTGTCCAGCTCCAGGCCACCACGGCATGCATATTGCCATTTGCGTTTACAGAGGTGACATAGTGTTGCACGAGCGGTTGTCTTTGCAACACAAGAATTCCTGACCAGGACAAGGAGCACACAACTACGATGACATTGCTTGGTGTACCCAGGCCAGTTTTCATCTGCGTGCAAAGGTGGGGACTCTGGGAACCCAGGTGGCCAGTGCTGCGTGCTTACACACTCGTGCTGTGTATATATACTTAATAGCTTTCTTTTGCTGCTGAGTATACACTTTGCCTTTGAAGAACTCCGAGGGTAAGTATTTTCAGTAGTTTGAAGACGGCGAAACCGAGATGGGAGAAAGCCAATGGCTTGTATAAGGACGGAAGTCCTGGCTAGCTCAGGACTGTTCGGCTTATAGTTCTGTGTTCACACCATGCAACCGCAGTACTGTGCAACAATAACATGTTTCAGTTCATTCCCGCTTATGGAGGAAAATGAGACCATTCAGATAACTAAATAGGCCCCTTCTCTGGAATGGGAATGTATCCCACTAAAACATGTGTCATAAGAAATAAAGGTAGGCTAAGTTTGTACCTGTCATCTTTTTTTCTTCTTTTTCTTTGTTAATTACATTGTTTCATCATCCACTTTCTTTGTAATTGAAGTGGCTGTTTATTAAAAAGAAACTTCTTAGGGTGGCTCGACTTAATTGTGTTCTCGCTGGAGTGGAACAGGATGCTTGGCCCAAACCTTATTTCCTTCATTTCACTCTGCTCTATTACAAGCACTTCCCTGCATCCTGCAGTAAAATATCAGCGACGCTGCATCTTTTCGAGCCCCGGGGCATCTGAAGGGATGCGTGATCACAGAAATTTTCATTTATCTAACGCAGAGGCAATGAGGATGCCCGTGTCTTACCGTGGGCAATTCTTTAGAGCCACTTTTCCACCTTTCCCTTTTTCCACTAGAGGGGGTTACATGTTCTAGTTCAGAGCGCTACAACAGCCCAAGATAAGATGGAGCTGCCTCTTGTCCACCTATATTTTTAACTGGTACAGTTAATTCATAAATACAATAATGAGCTGACAGTACTAGGATTTGAGGCCTTAATAACCATTACAAAAATCATTAATTACCGGGAAATTAGAGAAGTGTCTGTTAAGTGCTTAAATTCGCAACCTTCTGTCCACAAACAAGAAATCCAAACGCTTGCCTGAATCATAGCTAACTTCCCACACATTGGCTATAAGCTGTATCTTGTTTATTTCTGCATATATTACTCTCAGTAAATGATTAGATTTGTCACCCATGACCCAGTATGCTGTTTGCAATTATTTCTTATATTAAATTAATCACTACATATTTATTTTGAGAAATTATGTATGATATATCGATGCACGCATGTGTACAAGTGTATGTGAGCACATGAACTTTCCTGATTGCCTTTCCTCTTGTATGGCAAATTAGAAATAACGGCATTCAAGCCAGCGGAGTTATGCTGATGGGGAAACTAGCACAGAGAGGGGGAAAATTGCTACACAAACTTGTCTTTCTTTCACATTTTCAGTATTTCTACTTATTTAGTGAATTCTAAGGATATGGACAGTCTAATCTCCATTAGCAGATATGTGAACGCTTGTGGCTCTTAGTTTTAAGGCTGCTGGTGTGGACTGCACTCAGCCTTGCTTTTTCCACCTCCCACGTCTTGTGGTGGCGCCCGGGTGAGGTGATCTGCATACATCGGGACTCGCACCAGATCTTTGGCACTTTGGGTAGCAGTAATACTACCCAGATGATAACTATTTTGCAGAATCAGGTCCTTTGTGAATTTCTTACTGGGCAAAAGTAATTCGCATGGCTTGTGACTTCTCCCTGAGTAATGTAAAGCCTCTGCTTTATACAACGATAACTAATTTGTAGTAGCTTGTTTTCTCAGAAACCTAAAGCTTATGCTATGCATAGAAATAGGACTTCCAACAATTTGGACTCCTGTAATGTTGTTTTTGTTTTGTTTTGCTTTTATAAAAAGCTTTCTATCTCTGATTAGTTTCCATCTAATCTGTTAGATTTTTCATTCTCACAGATTTCTGTTCTGTATTGTGTTTTATTCTTCATTGCAGTGCTTTCTCTGTCTTCTCTGAACGCAATTTCTTCTCAGCAGAATTCACCCCCAACAACTTCCAAGTCTGAGCTGAATTTACAGATCCATTGTGTTTGAGTGGGTTCAAAATGAGACAGAAATATTCACTTTTAATATCTGGTGTATTTCTGAGGTGCTAATTACTTTGCCACCTCTTATTTGCCACACAGTTCAAACTGGCAACCCAAATGCTATGAGAAAGTTTTTTGATAATCTTTTAAGAAAATGTTCTGGAGTAATTTACTTTTGCAACAAGTAACTTGCTTCAGGAAGGGAATCACCGGGACCCAGACAGTTGTGATAATGTGGATTTCAAGTCATAAACACTTCAGCTTGAAAAGAAACCAGAATTATACCTATTAAGAACCAAGGTTTAAACAACCTTGTAGTTTTCATGACTTTTGTCTGTAAACATATAGGGGTCTTTATCCCCATACAAAAGGTAAACTGGAGCCTCCAGTATGTATACATACAAAGTCCTTTCTTGAGATTTTGACTCTGTTCCTTGCTTAACTAATACTAATAATGAATTCAGGGACACTGGATTTTACACAGCCTAGGCAGATCATCTTCTCAGTTATACCTTGTTGCAAAGCAGTGAGGCAGAGATGGGAGGGAAGCGGTATTGCTTCGGAAGAAATGGCTTCGTACCTTCACAGAGTGAGTGTGTGTGTGAACCCTTATTGACACACAAATGAACTGTGTTTTTTGAAGTATTACATTGTTTTGGCTTCTGGGCTGCCTGGAGTTCTTCCAAGCGCAACTAACAAAGGCTTGAAGAAAGGATTCAAAACATCACGGGGGAAAAAAAATATCTTTGCTAAAGACCAAAATGGTTTTCTGGTCTGTTGCCAGGTACGCAGGAGAGGGTGCACTGAGCTCATGCGGCGGCAGCGAGTCCCGGGCAGGTACCCAGCTGCCCGCACAGATGCCAGGCAGCCACCGCTTCTCAAGCTACGGGGGTGGCCAAACAGGGTGTGGCAGAGCAAGAGGTTTGGGGAGGGGGAAGGGGGCACCCCTTCTGGGAAACCCTTGGTTGCCTGCTTGCCTTCCTCCCCTCTGCTCCCAACCAAAAATATGGTTCATCAAAATGAAAGAACCATTGGTTCGGTTAGACATTAGCAAACTGTATGGATTATAGACAGACAGATAGATGTACTGAGTAGAAATTATTTTCTCCCTTTATACGAGCAGAAGAACCTCTGGCTTACCTTAAGAAATAAAACCAACAGAAGAGACATAGCGCCGTAGCCGGGTTTGCTATTCAATTCAAATATTCAGCTCAAATCCTGTAAGACTTTTCTTTCTCTTTTGGACTTAACAGAGGGTGCCATGGGCAGTTCTGATGGTAGGTTTCATTGTACAAACCAAAATATCCAGTGTCTGCTCACACATGGAAAGGTATAATTTCATGGAAAATGATTTTACCAGCACCTGAACTTAAAAGCCCCATAGCTTCAGTCATGTGCAGACATTTCAGTTGGTTTTGTCAAGAAGAGTATCGTAAAGCAAAATATCACATGACTGTGTATACTTACTTTGTAACCTTGAAACTTATGAATATTTCATTAAAAAAGAAATCACAAACCAAATAGCTTAACTTTGGCCCTCAGTCTGCAGTACAAGGATTTGGCCTATCGATTCAGTCTATAGTGGGTACAGTTATCTGTGTACTGTGTCAGTGGAAGACACCGTCCATCCTGTCTAGAAGCCTCCCAGTTGCACAAAGCCTGTGGGATGAGTTATTAGATGCAGAAGTGTGTGGAAACCACAGCTGTCACCCTGTCAGGTAGCCCCAACGCTAGCTGTGGAAATGCAGCTCTTAAAAATGCCCACAGCACCTTCCTACAGGGGCATCTCTGGAGAACTCCTCCCCTCTTAGGATTAAAATACCCGTGGCTAGCAGTATACCTGAGGAAGGCCCAGTTAGCGCCTTTTAGCTGTTTCGCCTGTGCGATCACAGATCCCATTGAACACAGCTGCCAAGATGATAATAACTTTCAGCCAGTGACATTTTTCATGAATGCTACAGTTTGAGAGGAGCATATTTTTTGATCTGCTATCCTTCCCTCCCCTATCTGTCAGAAGTTGGTTATAATCAATTGGCACTCATGCAACACGTCTTCTAACCAGCCAAGGATCTTTAAAATAGCTTCACCTACTTCTGTTCTCGTTTTTCAGAGAAGGGATTTTGAAGCCAGAGGAGCTGACATGCCTCACTCCAGGTCACACAGGAACCAGTGACAGAGATGCAGCTGGAACTGGGCATGAATCCTGTTGGTTAATTTCCTGTGCTGGGTTTCCCTCTGTGCTTACCTTAAGCGTTTTTCCCCCTCCCTTTTCTGTCTGACATCCTTTACTAGAAATTTGCTAATCTCAGGATTATGCAAGGGAACATATTTTCAGTCATAGGATGCTCACATGCTTCACAGTCCAGGGTGAACTTGAGCTCTCTGTTGCACACTTCCCGATACACACGCACGCACGCATGCATTCACAAGCACCAGCTGGGCATTGATCATCAGGGAATTGATTATGCGAAGAGGGGTGAAGATGTGAGCTTGTGAATTACAGTAACAGGCAGGATTGCGCCTACCACCTCTGTGGAATAAATCTGTCCAAAAAAAGTAATTCCTTTTGCTACAAAAATAACGTTCATCTATGTGCATTCTTCTCTGATGAGCTGTGTCACCACAGAAATGGTAATCCTGCCGCTTAGCAGTAAGCTGCTTTTTAGGAAAACAGCCGGTGAGGAGGGTAAACAGGTTGTACAGGAAGGTAACATGAGAGTAGGACGGTGATTAGTTTTCAATGTCGTGCCAACTATTCAGTAACTAAATAGATTGTAACTCTGAACAAAGGAAGCTCAAATAGAAAAAGATAGCTTTTCCAGCTCCTGAGTGCTTCAAGAGATGCTAACTGTTCCTGAGTAAAACACCGTTACTTGCTATAAACCAAATCCTAACTATTTAATTCTCCTGAAAGTGGTGAGCCTTTCGAAGCCCCAAAAGGCCAGCAGCAGCCTAACTACCATAAGCAGTGTGAAAGCTCGCTACTTCATGACCGATGCTGTTCAGGACTCCTGCGAGTCTTCCTTGGTGCCTCTTTCCCTTGTCCCATGCCTATCGTTGACCCGTTCCCCCGCCACTGGAGTTCAGTTTCTGCTTCCTTATGGCTCCTAGTTGGCTCACAGTCACTCGTCTCTCTGAAAACCTCCTTACCTGAAAAGGAAATTTAATTAAATCAGCTGCATGAAGGCCTTTACTATTAAAGCATCAGTATGAATCTAAGAAAGAGAAAAGAATATTCCAGATACAGATACACACAGCTGGTGTCTGGGTGAGAAGGACTTCAGGAATATTATAGTTGGAGAGGCCTTGATGTGAACTCTTGGTTTTGCTCTTTGTCTGCAAACCTGGCCTCTAATCCCTGCTCTGGGTTTACAAATACCAGCCCTGCTTCTGGCTTGGAGACTGAATACAATAGAGTTTTATTGTAGATTTTTCTGAGCAAAAGTCCATACTAGAGACCTTCTGTTTTTTCCAAACTTTTCAGTTTGTTTTGAAGTCAGTTAAAAGATAAAAAAAACCTCCAACTAATTCAGAGCCCCCTAATTGGTCTGACAAGAGTTCTGGGCGAGGTGTTTTTGATATGCCTAATACATCCATTTCTGCAGTTTCCAGAGAGCCACTTGACTTTTTCTTTCTATCTTGATTTCATCCTTATGGCCTGCCATCTTCTCTTCTGGCCTTCTTTCCTGCTTTGACTCTTCTGCACCGGGCCCTGAAACTGGTGCCAGCAGGTGGCTAAACCTCGGGTTTCCCTGCCCCGGAGCACTGCCCGGGGGCTCACCCCTTCCTCCAGCAAAGGCTGGGGCAGCCCCATGCTCAGCCCTGCTGCAGGCCCTGGGCTCTTCACCTACAGCAGGTCACCACGCACAATCAGGTGTTTAATTACATGGTCAGAAGAGAAATAAGCCCATTTAAACCAATCCAAACCAAAAGCTATCTTTTGTACTAGTGAAATTTCAAGTTTACCAGTAACAGTTCTTCACACAAATATTTTCAGAAATAGATCATTGGTTTACTCATCTCTTTACTTCATTTTGTCTGGAGGGAAGTAGTTCTGTGGGAATCAAAAAAGATAAAAAAAGACTTTCCTGAATGACCTGCATTTTTTGGCAAAAGATTTGCAATCAAGTCTTATGTGTCAGAATGACTAAGAGTGAATGGATGGTGGGACACATGTTCTCCTTGAAAGCTTTTATGTGCTGCGATGTGAACTGGGGAAGCTGGATCACCAGTCATACGGCATATGTTTAAAAATATTGTTGAAATGAAACTCTTTTAAAAAATAGTGTACAAACCAGTAGCATAAGAGGGTTTTTTGTGACTGTAAGCACATACATTTTCTTTTTTTTTTTTTCTGGTGACTGAAACTGAGCTCCAGAGAAGCTATTTAGGGACACATGTAAGTGCCATTGACTTTCAGTCAGATAGCAGGTATGTAATTGCTTTTGAATAGCTGCATCTGTTATGTGACAATTAGGATCAATGTATTTAACACGTCCACTAAAACTTTTGCTTTTCGGCAGAGAGAGGGCTTTGGATTTTTTGGATGCTGAACTCAGCATGTTGAAATGTTTTAGGAGTATCTGTGCCTTTGACTTGATCAGCTGCGATCTGATTCTCACTGAGGTTCAGCATATGAAACCTCTGAAAGATTTAGACAGCTTTGTGTGTTTGTATGTTTTTGCTACTTCACGTTGCTGATATCTGGCACTTCCTATAGCTAGATGATATTTGCATATTGTATAAAATTATTGTTTATGTAATATTAAGTTACATTTCTGACTTAAATGGATCGTTATACAAAGCTGTAAAGTTCCACAAAACAGCTCTGCAGTGTAAAATACCATGATGTAAATTATGGCATACTTATTATGTGTTTCTTATATTGTGGACTATTTTCTTGTACCACAGAAGCATATGAAAACAGTAAGAAAGTAATGTGTTTGGGTTTGTTTTTTTTTTTTTTCCCCCTCACGCTATTATTTATAATTTCTAATGCCCTGTCTTACATCCTGTTTCACAACAAGAGTCAGATGCTTTTGTTTAACTGTTAAGGAAGTCCGAACAATTTGATCACAAATGAGGACAGTTCTGATCAGATACGCTAAGAAAATAAAAGACAAAACCCAGTCTCCTCTCCTGGATGCAACCTGACTGCCAGAGCAGTTCCCACAGTACTACGCAGATAGCTAGGTTCATTTTGGAGCATCCAGCTGTGAGGTGACACACTTAATGCACCAGTGATCTGATCCAGTATAGAAAATCTTTGGGGCCTGATTCTCCGGTGCCTCTCACCTTGTGCAGTCATTTGTAGTGAACAGCCTGAATGCCTACACATTGTAAAAGCAGAATATAAAATATTTTGCACTGCTTACCCTTCACTGCATACCTGGAACCGCATGAGCAGGTGTATGAGGTGAAACAGGCTTTAAGTTCCTAAGAGAAATTTTATTTGTATGGAATTGGAAGACTCTTTGTTTTCTTTAAACATAAAATATAAAGATGTATGAGCCTTCTAGACAGTGATCTTATGAGCATTACTGTAGGATACTTGGAGAGCAACAGAATGCGCACACATTTAAAAACGCACAGGTCTAATAGTCAAAACACAGACTAGGGCAAGTGCTAAACCTGAGCCTTTCTTCAGAAATTCAGATGTTGCTAGTTGACTTAAAGAACTGTTTTCCTAACCTAGCAATCATTTCAGAAAAGGAGTTCCAATGCCAATTTAAATCAATGATTGCCCTGTTACAAATACAAATGACATCTCATTGCATTGCAGCCTTCTCTGCTCTTTGTTTTTATGACAGTAATTTAGTGAGATTAGGAGCTGTGTTACTCCGCAAAAGATGGTAGTGCAAGAAAACAGCTTTACATGAAAAATGTAGCAAAAACTGTACAGGCTCTACGATTTTTCAAACAAATATCACAAATTAACAGAATAAACTTTCTTGTATGGAACAGGATCTTTGGCTGGGGATTTGGCCACTTCTTTACTTAATTTTTGTTTGGTTTTGTTATGCTTGTTTGCTTCTCTTGAGGGTATTATTTACTGTGTACACGCTGGATGATAAAGCTATAGCAACTGTGCTAAATTTTAAACAGGATCACATAATTTTTTCCAGATCTATTTTAATATTGATTACTGCACCTTAATATTAAAAAAAATACACTATCTTGTGGCACAAAGGCTGATTATATTCAAAATTAGAGGCTTTTGGCAATGACCGGAAATTGAGTAATTTTTTCTGTCCTTTTACGTAATTTTTTTCTTTTGTTTTCATTTAAGGAGCACTGTAGAGATACTAATCTTAATAAAACAGTATATACAAATCCCTGTTCCTATGCTACTGGTAAGACACTAAAAGTGCTCAGTCCTGCTAAAACTTACTCACAGGAACTGGCCTCCATTTTCAGAAGTCACAGATGATTTTGATCACCTCCCTTTTTCAGTTGATCACCAGTTTTAGAAAATGGGGCTAGATTTAAAAAATTAAAGACACCTGCTTTTGGAAAACTCTGCCACTTGAGGCACCACAATTTCTTCAATTTGTAGAGCACCCAAACCCCCCTAATCGCTTTGAAAACTTTATGTTGCAGTCCTCGCTTGAATTTAACGTGCACGCTGTGCGCAATGCTTGCCGTGCTGACATACCTGGATTACTTGGGGGTCTGGAAGTACCACACTTGCACTGTCCTAATGGTCTGCCCTGACTAATTAGTCCTCAGTGACCCCCACTGAGCCACACAAAACACTTTCCTAGTGGTCTCCATACATAAGTAAGCATCACCACATGGTTTCTCATCCTGCAAGTGCTTCCTCCACCTCCAGTGGAGGCTCCATGGAAAACACTATTAATTAACCTGGTGGTGGGGTAAACAGCCAAGAAAGAAAGGGGACAGCAAGAATATATGCATGAGATGGCCAGCTGCGATCCTTGACTGGTTCTCTGGCTTCTGGTAGGCACGTAAGTGAAGCTAAGGGTTTGGGGGTCTCTTCCTTAGGCTACAGGATTTCCTCTCCCTCTGTGTCGTGGCATATAAACTATGGTCTTGGGATGCTGCTGCTTGATTAGTTGTTTTGGTATCAAGAAAGGGATGTTCTTCTATTAGGGTATAGTTGAGGGAGGCGTAGGATGTTTTTACGGCCTTTGTAGCACAATGGAGTCACGGGTAGGTTGAGAAGTTGGATTTGGAAATGGAATATATGAGAATATACGTATTTATTCATCTGTTGGAATTTATGGAAAATCTTAGATAATGTTCAGTGCTGACTAAAGCTGAAATTAAGAAGAAAGCTGGAACTTTGCAATTGGATTTGTGCCTAGGAAAGAAGAAAACTAAATGAAGTGGTTTAGGGTTTAGGTCCTCCTTCTTTTTCTTGGGGAAGGGTTGAGGGGTGGGCTTCCGATGTGAGCTCATTGTAAGAGAGAGATTAGGGAGGATCTGCCCTAAATTGTAACTTTGTAATCCTTGTACTGGGCCCACTTAACTGCTTGACATGTGAAAATATTGTGTTAATGAAGTTCCAGCCTGCTTCTTAAATCCATCCTTGTGACTGTCTTTGTTCATCTGCGTGTCCTGATAGATTATGCTTATTTTTATATATGTGAGTAATCTCATTGAAATCTAAGAGTTACTAATGGTAGCATGATAGATGAGTCTTGCTTGGGCCTTTAATCCATGATTGAAACTGAAAGCTGTTTACAGATTCTTGTAATATTTAATTTTTGCTCAGCATGGACAACTAAAAGCAAGTATCTTAACTTTTTCAGCTGGTTTCCTTTTCTTTTTATCATTCCGTATGTCTGCAATAGCTTAAATTACAGAACACCTAATCAACATTTAATTTAATCAACATTTCCTGTTTCTTTCGGATTTCGTACCCACCTTCTACTAAAAATAAATATATTTCTTATTTAGTTAATAGGACCTAAATGTGGGATCCGAAATGCACTTAAGACCATTAGTTACTCTGCTGAAACACGACTCTGTCATTTAGTTTGAGGAACCAGCTAACAAGAAACTGGATAGAGAGCCCTGTTCAGGGACACAGCAGCAGCAGGCTTTATGTTCCCTAGGAAGTTATTTGGATGTCTTTTTGAAATATCATAGCTGGGATTCTCTATTGCCTCTGGGGGAAAGGAGACAGGACCTGCATAGAAGCAGATTGCTTCAATTTAAGTAACAGAGGCTTTTCCTGCTAACAGAAATCAGTGCAAGTATCACCCTGATTTTATTATGGAGAAGCAGATAAGCCATGCTGAATGCAAAAGATGAGAGCGATACTTTGTCTGATTAGGACCACATAAGGGTGTTCTTGTGCTGATGCACTCTGATACGAAAACAGATGTTTGTAAGTTCCTAAGTGGTTTCTTCATTTTGATATGGCTCTAAGGTTATCACAGTACCTCAGTAATTGGATTACTTTGGTACAAAGATAATGTTGTTTTACAGGACTCGGGCTTTGTTCTTCAATGCTGTCATTTATACCTCTGAAAGGTAGTAATAAACCATTTCCATATGAGAAAGGTAGCATTTTACACCAGCTCTTGTGCAAATGAGCGCACCGAGACTCGGTGTAGTAGAAAACTGGAGCACTCTGAATTTTCTAGGAGGATGAGGCAAGAAAGCGCACGCAGTAGCTCGTAGAGAGTGGTAGCGAAGGGACGAAGTCAGGGAGAACTGAAGACAGATGAGCTCTGCACAAGCAGAGACATCTGCCCGTGTGTTTTTTCTTTATGGAGTCATGCCTAAAAATGTAACGGTTGAACTTATAGGCACAGGGGTGGGGGCAATTTAGTGAAAGTGGGCCTGTGTATAAACCGCCTTCACTAAGTGTGCACAAATCGATTTCCAGGTGCATGCTGCTGACTGTAGAGGTGGGTGATACCTTTCATTTAAACACAGTTGTGTTCCATGAACTTGGCTAGAGCAGAACTAGACTCAAGCCATGCCTCCCTGGCGTTGGGAAACTGAAAGCTAGCCAGAGCTTTGCAAATTTCACATTTAACATAAGTAGCAAACTTTGCACAGTAGTCTACCTTTCATTGGGCAAGTTGCACCAAAAATTTTCTTTTGTGCTTTCTTTAGTTATTCAGGGTGGAAAAGTGGCTTGAAGCTGTGCTCCCAGCTGTGTCCAGCCCGTGTGTACTAACATTCAACATCCTGTGCTCTCAAATATGCAGAGCTAAATAAGGAGATGTCTTTAGGTTCTACTAAAAAGCATTTGGTTGACTGAAAATTTTGAAATGAGTCAATGCAGAAATGGTAACATCCTTCCTTTAAACAAACAAACAAAAAAAAGCAGAATGAATCCTCAGCAATGAATAGTAAAAATTAGATGATTATTGGCATTCACAATTATTGTTTTAAAGAGTGTTTGGAAATAGGATGGTAGAGTCCTTGAGGGATGAAATGTCCTTATTATTTAAGAAAAACTCAAATGCAGCTAGTACCAGTCCAAAGGGGCTTTTTTTTTTTTTTCATTCTCTTTTCCACTGAACACCTTAATCCTATTGTAGAAGTAGAAAACTACAGCTCCTGTGGAGAGCATAATACAATCTCACACCATTGTGCTTTTGATCTTAAATAAAATGCACCCGCATTTGGCTTTTTCTCTTCGCTCCAGATTAGTTTTGGACCCAACTACCCTAATTCCTTTCTTGTGTTGAACTGCAAGGAACTTCAAGATGATTGTAAGGAGGAGTTGGCAAGAAGTGTAGGGGGGGCAGGGCGGGGAACGCTTATGGAAAAAACGGGTGGGAATTGTACCAACAGAGAAGGGCTCTGAAAGATGTGGGGAGGACACACATACCCCTGTCAGCCTAACCCAGAGAAGTCTGGCTGTAGGTCCCTAGGCTTGAGATTACCTGAGAGGGAGTGGAGTATTATACAACACATTTCATTGCCCGTGCCGGTACCTGGGGCTGCCGGCCATCAGAAGGGGGGTTTGCGTCAGTGGGTGGGGACTGAGGACTTGTGACTCTGATGACCAGGGTAAGAACTTGTGCAGAATTTGGTGGCTGGGGCAGCGTAGGGTGAAACTTTGCCGTTCAGTGTGCAGGCACCTTTCTCAAATGTCTGAATTTGATCCAGATGAGGCAAGTTTGGGTGGGGTTTTTTGGGGACACAACTGGGCCGTGGGCCATTACCCATCCGGCCTGCTTGGCTCACTGCAGCCAGGCAGCAAACGGGTCCTGAAAGTCACGCTGGCCCCCTGGCACCGCGAGCCCACGCCATGGCAGGAATGCTGCTGCAGAGCTCAGGAGTCCCATTACTCTCCCAGTCTGGCTTTTTTTTCTGGTAAGAGGAGTTACCGGGCTGGCTGGGAGGGCTGATGCTCCCATCTGGGCAGCGCCGGCCAGCCTCGGCCAGGCAGTGGTGCGCTAGATCTGCGCTGCTCCCATCCCACCCACAGGACTCCTGTGGGAGTTCCTGCCACAGAGGTAAGGAGGAAGCCAAGAAAGAAACATTCCTCCATCTCTCCCCCCCCCCCCCCCCCCCCCTTTTCCCGTCAGGGTTACCACCCTCTGTCCCCACTCCTACGGAGAGGTCTGAAGTCTCACTGAATCAGCAGTTATGAATATTATCTGTGCTGTTAATAGTTTGCATCTTTTTGCATCAAAGGGTAAAATCACTCAGGGACACACACGCTGAAAAGACCATATACAATAATGCATCCAAGCAGAAAAAAAAAGGTTGTAATGCTCATGAATTCCAGATGATGACTTTTTAAATCCCCGAGAAGGCAGTGAAATTGTTTGATTGTTCTTGTTAATTATTGGACTTGTCCCAGTATCAAATATTTGTAGAAGATAAGACTTCCCTCGTGGAGATGAATAATAACTGAACTTGCTCTTCTTTGAACAATTTGGCTCAGGGTGCGTAGTGCTGCGTTTCCCACTCCCGGGCTCCGACCCCGTCTAGCCGGCATCGCCGCTTCACAAACGCACGTGTACAAAACGCTCAATTAAAAATAAAAAGACCCCGTAAGTAACCGAGAGAGAGAGAGAGAGAAGGGGAGCGAGAGACCTCTTACTTGCAGAGCGTGACTTTATTAGCAGCGGAGGCGGCTGCCTGCTCCCCCCCCGGCCCCGGGCTGCGGCCGCCGGCCGCGCCGCTTCGTCCCCCCGCGCCCCGGCGGCGCGGCCGCGCCCCGGGGCGCCGGGCACCCCGCCGGCAGACGGACCTGCGCCCGAGCAGCGGTATTAGGTACAGGCAGAGCGAAGGGCTGCCGAGAGGAAATCACAACCTCCCCACGCCCACGCACGTACCCCCACCCACAGGCGAAGCCCCGGGAGCGGCCGGCCGGGTCCCGGCGGGCGGGTGCGGGTCCCCGCGGGCTGGCGGCGGCCGGGCCGCGGGGCCAGCCCGGGACACGGCTGCGCTCACCCGAGGAGCGGCGGGGGGTGCTGGCGGAGAGGAGGAGGTAACCGGGGGGTCCGGGGCAGAGGCGGGCGGCGGAGCCAGGCGCGGCGCTGGCTCCCCGCCTGCCCGGGGGAGCGGTGGCACGGCGGGGGCTGCCCCGGCCCCTCCGCCCCGGGGACGGGTTTCAGGCCGCCGGGCGGCGAGCGGAGAGCCGCAGCCCTCCCGGCCCCGCGGCGCGCGCCGTGGGGGTGACAGCGGTGATCCCCGCGCCCGCCGCGGCTCGCCGAGGAGCGCGGGGCGGCGTCTCGTCGCCGGCCCCTGGAGGGGGAGAGCGCGGAGGGGAAGGGCGCGGGGGGACCCCAAACTTCTGCTTCCCCCTGGGGTGCCTGCGCACGCGTGGGGGCTGCGCCCGGCCGGGGGTCCCGGAAATTCAGAGCGGGAGCTGAGGCGAGGGGCCGCGGCGGGCGTCCCCACGGGCGGCCGCGCATGTGTGCGATCGCACCGGTGTGACAGGGGCTGTCGGTGCGGGGGGTGCCAGCAGCGGACACGCCCACGGACACGCAACTCTCGGGTGTTTACTCTTAGCAAAGAGCGGGAGGGGGACTCCTCCTCGGGAAGGGACCCGGTAGCGACGGCCCCGCTCGGTGAAGAAGTTCCCGGGCGGGGACGAGGGGGGAGCGCGAAAGGCGGGAAGGGTTCGGTTCCCCCCCACCCACCCCCCGCCGCTTTGAACCGCTCGTTCAACCGGCGGGCAGCCGCCCCCCGCCCCGGGGGACGGTGATGATGATGATGGTGGCGGCGGCGGCGATGGCCGCTCGCGGCTCGGCGGGGGCGGCGGGCGCGTCACTTACCGTTGGCCGCCCCGGCGCCGCGCAGGGCCGCCCCGGTGCGCGGCGGGGCGGGCGGCGGCAGCCGGCGGGGAGGAGGTCGGGGCTGGTCTGAGGCAGCCCCGGCGCCCCGGGGGGACTCCCTGCGCACCCCCCCCCCCTCCCCGCTGCCGCCACCTCGCCTTCCTCCTCCGCCTCCTCCTCCTCCTCCTGCCTGCCGGGGTGCCGGCGGCGGCCAGGCGCGGCGAGCCGAGCCGAGCCGAGCCTCTCCTCCCCCATTGTTCCCGGTCTCCCTCTCCCTCTCCTGTTTTTTTTTTTTTTTTTTTTTTTTTCCCTTTTGTTATTTGCACTCGCATTGTGTTGTTTGTCTCTGAAGCCGCCTCATGACCAGCACAGGGATTTCACCTCGTCCTTGAGAGACAGAGAGAAGGGGGAAGGGGGGGAAGGAGGGGGGAGAGAAGGGAAGAGATCACCAAACACCCATCTCCCGGTCCCTCCCCGCACCTCTGCCTCTCCCCACCCCGCCAGTGTCTCACTTAGCATCCCGCGCCCGGAGGAGACATTACAGACAGCGGGTAGGTGCGCGGCCGCCGCCGTTTTAACTTTCTTCCTCGCTGCGGCCGCCGGCGGCTGCTCCCCGGCGGGCGCTCAGCGCTCCGCGCCCCGCGGGGCTCCCGGGGCGGCGGGGGCGGGCGGCCGGGCCCCGGCGAGGGGCAGCGCGGGGGGTGGGCGCCGCCGCGGGGCGGGGGAGGCGGCGGGGCCGGCTGTCAGCGCGGCCGGCTGCCTCCCGGGCGCCCCGCTCGCACACCTCCCGAAGTTTGGCACAACTTGTCACGCCCCCCCTTCCTCCTCTTCCTCCTCCTCCTCCTCCTCCTGCCGCTGCCGGGCTGGGGGCGGGCGGGGGCGGGCCGGCCGCGGTGCCCGCGTGTGCGTGTGTGTGTGTGTGTGTGCGTGTGGCGGGGGAGCCGCTGCTCCGCGCCCTGCCCGGGCATGGCTCAGCCCGCGGGATCCCGGCGGAGCCGGCGGACAGGAAGCTTTAAATTATTGTAATTGCCTCTCCGTGCGTGCGTGCGTGAGTGCCAAGCGCGGCCGCCGCCGCGGCGCTGCCGGGGAGGCGCGCAGGGGCGAGCCGGGGCGCTGCGCCGCGGCCGCGGGGCGCGGGGGGCAGCGGCGGCGGGAGGGGGGCGGCGGGACGAGGCTGCGTGCGTCTTTCTGCGAGGCACGTTCCTCGCTTCTGCCGGAGCAGGAGGGTGACTCCGTGGAAGGGGCGGGAGGCTCGGGGCGCACTGGTTTCGGCTGCTTTCCCCTCAAAAGAAAGCGGGTCAGGGAGGAAAACGATCCCCCGGTCCGGGAGCGGAGCGTGGCCGCGCTCGTCCCCGCCGCCCCCCGGTCGGGCCGGCCCAGGCGCTGGCGGTGGGAGCGAGCTCAGAAAAGTTAAGGGACTTTATTCCAGCCCGACTGCGATCCTAGAATAACCGGAGCCGCTTGCCGGGAGGAACGTGATCGGCTTTTCCCTGGGGATGGCATGCTGCCTCAGCCCTGTACTTTGGTCAAGGGTAGAACCAATAGCGAGCTGTGGGATTTTGGGTAATAAGTGTGGGAATCTGCAAGAGGAGTAGGTCTAAGAGTGATTTGTTTTCTTGCTGCTCATGAATAATGGCCTCTAGCTTTTTTTTTTTTTTTTTTTTTAAACCAGCAGGCCAAAGAAATAGGCACGTGGGAGATTTGTAGGCGTTCAACATCGCGATCATCAACAACAGCAACAATGCAGTAGGGGTGTCCAGGAGGACGGTGTCTGATGAGAACTATTTTCTTTGAGAGGCTAGTATCGCACGCTGGTACAGGTAGTTTTTGTTCTTGTTGCTACCGCTTAACTCTCATAAAAGGAAAGCCAGCAATATCCTAAAATTAGAGAGGAAATGTTTTGGGCTTTTTTTAATAGAGATGCATTTTGCTTCCTATCTGTCAAAGAATGGAATATTAACTGTAGTTCAAATTAAAAAAGGAAGTTTTGATTCCAGCTGTGGAACTGTAAAATGATGGGTCCTGGCTTTTCTCCTCCCAGTTTAAATACAGCTAGCTGTCTGCAGCCTTGCTGAAGTGAACCACTCGGATAAAAAAGCAACTTCTTATACATGAGGAGCTAGCGCAAAGTTCTTCATGAAAATATTTTATCACCTGAAACCTACCTGAGAACAGCTACTTGTACCTGCTGCTATTTTTATATCCTCTGAATCCTTCCCAGCACTGGGGAATACATTATTGCCTCAGAAACAAATTCTTCATCCTGCAAAGTACACTATTTACAACTATTAAACCGAGATTGCACGGGGAGATTTTTTTTTTTTCTCGTTAATTTAGCTATAATATCTGGCAAGGCTATAGCCAGCTTTGTTTTACAAGGCTTCTCCAGCTGAAGAGGGAAAGGCTGGCATCGATGTGTTGCATTCTGCAAATGGATAGCATGTCTATTCTGACATGATTTGAACACGAGAACCCAATAAACACATGGCCATTATGCAGGGAAATCTCGCAGCAGAGCTTTCTGATTGAACTTAAACTGTTTTGGTTGAGAGTTACACTATAAGGAGAACAAGACTTGAAAGCTGCAAGTGTCTTATGTAAACAGATGGACATTTGAGATGTATTGACTGTTTCGAGATAATTCGGTTAACATGTGGGTGCACATGTATTTGATTTAGCCTAGTATAAGTTTTTGTAAGCGATGGAAGCTAATACATGCTTTTTAGAAAGAAAATAAAAGCATGTGAATTTTGTCTATACATGTTGGAGCTCCAGCTGCAGAGGTTCTTAGGGGCTGTGATCGTCCTCTTGTCGTGATCTCGTAGCACGAGGTGAGAGTTAACAGAGAGCTTGCTGTTTTTCACTGAAGTACGCAGGTAGCTTGCTAATGAATTTTGAAATGGTAAGGTACCCTTCTGAGGTCTCTGTGCTGAGAAAATATAAAAGTGCTTAAACATACATCTTGCTGCACCTTTATCTTACGTGCTGCTTGCCAGGACCAGTTAGGTGGAGCAATATCATTAAACTGTCAGATGTATTGTTTACAATGGGATAGTTCCTCAGCGTTCAGGATGAAGAAACAGCAGTTTTCTGTTACTCATCGTAAAAATGTACCGCTGTGATCCAAGAAGGTTTGTAAGTGGCGTAGCTAACTATCACTGCATAAAGCATAGGAGGAGATTGAGACTTGGCATCTCTGACGGTGCTGCTGTAATGCAGCGTGTATACAGGAGCTTTGTTTCTGCCTGCAGTTCGTACTTACCCTGGTATAAAACACTGTGATGTTGGCATATGGATACACCAAAAAATAGAGCGTTTGTTGAAAAATAAGAATTCCGGCATTTAGGAGAAAGTAAATGAACAGTCCTTCTAAAAATACAACAGTATGCTAAAATATTGCCAAAGCACTGCTGTGACGCTGTTGTAAGCTGTCATATTTTTTGACCATTATAAATAGATTAGTATTATTATAAGGATTTTTTTCCTATTAGCAAAGAAGTTTTTTTCCCCGTTTTCTACATAAGGATCCTCGCACGTCCCCTGAACGGGCAGAGCCGTGCTCGCGCTGAAGGCGGCGGGAGTGTTGCTGGTGAGGAAGTGGGCAGCTGGGCCCTGCACCCTGGGAGTGGCCCTTGTAAAGCCTTAAAGTCTCCTGTACTGTAAACGCGGTTTTTTAGCATATGTTTTGCTTATATTCTCCATTTCTTCAAGACATCATGAGAGATGGTCCAGTCCATCACTCATGATATATTATTATGTAGTCAAGTTCAGATCCAAATTTGGTTTAGAGTGCATGCAAATTGAAGCCTGGAACAAGAATGAG
The DNA here is from genome assembly GCF_965183815.1 of Platalea leucorodia. Lineage (NCBI taxonomy): Eukaryota > Metazoa > Chordata > Aves > Pelecaniformes > Threskiornithidae > Platalea > Platalea leucorodia. Next base: position 54,960,787 of record NC_138826.1, on the reverse strand, counting down.
CTCCTCTTCGGTGGCACTGAAGTGTTGGGGGCTTTGGGGAGTTTTCTTCCTTTTTCATGGTGTGCTCAGACCCAGTTAGGGAAATTTCCTTTCGGATTTGTGACCAAACTGTAGGACTAGGGGAAGCTGAAGCCAGATCTGTTTCCCTTTGTGAAATTTAATAACAGATAAGAACATTCAGGTCAAGACCAAAACAGTAGATTCGCATCCTACTGCTAGTTACGCTACACCTTCTTTGGGCAGTGTGTGGAGAGCGGAGGCCACAGGTAAAGTGGATTTCCGATGACTCGTGTACAGTCTGGTGAAGCAGCTGGAGTCCACGTGCTGCTTGCTCCACTGATGGACATCCTAGATAAGATGATCATTCTTGCAGTACCTTTCCCCATGTCTCCGGCCCTTTCAGGCACGTGGTGAACACACAGAGGAATGGGCACATACACAGTACATTCTGTATAAGTAAAGCACATTCTCCGAACAAGTTTTTGTTGCTTACAGACCACACATCCTTTCTACTTGCACACATTTCTAGGTGAGGAGACCGTATGCTTCAAGACAGTTTGAGGAGGGTCTCCTCTAATATTTCTGACAGCTTTATTTTCTGTCTTCTCCAGCCTCTCTCTTTTCCTTTGAGCTGCAAGCGTAGATTGAAAATCAGGTAATACATAAGAGGATCCTTTAATATTGGCTATTTTCAGAGGCACAAAGGACAATTACTTTCTCTTCCTACTAACCTCCTGCTGGCTTACTAGCTGCTTGGGAGGCTGGTGATTTTAAGAATGCCACTTTACCCAGTGCATCAAATACGGAGCAAATCTTTGCTCACCAAGATCCCAGTTCCTACACCCCGTGGTAACACCAAAAATTGAACTTGAGTGGCCCAGAGTGCCAGCTCCTACTGTGATGACTCATACAACCATCAGCACTTTTTAGAGTTAAATTTGATCCATTGGCCCTGAGCAGTGCTGACAATTGCTAGCTAAAAGACCCTTCAGTGAATTGTCCTTTAACAGAAGTCTCCCCCCCCTCCCCATTTCCTGTTGTTCTTTCAAATAAAAAGAAATCCTGGTGACAAAGCTAAAGTGTATTCTGTGATTATTGTTTAAAGAAAGAGTATTTACCTATATTTCAAGGAAATGAATTGCCTGAAAATTGCAGGTCAGAGTTATTTTATAAGGACAGTATTCTTCACTACTGAAAAAATCTCAAGAAAAAAAATCTCACACTAGTTAAATTATACATTTATGTATGAGTATTTGATCTTTGAATGGTCAGAGTTAAAATACATGGGAGACTCTGTACTGTATTAATACTGTACTAGTCTGATAAAGGACACTGAACACTTAAACCCGTCTTTTTGGTTTGTGAGCATGTCCTGTGAGAAACTGAGCAGGCTTAACTGGCCAGTGCAATTTGACGATATTTTGTACTTTCTGCAAGGAGCATAGTTTCACAGAACACAATCCAAATAAAACCACATCCCGTAGAGGAGTGATTTCCATTGTAGTCCCCTGGTCCCTGGCAGGGTGGTCCGGGTTTTACTTGAAATGAGTCTAAAAGGTCTTGGGAAAGCTGACGTCTTGTTCAGTAGGCTTAGATTTGCTACATAGGGTACTTGCCTTTGCTAGTCAAAGCCTAGGGAGATGCTTAAGGTATACTGGACTAGTAGTAAAATTGTATTTCAGGTCCTGCTCTTAGTGGCAGTGATGTTAATGTATTTAATTTAATTTAAACCCAGATTTTCAGCACTGGCTTAGGTAGGGTAGAAGGTTGGCTAGGACAGCAAAGACCTGGTGGGATACGGTGAAGTTGCCTGCTCATAGCTGGGCAATAAGGGCTCCTCCTGCTCTAAGAAGTTGCTTTGCCCACGTTTTTGAGGAGACGGGACAAAATTCAGTGAAGCTTACTCTGCTCAGAAGCATTCAGCTGGCTCTGAAACATGTAAATATGGTTTGCAGTATCTTCAGTTTCTATAGGGGATAAGTGAATACAACAGGTTTACATTTCCATGAGTGCCATGCTGTGTTTTGTAGCAGTCAGTGTAAAGACACGTTTAATTAAACTGGTTCAATTTCTAAACTAGGATTATGGAGTCTACCTTTTACACTGCTATAAAATCCTTGTGTATGAGTAAGCTTTCAGTGTAATGAAACGGGCTGGGGGACACAGTTGTAATCCTCAGCTAACCAATTAAATAATATTTACTTAATAAGGATCTAAAAGGTAATTTTTAATTTTCATCCACCAAATCACACTGTGGGGGAGTCTCTCCTTCTCCACTGACTCTGGAAGGAGTCTGGGGACATTGAGGTTCCCAGGCAAAGGCAGCCGTGGTGGCTCTTCATGTGCTGTCCTGGTGTGTGCATCCAGTAACATACAACTGTGTTTCCACTGAAATGAGATTGCTCCTTATGCCATGGTATTAAAGATCATGTTTCTCATGCTAGAATATAGGCAAATGCATAAATAATAACAGGAAATGCAATATATGTGTCAATTACCCTTCCGTTTAATAATAAATTGAATGCATCTGTTACGAAGGGTATGCAAAATATATAAGAAGCATATGCAGTCGCAGAAGAGTGAATGTGTTAATGCAATAGCCTGCTTTACGAATTCAAATCTGGAAGAAGAGTGTGTTTAGTAGGAGATACTGTGCTCTTTGCTGTGCTTCAGATTGATTTTATATTTGTAATTGTATGCAGGCGGCTGCCAGAAGCAGGACAGTCTGATTCTGAGAAAACAAAATGATTTGTTCCGATTCCTGGGAATGCGAGTTTGTTTAGCGGCACCATGGTGCATTAAGTGCGTTGTGATTGAGATTAACAAATGTAGGACAATTAATTAGTTCAGGTTTGCAAGTCATGCATAGATTACTCAGTCAGTACGCGCACACGTAGGGTGAGCTCTTTAGTTCTCGCTGAAACTTGTTGCTGAGATCAGTTTCATGCCTCCTGCCGATAGTCAGAAAAGACAGAGCTGGAGCAGAAATACTGAAGTACTTGTCACTTCTGTAAAACAGTTTCCATTTGAAACCTGAAATTATATGTAATGAGGCATTCCTATAAACAGGGTTGCCGTAGGTAAGTAGCGGTTTTGATGGGATGATGGAAGTTTTGCGACTGTAGAGGAATAATATTAATTCTCATGAGAGATTACGAATGAGTAAATGCTGATGAATGTGTACAAATATGTACGTGTGAATTTAGTGCTTCTGAAAGGCAATTGACAGTTCTGGAAACTAAAGGCCTCTCTCTGCCAGGAAAGTGCCGTAGAGGAAAGCAACACCGTAAAAATGTGTGCGGTGCATCCCCGCTGTGGCCTGGGCTGTGTTCTGCGGGCAGCCTCCCCGGGGTGAGGAGGGGAGCCAGGTCTGCACGCATTCGGAGCCTGCTCGGTGAAAGACTTGCGGATGTGATTCTGTAAGCACGCATGTGGTAGGTTACTAACACGTTTAAAATGTACGCTTGGGAACTTTACGTGGATGCTTACCTCCTCCTCCAGTTGCAAAATGCCATTAGACCAATGTCTCGCTTTATATAAGATGCTGTATGGTGGCAATATATGTGTTTTTATGAGGAGTAATGGCAGGGGGGAAGTAAGACAGAGTCTTGCACCTTCTACTGCATGACCCGCTGTTCTTTTAATAACTAATGCATTGATTTGGTACAGAAAGTGGTTCCTAGTGAGAAGTAACAAGCTGAAATGGGGTAGAAAATGGAGAAACCAAGAGATTCTTATCCTTAAAGGTATATTGGAGGTAAAGGTGTGCGTACAGCGGAATGACTAGCGGCAGCAGTTCTATACCCAAGCACTTCTGCAATGCACACAAATATAGCATAAAGAAGTAGCAGGAAGAGGCTACATGGAAGAAAAATGCTGTGGCACAAGAGTGTGAAGTTTTAAGAATGCAAGATTTTTCTTCTTACTTTGCTTGGTTTTAAATTCTGTGGTTTGATGTATGAGAAAAAGGAAGATATTTACTTGTATAACTATACAGCTTTATATGATTATTTTTATCTCAACACCGTTAAGTTTTGCTCCTTCTAAGCCTAAAGCACTTAAAATGTTCCTGTGTCTTCACTGTCCAGTTGTAATTAAGTCAGAATATGGCATGTGAGTTGTAGAGGCGTGGTTTATGGCCCTGATTAAGAGCAATATTTGAGTATAGGCTTAACTTTAGGAGTGTGGCTTAGTTCATTTAAATTCAGCAAAACGTGTTTGCATAAGTGCAGTGTTCAGTTAGAAAAGTGAGATTTCAATGCAGCCAAAGTCCCATTTTTGAAGGCAGCGCAGACAGTGCTCTGTTGTCCATCAGGGTGATTTAGGTGCCTAAGTCACTCTAATGAAGGGAGAGAAGAAAAAAGTTGGTTTCCTAAGTTATTTGCATTGTTCAACATTACTTGTCTGTTCTGAAAGGCTGCAGGGACTGTGACAAGTGAGTGTGAGAGGTGCCTTCCAGGAGCTCCAGAGGCTGCGGGATTTACGTGGATTCCAGTTTTAAGGAATGATATTGAGGGCATTTTAAATGGTTAATAGTAGCAGAGATTGGCTTCTCTAAGTCCTTGTACAGTTTCGTTTTCTTTCATAGCACCAGCGATGTTGGTCAGGTTGGACCTCAGGTGGTCATCTGGTGAGGCCACTGCATGGGGCAGGATGGGTGCTAGCAGCAGATGAGGTCAGCTGTGGTTTTGTCTAGTTGAGGCTTGAAAACCTTCATGGATGGAGGTGCCAAAACCTATCTGTGCACCTTTTGGCTTGTTTTAGTGTGTTGTCTTTCTCTGATTATATTTCAGTTTGTGTTATGTTGCTGTTAAGTACATCTGTGTTCATTTTATGATGCTTTCTGGTCTTTTTTTCCTGGTTGATACTAGGTCAATAATATGAATGTATATAGGATCTTTGTTTATAGTTTACATCCATAGGCTAGCTTTAACCTAGTGAGACTGATCCTTCTTGGCTTCCTCTGTCGATACAGAGAGAGAGGCTTCTGTAGGAAGTATTGCAGAGCAAGAACTTCCATATCGCCATTGACTGTAGTAGGGACAACCCATCTCCCTAGACCAACGTTGCCCGTGTGAGAGCGGAGCTTAAGACATGGGAGATAGGTGTTGTGGTTTTGTGCCTGCTACCGTCAGGGCAGGCTTGGCTATTTGTTTTACTCTGTTGATGCTAAAACCCTGAGTTGGTGAGCCTTTGGCAGCTATAGCCATTTGAGCATGCGTCCACATGGGATTTCCAAAATTGTGGAAAGAAGTTCAGCAGTCAGCGTTCACTGGTGTTTGATGGGCTTGGGAACACAGCTGTTTCCAAATCCAGCTGTTTCAAAAAAAAAAAAAAAAGCAAACCCTTTCAAAAAATCTGAGTGAAGCATTGAGAGTTTTGTTACTTGTTTCCTTTATTTAGTGGGACAAGATTTTACCCTCTTTTTGCTGCTCAGAAAGTGTGGAGGCTTTTCAGTGTCTTAATAGGTTTGGGTTCAGCCCCTTGTACAGTTTCCCGTGTAGAGCTTTTGTTTGTTTGTTACAGCTCCAGCTTTGGAGCGCAACGAGTGGGGTGTTTCTGTGGAGCTGTGGACTTCTTTTTATTGACTCAAGCACACAGTTTAAAGAAAATGGGGATGGGGGGAGCAAATGAAAGTATATTGTTTTTTATAAAGTATCACCCGCAAAGCGCTTTTAAATAATCCCCTATATAACCATGTATGGGGTTTTTTCACTTGAAAGACACTATCTCCTTCTTCTAAACATTTGCACAGCAAAGTAATGCATTATTGCATTTTCATAAATAATTGAAAAGCAACTTAAAAGAAAGTAGGCCAACAGAAAAAAAAAAAGAAAGCGTTGGTTTCAAATTTGAGAGAAGAAAAATATGTTTCCTTCTTGATAGCAAGTCAGTTAAATGTTATTAAATCCAATTCTCCCACCCTGACATGACCAAAGACAAATCTGACAATCGACAGTTTCATTTAAAAGAGAGAGAAATGGGGAAAAAGGTTTTGGAACGCTGAGTCTGGGTTGTTTTATTTCTTCTTTTTTAAAAATCTTTTTTCCCTTTGGTAAGAAAGGCAATTGTGACCCCTTATCAGTTTGCAAGTGACTGAGGAGCAAATCTCTGGAGGTCTGCGTGTTGGCTTTTCAGCGTCGTTCTCCGTGCTGGGCTGTAATAATGCAAGCTATTTTAGAACTGTGCATACGTTAGTGTTCTGGCGCGGCATGATACAATAATGTGTGAAAAAGCATAAGATCACACCTTGGTGAAACTTGCAGATTTCCTGCATAATCCGACAGTGAGCTCTTGTCAGGTTTTGACTATATGTAAAGTGAGAATAAAGTTTCCAGAAGCAAAGCGCAAGCCTTGGATGCATTTTGAATGGGTGTGCAGGGATTTTGGCCCTGACGTGGTTATGAATGTGCCTGACTTTAAGCACTTTAGTCCCACCGTAGCCAGTGGGCCTCCTTCAGTGCTTAAAATTTGGCACATGCTTTAAGCCCTTTTGCCGAACTGGGGCTTTATTTTTGCTAGTGGTGAGAAAAATCAAAGAGCCAGTGTAAATAATTTCTTAAAAAACAATCAGTAACATGAACAGTTTTCATATAACATAGAGCACGATGTATCTGGCGACAGCACCAGGTGTCATCAGTGGGAATGGTTTACGGCCACGGGTCTCTTCACCAGGCTGTTGGCACGTTGGTGCTGAGCTGGTGTGGCTGAGAGAGGATGGGCAGGCTGGAAGCGAAAACGTATTCCGTTACAAATGCTCTCAATGCACGATGAGGACCAGGCCTTTATTCCAGCAGGGGCTTTGCGTGGACTCTGGCCGTCCATTTGTGCTGTACCAGAAGTTATGGGAATGTTGTGGGAATTGCTGGGTAAGGTTCTTGTGTTGGGCAGGAGGCCTGACTGGCAGGTCCTAATGGTCCTTTCTGGCCTGGAGATCAAGAGATCAGTGATTGCCGGTATTAATGTGTTGCTACGTAGTGTTCTAACATCAGAGCCACTCGACAAATGGACCCCGTTCAGGAGAGCCCCAGTGGGTGCAAGCTTCATGCAACTGATCTGTCCTCCAGAGGAAGAAATGTCAGCATGTACATTCTCCCCCTGCTTTCCTCCCAGATTTACTCCATCTCCTTTTATTTTTTTATAACTAGTGCGGCTGTATTTTAAGTCACTGCCCACTATTTCCAAAATGTGTGATAGATTTGTTAAGGATTTGGAATTTGGGATACTTTGATATAACTTTGTGTAGGTTTTATAGAAACACCTGACGTGTATGTTTAGTTCCTAAACACCTTCTGTGCTTGATTTATCCTCACAGGTTGTCAAGGTATTCAGATGACCTGAAACTGAGGAAGCGAGAGGGAGCTCAGCTGGCAAAAGTCTGCCATCGAGTCTGACTGCGGCTCAAATTTGTTTTGCAGAGTTGCGCCCAGGCTGCGTAGGCGGTGAAGAAAGCCTTCCTCACCTTCACCATTGTATCCAAAAAGCTCTGAGCAGCATAATTTTTTGCAGGTGATGAACAACCTAGTTAGCTCACTTTTTCAATCCAGTGACAGTTCTCCTCTGAGAAGGCACGGTGATAATTCATAATAGCATATTCATGTTCAGGCTCAATGGTGGAGATGCTCTGGTGGTTCTCTGGTAGGTTTTCTCAGCCAGAGAAACCATGCTGTCGGCCATCTACTGTGGACCACCATGCACTAGTTTCTTCTTTACATTAGACGCTACTGTTTAACGTGTCTCAGCAGGTTGGCTTCTAGTGAAGCAGGCTCACAACTTTTAACCTAGCTGGACATTTTCAAGGTCCTGTGGCAATTGTGATCACCAGAGGCACGCAGATCTTGAGGTTAAATACGTGGAGGATGCTCATAAAGCAGTGTCATTGTCTGTTGTCACAGAATTTCCTTTGCCTTCGGTTGTCCTGAGTGGTGTCCCTTAGGGTGTAAGGCCAGGCCTGTCTGTCACGGGAGGTTTCTTGTACAGTTTGAAGCAGGGCTTTCTGGGCAGAAAACAGAGTCATTTTGTTGACACAGAACAGTGTGCATCATTGTTTGTGTTATTACTGTTTTACATTTTTTGTATTTGTAAGAACAGCATATTGATGACTGTGTGTTAAAACTCTGTCTTTTAGTGGCTCGTTTTCTTTCCGAAAAAGGAAGAAAGCTACATTCTTCCTAAGAAAAACCCAGAATTATATTGGAACAAGTACTAGTGCTGTGTTCATACATGATCAAATTCAGGAAGATTAGGGCACTGTGTATAAATTGCCTTCATGTTCGTTGGGTTAGCAGCTGTCAAATAAGTGATTATAGACGTTGGCAAAGCTTTTCTTTCCATAATCGCTGCGAAACAGGGATGGAAATGTAACAGATGCCATTTAATATGGACCAGCACCTAGGTTCTGTTTCTGGGTCTGGCTCTTTATTGCCTCGTGGCCAAAGTTTCTTAGCATCTTTTTTGCTTTAATTCCTCACTACTTATAAATGGAGATAATAGTACCCTCTCACTTTACAGGAGATTTCCGAGGCCGTTTGTTAAATCGTTTGAGATCCTTTGATGAAAGATAGGAAATATATGCAATAGCATTAATGATAAGATTAAATAGAATAATTCTGTTGAGATTGAGGAAAATTATTGCTCCTAGATGAGCTTTGATTTGCTGGGCAGTGTTAACCTTCTGCAGGAAATAATTTGGTCCGAGCCTGCGTTGGGGTTTCATTTCCTGGGATTTTTTAATTTATTATCTGACAAAGCTTTTTGATACCAGGCACTACACTTGAAGTCCTGTTGAAGAGCAAATGAAGCGTTGTGCTGCTATTTTTTGCAGCATAGGAGTCTATGGTGACTCATTTAGTGTTCGTAATGCCTGTGACAGATTAAAAAAAATCAAATCAGTTACTCCCAGTGAGACGGATACACTCAGCCAGACCCTATTTGAGAATTATTTGCTGCACTGTTAAGACCAAAGTACACATCTTCCCCCTCCCCCCCGAAAGAATCCAGCTTATCATGAAATGTTTATCAGAGCCATATAAACATTTCTCGACTGCTGAATTTTGAAGGGAAATTCTTTTGGTCTAACATATGTATTGCAAGCCAAACTCTTCACAGATTAAAAAAAAATATATATAATTAGCTTGGTTACAGCCCTAATTATTACCAAGCATGCCAGCATCTGGCAAGGGTACGGCGATCTGGGAATTCACTGCTTGAAGCCATGGAACAAAGTGTTCTGATCCGACCCCAGGCAGTGAGTCCAGGACTTGAACTGGAATCTTCAGGAGCAGAGAAGTCTTAAGTGTCTGGAAAATTGGCCTGTTGAGTCACCACACAGGCACTAAAACAAAACTAATTTTAAGCAGGTCAGAGTTCAGTGATTCCCTCTGGAATCTAATTTTTTTTCCCTTAAAAAAAAAAAAAGTCTCATGTTTTAAGTGAAAAGGGTCAAAGTTGATGCACTGCTACAATTTTTGAATGCTTTCCCTTAAGAACAGCCACCCAGGCTAGGATTAGCATGAAGGGCTGCTAGGCTGGCACTTCAATGTCTGGGTTAAAAATATTTTAAAGCAGTAAATGCAGTCAGAACGGAGTGAGAGATCCCTGGGAGCCTTCCTATTCAAAAATGTGTGAGCTCAGGGCAGCAACTGCAATGTAATTTGGGGCAGTATATGCTTCATAGCTTTGGAGAATATTGCCTCTTGTTAATGTTACATTGGAGGGCAGTGGGATAGTAGTAATTTTAGAAAGGTGGTATTCCTGTTTGTTTTACATTGGAAACTTCGAAATAAATAAAAAGAAGCATCAATTGAGGAAGAAATGTAACTGCCGAAAACCAGCAATGAATCCACCTCTGAGCAGACGATAGAAACGACAGGGGAAAGTGAGTATAGAAACATTTTTGTGGGAATGCAGCTGCAAAAGGAACTTAGCAGACAAAGGCAAAATCAGGTACGTACTTTAAAAGGCATGTGGGCAAACTTTTGTCTGAGAGCCCAGTGAGGAGCCTGCTCACATTAAATTACAGAATGTTTGGGGGGATCAAATGACAAAAAGCTTGTATTGCTTTTCCATTGCTGAAGAAGTGGGGCTGTCTACAAGCAGGGATGATTCAAATAGCTGTTTTTTAAAAAAAAAAAAAGCTTGCAAGAGTGAGGGAGATTTTTCATTCCCATTCCTTTATTAAGATAATTTCCTTCTTTTTCCCATCGGATCTTGCAGAGTTCGCTTTACATTTGCAAGTGAAAAGGATGGGGTCTAGGATACCTAGGGAAGCTTGAATCTGAACTCTGTTTGTGTCAGGCATTGTGAGCTTGGTGATCTCTGTTTATCTCTTAGGAAATAGTCATGCTTGCACAACAGGGCAAATGCAATGTGCAGATGTCAGAACAGCTAAAGCAACGAGGGCTGTCTAGGAAAAGCCATGCCAAACTTACCGGCTAGAGTGGAGGAGTAGCAGCTAGAACTTCTGCCTTTGTTTCTTGCCCGTGCCTCTGCATGGCTGTAGGCAAATCTCTAGGCCAAATGGAAAGCTCCTTATTCTTGGTAGTGAGTTGTAGCTCATGTGAGCTGTACTCTTGACAGGAGGATGATTGTGGGAATGGTTGCCCACATACACGTGCAAGGGTTTGTGCTCTGGTCATCGGTGCAATAGTCAGACCGGTCTGCAAAATAATACCTGTTCCACGGGACTCCCCCTTTGACGTGTAGTGATTGCTAAGTATGTGGCTTCTTGAGTGAAGGAGCTATAAAGCTTAAAATTTATTAGGAGAACCTCAGTCTGCCTTGCTAGTACACGAAGTCATTGGAATGCTTCTCTTTTATATTCCCGCAGGTATACAATGCACGGGGATTTGAATGGGAGCATGTGTGAGGCTCTGAGATCCAATTTGTCTTCCAGGTTATGGCAAGGCTCCATTTTGCTCAGGCTTAACAAGTAGCGACCATAGTTTACTAAAATATTTATTTAAATTTAGGGAAAACTTACTGACACGCAGTTGCTTTTGCATTTAAGATCACAGTTTATAGCCCTTTGAAGTCTGCATGTTTGAAGGAAAAAGAAGTGCTTAGGATAAGCTGAACTTGAATTAAATCGTGTAGGCAGATAACAGATTGAATTTGTGGTATGGCTCGTTTTGCTAAGGAAGTCAGTCAAGCAATGAGTAATGCTGGGCCAACTTGTATCACAACAGGAGGTGGTGTAGCTTTAGTGCAAGGTAGTGTGTGGCTCACTGAATCTGAATTATGGACCAGTTCTCCTGACTTCAGGGATGCTGGTGGTTCTGAAAAAAAAAAAAAAAAGTTCATTTATGATTTGTGTAACTTTGTGATGCACAATTGCAAAGCTGGGATAAATCACACAGATTCCCAGCCCTGATACTTTCATTTGCGGTGATTTGAAACTTGAAAACTACAAATTGTTTAAAGGTTTGAATTTTTTTTTTCCTTTTTGAACGATATATTTCTTTTCACTAATATGTGACCTGGTAGAAACTTGAGAATAAGGAAGAATTTTAGGGAGCTAAGGGGCAGAATGTGTTTTGGGTAGTTCCCAAACATAGTACTGACTTTTTTGTTTGATCTCTGCATTAGTAATTCCACAGTTGTCCTTGTATCCAGCCCCTTTTAAATCTTCTCTTAGCCAAGAGGGTTGCAGCATGTGCATGCTGTGCTGATCCTTTTTGTTTAACTGGTGATGCTTTTGCACTCAAACTAGCTATCAGAATATGATGGGTCAACAGGATCGTTCTCCTTATCATGAAGCACACCCGAAATATCTGCTTAGGTAGCGCCTGTGATTTCTCAGCAAATATTCAACCCAGTGGGGAGCCGCAGGACTCACCTCCATCTCCCAAGGGTTAAGAGTAACCTATAATAATAATCTTGTGGCACAAAAATGCTTCTTTTTATGCATTACCTATTTCCAGAGGCCTAATTTAGGTTTTGTATCAAAATGGATATCGCAAACGCTTGAGCTTCCCGCTGAGAAGAAAAGTGCTACCGAGAGACTTCGTTCTCTGTTATTCTCCTGGTGTCCGGGAGGGGGGAGGAGGCAAGGAAACAATTGCTGGTATCTGTAGCAGTAAGTATAAACAGTAGCAGGATGGGTTGCAAAGGTAAAATAGTTTGACAGTATTGTTCCTGTGAGAGCCTGGCCTTTGCTCTTGGTTAGAATGTGTATGTGTGTGTGTAAATATGTGTCTTTTCATATATGGGACAAATTTACACATCAACAAGAAAAAAAAGAGGTTTTTTTTTTTTGTAACTGCACAAAAATTTCACCTGTCATTAAAAGAAAAGAGTATTGTCATGGAGCAAAATGAGATTGTGTATTCATGCCTAAATACACAGACAGCTACGCTCAAAGATCGGCACGCGTGTGTCCCTGCTCTCTCTGTGCATTTCATGCCAGATTCTGCTGTAGATCCAGTTGAACTGTTTTCATCAGTTACTTTCCTCAAGGATCTGTTTGTTGAATGTTTTCACATACAAAAAATCATGTTTGGATTTTTCGTTGTTGTTGTTGTAAGAAGTAGAAACAAGGAAAACAAAAGCTGGATTTTAAAAAAGAAATTTTTTTGTGTGATCAGAAATGCTTGCTGAACACCCAGATAGTTTCTTCCTCCCTGGTATTGATTTTCCATTGAAAGCGCATGTGGGAGGAGAAGGAAGATTTTAACAAAACCTAAAAAATACTTGTGTTTCTGAATTTCCTGGCAGTTGCTGTTTTTTCCTGTTCTTTTGTACAAAACTTGGTTGTATCAAATTTGTCCCAAACCGGTCCTCCTCCTTCGGCCCATGCAGATGCCTTCAGGGATGGAGGAGCTCTTGCCTTGCAGCCTGCCTCCTGCCCAGCCCGTGGGCACATGTCCCCTTCTCCTCTCCTCGACCCCTGCTTTGGGCGGGAGTTCCTCTTGGGGAAGCCGTTGTCCTTGCTTGGTCTCTGGAAATGAGGGGCTCCCGGGGTTCCCTGTTGCTCCGGTCTGGCAAGTTCAGGTGCTGAAATGTGGATGGGGTGAAAAGTGCTCACTTGGTCTGCAAGCTCCCGTGCCCCTAGGCACAACGTTTCACACGTGAGGTCTAACTGGGCACAGCGGTGGGCTCTGGTGGGGAGAGGACAAGAGTCCTGCCCAGTCCCTGGTGCAGGTCTGCCTCGGCGTGCTTGCCAGCAGCAGGCCATCCATGTTGGACGTACGGTAAGCGTGCTTGGCGGGGTGCGTATGTGTGTACTGGCTTACGTGCTGTGGGAATAGAGCGGGCAGAGCCAGGCCAGGTCTGGTGGGATTGATTCAGTTGGTTTCGGCCCTGCACATGTAAGGTTTTATTGGCTTTGGCCTGCAGTCGCCTGGCTGAGCATAAAAGTGGTCCTCAAGCAGGCTGGCATTTGCCATCCCGAGTGTAGTGGATGGTGGAGAGCATGCAGAGCACGAGCTGCAGCCCCGCTCTGCCGCTGACACGCTCTGGTGTGCTGGGTAAGTCTCTTGACTTTCTGTTCCTCAGTTTTCTTGTGTTTAAGGAGGTACAGACTTACCATCACGCATGGGTGTTGCAAAAATTAATTAATTACCATTTGTACGGTTTTGAAGACTTATAACCCTAAATAAACAAGAACCTAATCAGTTATTTTTCTTCATATTTGTACTATAGGAAAAATCTACTAATTTATTTCCAAGTGCATGACACACAAAAACTGTATCTTCACACTTCTAAGTGGAGCTGGGGCTTGATGCCAACAGTTTTTTTCCTAGTGAATATGGTATACTTGTACACTCGGATAGAATGGTACAACCTTACAGTTTCACTCAGAAGGTGGAAATTTTTTTTTTACTGTGTTTTTGTACTTAAAAGCTGTAAATAGCAGGCGCTTCTCTTCGGTCAGATTCTTTGTGCTCACGACTGCACTCATTGCCAATGTCCTTTAGCATGTGAACTTACTTCTTTGGAGGAGTTCTGACTAACTAGTGAACTATATGTCTTTTTTTCCTGTATTTTCTGCCATCTCCTTATACATGAATTATTGTACTTAAAGAATCTGGGAATTAGGGAAGGAGAATGGAAACAAAATATAATAGGGATGCATGTCACCTCTTATCCTCTCGCCTCTGTGCGTGGAGAAGGCCCTTAGTATCTTGCTTTGGGAAGGAGGAGTACCTCGTGTCCCACACTTGATGCAACGCTACAGAAATGCCATACACTGCCCTGGTTTAACGTGGAGCACCTAGGCACAATGGGGTGAAGGAAGACGAACTTCGTGACTGTCTCTGCATTTGCCATCATAAGGGAGTTAAATCAGAGCTAAGGGTTTTTTCTTTTGTGTTTTAATTTCCTTTGTTTTAAGAAAGTATTTTTTTAAATGAAGTGGGGGAGGAGAGTAATATGCCACTGACATGCTTTGGGATCTGAGGCTCCTGTGGACCCCATAGGATGTCAATGGACTCATTAAGATTTAGCCAAGTTTTATGCATTATTCATAATATACATTCACAGCATGCACCCTAAAGACTGTCTCCTGTGAATGCTTAGTCAGAATCATTTGCATTCTGTATTATGGATCCATAATATAGAATACATTTAGCTACATTTTGTGTATTATCCTTTACACATATTTTGAGCCTTTACTGTGCTGGCATATGCAGCAAATGTGTTTAAACAATAGCATGCAGTTGTATTTTGTCACTCCATAAAAACTAATGCATAATAAGGACCCTGATGGAAATTAATTATTGCATAAGAGCAGTGGACAGGTTTTTTCCTCTTTTTAGCTTCAGTGACCTTTTAAATTTACTTTTCTAACATGTTTCAGAAGTGTTTTAAATTCTGGGCTGATATTTTGTAAATTTTTTGTTTCAAATGCACACAAAAATCATTTTTGATGTGGAAGGTTGGCAGGTGATGAAACATCAAGTTGAAGCTGAGATGCTTAATAACCATAAGAGTCGTTTGCTGTGAGTTTACTCTAATCCTACGAACATTATTTCTGCTGTACATGACAAGACGAAAGAGTCAACAAAACACCAGATCAGAAAATTAATTCTCTTCCTGTCATCTGAAGTGTTGAAGCTCCTCTGTTTTCTCTTTTCCTGAGCTGCCATTACATCACGGTGATTGGTCTGATCTCAGCTTTGCCAGTGATCCACCGGCTGGCCCAGACGTGTTCCTTAACACACCCCTGCCTCAGTTTCCCCATCTATTACACAGAAATAGCAGAAATGGTGCACCTTGAAATCCTCTATAGTAGCCGTCTACTTAGATTTACACCTTCAGCACCTTGTCACTGCTGATAGAGAACATTCCTGTGAGAAATACTGTTCTTGCTAGAAAACGGGGTTTCTTTTGGGGCCAAATTGCAGTAAAGTCAAGGAGGTATAGGGTTATGTTCCTCGTGCAGAATCTGTTAAGGGATCATTTTTATGAAGCGTCTTCCAATTTGGGGACCATAAAAATATTTCTAGTTGCCAGTTCCTGCGCATGAAAACACCAGACAGGCAAAATCCAGGATCTTGTGGCATTTTTTGCAGATCCATTTCCTTTGGGCAGCAGCCCCTGTATATCTTCAGGAAGACATAGGGAATGTCAGCCCTTCATCCCTTTCCTTGTTCAGGGAAACGCTACAAGGTTGTACAGGTCACAAAGAAGCTGTTAGGATGGTGATGTCCTTGTCTCAGGAGCCCGGCTCAGGGTGGGCAACAGTGGTTCCTTGAGCTTGAATATACCCAATATACACGAAGGATATCAAGTGACTTACGAGTTTTTTTTCAAATGTTGTAATACTTGATAAAACGCCAATGTTTATCAAAATGCTTAAAATGAAAAAAAGGTCTTGATATCACGTAAGATTGAAATGTTTTTTCCCATCGTAAGCTTAACACAGGAGAATGTTTTGGCAAAGTACAGTCGGGAGGCAAATAGTTGGTATGAAACGAGTTCAAAATCCCAAGGATTATTTATATTTACTTTTTTCCACTAGTTCTTCAAGTTTACCTTTAGGCAGCATTCATACATACATGCCCTGAAGATACAATAGAGAGTTAGGAAGGATTTTGCTGTGGCCTAAGCAAAGTGGAGACATGCTATCCTTTGGTCCAAAACTGACTGTCGAGCTCTCAGTAGAGTAACATCTAAAATATAAACATTTTAATGCCTTTCTTTTCAAAAGAGATGACCAGTTTTTCATGAGAATTTTTCACAAGTGAATTGAGAATTGTAAATTTGTTTATAAATACATGTATTTTGCAGCATGCCATGGCTGTTACTGTTCCTTTTGCTTACATAGCAATTGGCAGTTCATGATTTTTAAGTCTCATGCATAGAAGCAAAATATTTCTTTTTTCTTTTATGTAAGATGTAGTGCAGTGGAGTCCTCATCTATGTGTAGTGTACTAATAGTCTATGTAGAGTGTAGTAATGTAAAGTAATAGTAATCATTGTAGAGGGAGTATTGGCTTTGAGAGGGAACATCATTGGACGTGTTGCGTGGTGGCTTTATCTCCAGTGGAGCAAAGCTACCTTTCCATCTTAGTTGCTCGTGTTACTGTTGCATCCGTGGGACAGGGGACAGGGAAGAAAGAGCAGTTGGGAGGCTGGGATCCAGGCTTCCCCTCAGCTTTGTGCTGAAGTTTTTTCTTATTATCTCCCTTGAATCTTGAGCTTTCCTTCCTTGTTCTCTCCTATTCCCTCGCCTCCCCAGCTCTTGCTGCAGCCCTGGCACTTCTCTGCTGCACCCTTTTCTCCTTGCTGTACTCTGAAAGCTCCAGCATAAAACCCAAACTAGTATATGCATCAAAGATCATTAGCTTGGTCTCTGCCATATGCTTACACACTTTCATTGTTGGTCCACCTCGCTAGTCGGACATCAGCGTCTGAGACCCGCGAGAACATATTTTTTCCCATTGCAAATCAACAGAACAAGAATATAAACAATGCTCAGAAAACCAAGATGTCAAAATACCCCTTTCAGATTCATGAATATGCTATATATAACCCTAACTTCTGAGATTTTCTTTTATTCTCATGAATACCATTTACATTTGAGCAAAATGCAAATTCATTTCCACTTTTGATACTCTGGAAGCTGCTTCTGGAAAGTGAGTAGAACGTGCCCTTTAGTCCATCCCAGTTCAGGCCCCAGCGCTGCCTGTATGACACTTGGATCTCCAGAGCTTTCGGCAGTTCTGCTCTGTCTGTTTTTCTTTTCAGCAATCTAAATTCATATTGTAAAATGTGGAGCAGCGCAACGAGCATGGGTTTTGTTAGTGTTATTAGTCTTATGATGTGAAAAATAAAGAACGAACTTCCTACTGTTTAGCGAAATTTCTGGGAAATTCCTAGCAGTTTTATTTAACATTTGCAACAGGTAGCTTTATCTTTCTAAATTATTTTAAGCAGTCGTTCTCCAATGAACAGCTGTTTAAATAGGAACTCAGGTACATAGAAAATGAGCATTGTGTATTAGCTGGACTCACAAGGGACAGTAAGAGAAGGAGAGTTTTCTTTTCCTGTCCTAGTCTCTGTACCTCTGTGGTAGTATCTGGCCTAACGGAGTACCTCTACACCAGGTTTCAATTCAAGACTCCTCAGGTACTGTGTTGCCATTATTAATAATTACACTGTAGAAGCAGTGGTTTGAATGGCTAGATTTTAAAGGAGTTGCTGGGTTGCCTACTGTATTGTTATTCCATTTTACAGACGGAAAGGTTGTGGGTTTTTACTTGGGGCTCAGTTCATCAGAGGAAAGCCAGACTTTCCAGTTAGCTGATACTGTTGTACGCTTTGTTCTCTTGGCGTTCTCTCTGTCCTTTGTCCAAAATCATTTGCCTAGTATTTCTGTCCATCCATAGTGTTAAAAGTCTACTGTCAGAACCCTCATGCATCGTGGGGTTTTAAAAGTAATAGATTCTGATTTCCTTTTTATTAGCCTTAGCTCTCAGCCTTTATAGTTCAGGGTTTTTAACTCTACAACAGTAAAATTCAGTGCTTTAAAAAAAGAAGCTGAGATTTTCATATGATCACAAGCATTGAGGCTTTAAGGAAAACACCAGGTATTCCAAGACAATAGAAAAAGTTCATGGATATTTGCAACCCTGGAACTTCCTGGAATACACGATTAAAAGGGGCCACAAAGACACTCAGGTTGTGTGTTCCTCCCACACAGAAGATCTTTCACCTTGTGATGCTTCAGGGGGTGCATAATATCCAAAGAAAAAAGGTGAGACTGTGCCTCTTATATCCCTGTTCTCCATACAGTAAAGTTGGGAGTGGAGGAATACTGAGAATGATGAACTGCATTTAGTGAAGATCACACCATCAGATCGTTCCTTCTGCTTAGGTGAAATGATCAGAGGAATAGTTTTCCCCAAAACTTAATTGAAGGAGAGGTGCAAATTTGCACAAATTTTTGTACTGGGCATTGCTCAGCTGCTTTGACAGACCCAGAAGATCCGTGCCTTTGAACGGAGTATTCCTCATCAGTGCTCTAAATCTGGCCCCTTCCACTGGTCTTTGCTTCGTTGCTTGCATCACCAGGAGGGCAGGGAGCAGAGCCCCTTCTCTCCTACTTCTCTGTTGCCTTCCTTACAAGAGCCACAGAAATCAGCCGTGTTCAGCCAGCGGGACTCTTCACCTCCTGGTGTGGACAAGGCATCGTCTATATTCTGCGTTTTGTTACCTAGCTAAAATACTCAGGTCTCCGATATGACGATTCAGAAATCGTTCTCTCTGCTGTTTTTCTGTAACATTTTCTGCGCGCATACAAGTTTCTCCTAGGAATAACACCAAAATTCCTCCCACCCCTTTTCTGGTGATTGCTAGTAAATCTTGAAGTCGTGTTGGGACTTGCCAGGCTGTTCCTTCACCTCTGTTGCATCTCATCCTCAGCCCAATTAGCAAGATGTACAGTAGCCTGCCTGGTATTTGTTGCCGAGTTTAAAAACCTAAACTTGCTTTTCACCATTTTCTCACTTTTGCCAGTTTTGCAACAGTGGCACTGCTCTGATCTTACTGATTTGTCTTAGCACTGAAACAATTTTGTAGTGACGGATGAAAAAGCAAAGACGAGGTTAGAGCTACATTCATTCATCTCTGTGTTATTGTAATGCTAAATCTCCATCATAAATATTGTTATATTACTGCTGATTAAAATGTACAAGAAAGAGAGTCCTGTTTTGAAGATCAGACTATTTTAGAGGGGATGAGAACCCTGTTTTAGAGAGGAATAGAGGGGATGAGAGCTCTGTTGAAAAGGGTAAAAGCTGAGGAGCATGGTAGGTATGTCCATTTTAAATGTGTGCCATGTGTGCTGAGGGTGACTTGGTTCACACAGAATATTTGTAGTCAAGTCAAAAATAGAACTCATAACTTGCATGCTTGTGCTTCCTCAGTCCAATCCCTTCAGAAACAAATCTCCAAGTTACTTAAAAAGAACAGAACTGAAACATGACCGCTGGAGTTTGCTTTGATTGCCTGGTGGTCTAGAGTGAGAGCGAGGAGGAAGGCAAAGGACAAAAATTGGGACAATATCTTGGGGGGCTTATGCAGGTGATATGAATGCTGTACCTGCCCTGCTGTGTAGTACGTTGGTCTTCATGGGTGTCGGTTCAGCATCTCCTTTAAGTACTGGATTAATACAAATATTTCAAAACTAGTGTTAGTACAGTGATGATGTATTACTCTAGTTCACTAGGACTAGGGATTATATGTAGTAAATAAACTGTGGACAATTGCGGTCTTGGTTGCAGCTGGCTTGTTTCCTAAATATTAATACTAATACTACACTGAAAAAGTAAAACAATTTAAAAGAACTGGTTGGAAAATCGTACAGGTGTAAAAGTTAAGCATATGGCAGAGCAGAGATTGCCAATGAAAATGACAGATTATTAACATTCATTAAAACTTCCAATTAACACCTTGAAAAATTCTATAAAATTATACTGCATGTAAATAATGTGTGATCTCTCCAAGCATTCTTCTACCTGTTTTTAAGGGAAGGGAGGAGAGAGAGAGAAGGGGGGAAGTGTATTCCAAAAGTACTTACTACAAAGATTTTTTTAGCCCTTGGTTTGTTTTGGAGTTCAGTGGTCTAGTGATGAATAAATCAAGTTTGAGCTGTCAGTATGGGAAAAGATTTGGCCTGGATAAATGTTAGTCTTTATGTTCCCAGAGATGAGCAAAGATTTTCTTATCCATATTTTTATCGTGAGCATGAGAGAGAACCCGCCAGAAACTGCAGGGCAATGTGAAAGATGCTCTGATCAGTTAGCTAATTACAGAGGTTGGTACGTGGCAGTAGTTGCAGTCCTGCCTGTGTCATTCCACATGGCTCTCGCCTTCAGTAGGATATCTCCCCGTTATGGAGAATTCTAGGTCTGTGCTTTTTCTTGTTGGTGCATACACATGAACTAAGGAAGAAAGATTTGTCTCATCTGGGTAAGCTTTGTGACAGTAAATTAAAAAGTCAACATTAAGACCTGACTTAGATGTCAGTTCTTAACGTCAGCTGTTGTTTACACTGAAAAAAAGCTTCCAAAATCAGGCATGCCTTGGCTGCTTTGACCCAAAGAATTGTGTTTCTGGACGGAAAGAAGCATCTTGGTCTTATAAAAGCAGGTGCGTGGTTTAAACAGTGCAAGTGAATTCATGTGAATATTACCTATGGATTCTTTGACCGTTGGGATTTGACTTGTTTATTTCAGAAAGCATCCATTGACACTAGCACTTGCAATCATTTTTCTCTTTCTCATTACTGAGCATTTCTGTGGTCCTGGCTAGACTCAAGTGCCACACAGCTCTGGGGTTCAGGGGAACCAGACTTCAGGCTTAATTTCCTCTACTCCACCCCTGTTCAAAGTTCTTGCATTCGTTCCTTCATCATCTTTACCTCCTCTTCATAATCGGGTCCAATGAAGGCATGAGTGTGGCATTTTCAAATGTAACCCTCCCTTTTCCTTCCTTCTTAAAATGCTATTTTGTAGGTTTAGAGTGTGTGTCTATATGTCGTCATGTTTTCATACTGTTCGTGTCTTAGAGCTACCATTTGTTTGAGGTAGCTGAGGACTCATGAAGAGGATGTGATGACTAGTAAAAAATGCTATGAAATAGCTTCATTTGTAAAGCTGTCTGCGTTTCTGGTTGTGGGAGGGATGAAGGGATAAATAAGAAATCTTCTATCTAAAATACCAATTAAAATGCTCAGTACCTACTTGGGCCACTATTTTATACGTGTGGTTAAGAACTATTTTTTCCTGTTTTAAACTTGGCTGTCACTGTGTTCCTCTTACCACCACCTGTAATTGTTGACTAGACTTTGCCGTATCAAGAGTGCAGCTCCTTCCCCACCTGACTGCATCTGCACTCCAGCGTGGGCTGTACCAGGCAGAGAGCCCTAGCCCTGACACCAGCTTCGTGGGTTGGCGTAGGTCCACTGTGCTTTGGGCTAACGCCCTCTGCATTGAACTAGCCACCTCTGTATTGCAAAGCTCTGGGCCTGTATTTTTTCCGGTCCTTGTGGTGTCCCTGGGATGGTTTTGTGGCACGTTTTGAATTCCAGCAATTCAAAATGCCAGAACTACTGAGCAGATAGCATGGCAGAGTGGTGGTGGGTGATTTTTCTATAACATACCATTGGGTTGTGTGTTTCATGTTCTGGGTTGTTGGTTTGTGGGTGTTTGAGGATGAGAGGTCTGCCAAAAAGCTTGAAGCAGCCAAATTTGGCATTACATGTAGACATACTCTCTGTGTAGCCTGCGTGCTGCAATGAACTCTCCTGTCAGACTGTTTCCGCTTGGAGGGTCCTCACAGTTTGTTCCAGAAGGGAGCCAGGGAGAAAAGTAGGGTTTTTTTTTGCGGTGTGGACAACCAGGGCACCTCAGTACAGGAGTAAAATAGGAAGTGAACTAAATAAACCATGTGCACACACCCACCCTTCCAGTTGAAGGCTAAATGAGAAAGCTGGGCTGGAGAGATAGCATCAGTTTAAGCATACTTGCAAAGGGCCTTGACCTCTCCATTCGGTCTTGGGGACCACCTCCCTGAAATAGCATGCAGATGATGGGGAAGAGTTAAATAAAACTGTAATTAGAAGCAACAGGAGGGAAAAGAAAAATCTGTCAGTCTGCTATCTTTTTGCATTTGACTGCTCTTGGATTGCTGTTATCAAAAGTGATCCTCAGTGGCATCTCTTGGCTTCCAGGAAGGCAATGGGAATTTTATAGTGGACGTCAATGGGAGCAGAATGAGACTGATGTTAAGTGCTTTTTTTAAAACCCCATCTTTAGTGTACAGTCAGTTTCATTGTTTTCCCTGATATTTCTGTGGGTGTTACATAGTCAAGGAGAAAATAGGACTTAAGAAAGACCAGTTGTGATTGTGAAACTACAAAACTGTCAGAGAGGCTCTGGAGGGCAGCTGTGGGGCTTGGGACTGCTGTTAATTAATGTTACAGATTTGACTAGATTTTAGGATGACACTATTACTTTGAGCACCTTTCCTTCCCAGAGGATATCATCAGTAAAGTCCACCCTCTCTGACACAAGAAAATCCACAGCAGTTCTACTGATGAGCTCATGATTTGCTGCAAATGAGAAGAGTTTGGCCCTTTGGATTCCAGTTTGTGTTGTTCACCTGACGCCTGACACCACTCATAAGTTCATGTGTTAGGCATGGGATGTAGAAAAAACACATATTTTCCTACAGCATTTTGACAGGCTGATCCATGGTGAGACCTTTACACTGTGATGTCTACTCTCCCTTGATCCGTGTCTGACATTCACTAACATGAATGGCTGATACATGTGTGTGTAGAAGGGCTATTTAGACCTAAGACTTGCTTATCCTAGCACTGAAGCTAATCTCTTTCACTCTGCTAAGGTCAAGGTTGAAAGATGACTCCAAAGAGCAAAGAAATGGAAGACAGGTTTGAAAATGGATACAGGGAGAACGCACAAAATATGCCACTGTAAATGCTGATCTGTAATCTCTCTGTTCCTCTCTTGCCATGCTTTTTTCTTTCTCTGTCGCAGGTTATTCATTAAGTATTTGTTGAAATACATGGTAAAAAGAATTTGTTTAACAGTTGAACTGCTGATTTTAAAAGTATTTTGGATTAGGTAATAGGTGGTGGATTTAAATTTGGAGAATTCATATTCAGACAGATGCCTGAGGATGGGGTCAGAAGTTACCTCTGCAAACTTCGTCCGCCTGACAGTACATATTGGCATAGAATCATAGAATCATTTAGGTTATTCTCACATACTGCAATAGAGTGGTGTCCTCATGGTATGTGAGGAAAAATTGTGGTATGTGGGACAAAAAACTGATTAGGCCGATCAGCCTTTGCCCCATCTCCAGGGGATTGCTTTTTAGGTCAATCAGGAGAAATCTGTGTGGAATGTAATGGCATTTGTTAAGCAATCAAAAACTTACCCTTGAGCCTACAAACTACTCTTGTGGTATTTAACAGGACAAAAAAAAAGGAAAGATAACCTGTGTTGCTTTTTTCCCTCTCTTGAAGCAAGGAATAATAGATGTTTGACACTGGCAGGAGTCTGTCATATTGTAGTTATGTTACTGTTTTTAATTGAGTGGTTTAAAAAATCATGTGAAGGATAGCCTTAGTACAGATGAGTTAGAGGATGCAGTAAGCCTATTTTTGAGTAGTCATGTACCATCACAAGTAATACAGTATTTTTTGAAATTATAAATGCAGTGTAACATATGGGAAGAAGCCAAACCTTGCACTGAAGGCACGGATTTCATTAATCTATGTTTGGTATATTTCTTTGGGTTTTGTTCTTGTAACTGTACTAGCCAAAGCAAACTCTCTCTTTGCCTCAGTTTCTTCTTCTAGTAGAAAGAAATAATAAGGTTTCCGTGTGTACGTTTATCACCTTTCTATCTACTCTGAAAACCTTACATGAAAAGAGCACTAAAATTATGATTAAGTGCAGTAGATTTGTAAAAGTGGACTCTTTAAGATAGCATTTAAGTGTGTAAGATGAGATAACTTCCTGCTCCGGAGCTAATTTAATCATACATGTGAACTCCTGACACAAGAAGAGTGGCAGAAGTCTGACTGCTGTACTGCGAAGACGGTAGTAATTTCAAACCTCTGCAGCCCCTCAGGTGAGTGTTTCTCTCTGCCTGTGGTGGATTTTTCTTCTAAGTGAAATATGTGTTCATTAAAGGCCCAGTCATACAAATTGTTTTGCAAGAGAAGGACCTTTACTGGTACTCTCGCAGCAGCATGGAAGTCGATGAGGCTTTGCGTGCAGCAGTCTACACATATGTCTGGCAGGACTTTGGCCTAAGTTCTCTGGCTTGTGATCTGAGAAGAAAGAGTTCACCCTTCAGTTGTGAAGAGGCTGTTTTGTATATATAAAGGCTGAGATTGTCTTTGTTTGAAAATAATTTTGGTATTTCTTTTCTTTGGAGCATACCATGTCGTAGCATCATCTGAGTGTAGCACAGCATTTGCTTTCAATGTTGGAAAGCCAACGGTCTCGTAAAGATTTTAAGTTGTCTGATAATATTTAATCAGTTCATAGACTGTGCATGCTTGAATAGTAAGCACTCCTGAAGAGCTTGCACCTTTAAAAAAAAAAAGTGAAGTACACTGATAATATTGCAGAGTGTAGAGAGGTTTAAAATTATTGGAGCACTTAATTTTTTCTATAATTGCTTCAATTTGAAGGGAACTAGGCAAAATACCAAGCTGAAAATGAGTTGCATTAATCGAAAAATTCATCAGTCAGAAAGTAGGATTTAAACCAAAACGCCCAATTAAAACAAAAAAACACGCTAAAAATGTCGGAGCTAAAGCCTTAAAGTGATGGGGCTCATATTCCTCCGTGTTGGCTGTTGGCTTCGGAGGATATTAGAATAGCTTCACACATTCATTTCGCTGAAAACAGCAGAGGAGCTAAGGTGGAGTGTGAGGCGCGTTGCTTAGAAAGGAAAGCAGTGCACAGGGAAACCCTAGCTCCTTGCGATGCACCACAGTGGGTAACAATCAAATGTGAGGACAGATCAGCTAAATGTTAAAATCTGTTTATAGTAAGCTGACAATAAGATAAAATATTTAATACCACTGTGGATACCTTATGGTGGGTAAAGAGCTTTTTGGTACTATGTAATTATATTTCATAATGATTTAATGAGCCTTATTTAAAAAAAAAGTTGTATCACTTGAAAGGTACCGCACAAACCAAAGCAAAAATGAGGCACGTTGCTGCAGCTCAAGGCTCTTTTTAAATTCTCAAGTCAATAAGTTTACCATTAAAAGTAAAATTTGGCTAATAGATAGTCTATTTTTCTGGTCTGACTTAAATTTAGCATAAGCACTGATTGTTACTAAACACGGGAGAGCTAAAAGGAATTTATTTTCAAAAGAGGATGAAATACTAGCTGTGCATGTTATACGTCACTGGAACTTAGTAGGTCCTAATGAGTCTTGACCCCATATGGCTCCAGTACACCACATGGTAGATTGTCATGTACCAGGTTTCACTGGCTTGCTGGCACTGATATAGTCAAGCAGAGAAAGCCACCCAACTTTCAGTGTGTAAGCAGTCAGCTTTCAATCCGTGGGAGAGCTCATGGACTGCAGCTTGGTTATGGACTCGCATCTTTCTGAACCTTGTTCACCCTTTCTTTGCCATCGTGCAGAATATTTCATGATACTGTACTTTGGTAGAATGTGGACAACTGCTGTAATTTCTTATTTTACCTTTTCCTTTGCTCCACGTAGATGGTTGTGATATGCAGAGGCATAGCAAGTGAGTAGTGGCAAATGTCTGGGGGAAGGCACTGGGCGCGCACTCTGTTCTGCGTGGATCCTGAGAGCGTTTGGTGTGCTGGTCACCACTGGGTTGCTATGAAGGCGACAGTGCTTGCATTTTATCCGAGATCTCCGTGGTGGCAGCTGGCTTCACAGTAACGCTGGCAACAACAATTTCCTTGTCCCGGATCGCCACCTGCGTAGCTGCAGGATTGCGCGCTGGTTGTTCCTAAACCGCACGTAAAGAAAGGTCACGGGGAAGGTCTGCTGCTGTTGGTCTTTTTGTCCTCGCACACACAAAAGCGTGTTTGGGCCAGAATGCGTCACCAGCGGGTAAGTGGTGTTCAGATTCATTTTTTAGTAAATTATGAGTGGAGAAAAACAATGCACTTCCTTTTTATTTAAAGTCTAATAATTTAATGGCTACTTTCAAAGGTTCGTACTCCTTTTGTCTGTACAGGAAAATGCTGTGTTTTGTGTGTGGCCCTGTTGACAGGACTGGGCTGGACCCACAGCCCTCTCCAAAATGGCGGAAAGGTTTCAGGGAAGAAAACCTGCATCCAAGTCCTTGTGTTTCTTAGCTGGGGAACAATAGTCTGACCTGCAGTAAAAGTACCGTTACTTGGCTTGAATGCAAAGTGATGTCTGCCTCAGAATTTAATATCAGGAAAAAAATATTTGTAGCCGTGGCCTCCCCACTTGTTTCACTGGGAGGTGCCAGGGAATGCCCAGTGTTGGCTGTGGTGGTAGTAAGAGCAGTGGGGCTGGAAGCAAGCAGCATGGTGGGACTCATGTCAGAGCAGCAGATGAAGGGGTCATCTCTTGGCTGATAAAACTAAGGGGCCTGGAAGAGTTGTAGCCTTCTCCTCACAGCTTCTTTGCTCCTCATCCTTGTAGTCGTGGGAGGACTTGAGCCGTGTGC
The DNA here is from genome assembly GCF_965183815.1 of Platalea leucorodia. NCBI lineage: Eukaryota > Metazoa > Chordata > Aves > Pelecaniformes > Threskiornithidae > Platalea > Platalea leucorodia. The sequence goes on along the minus strand of NC_138826.1, from coordinate 54,934,103 downwards.
CTCCTGCAGAGCTCAGTGGAGCTGGAGTAAGGCGAGTAGGTTGGAGGTGGGCAGTGATGGAGCCTGTGGGGCAGATGAGTGCTCATTTTTTTGGCCAGTTTTTACTTCCGCTCTTCCAAAAGCGCATGTTGCTTTACAGTTGATGCCACTATGTTCAGATGAGTTCAATATGGGCTCTCAGACCAAGGGCCCAATTTGTGAGGCAAATTAAAGGGAAACACTTGTAGCTGTGAAAAAAAAGTGTGTGGTCAGGCCTATTATTATTTTCTAAATATCCTGCCTTATTTACTTAGAGATTATGACAGATAATTAAAATTTTGTAGCGTTTCTCCAAAGAACGGAATGAAGGATTGGATCTTTGAAGGAACTTGAGCGTTACTCTGGTCAGGGCTGGAAAAACTTCCCTGGACCACCGTTGACGTTATGTGTGAGTTTCTATCCATCCCACCTGTTTTGATGTATCAACCTCCTCATCTAACCAGCCCACACCTCATTGTGTCTTCTGTGGTGTCCCCTTCTTGTGCCATGTATACCTCAAGTTTTCCTCATTCTGATCTTTCAGCTGAGGTCTAGCCTGCTGCAGATGGTGTGCAACTATTGATCTGAGCTAATACTATGAGAAATATTTTTTACTATTTTTATGTGCTTTTTTCCCCAGAAATGTGCACAATACATACTAATAATTTCAAATTCTAAAGTACTTGATTACCACTTCAGATGACCCAATTGCATGCCAGATTTTTACTTCTGATACTCTGCTTCCATTCTTTTCTTCTCCTCTCTTTTTCATCCCCCCTCTTGCTGGTGGTAATATGAATCATCCTCAGGAGCACAGATATTCTGCAAGTTGCTGTGCTGGAAGTTAATACTTTAAATAGTCACAGGTTTGGGTTTTTTCCCCCTTTCTCACCTGCACTTAATCCTATCTTCAGTGCAGAATGAAAAGAAGAAGTGAGAGGAACAGCAGTGATGGTTAGCTATATTGCAATTCCATTGCATTTTGATTAGCCTTAGGCTCAGTTTGCTTGGGTTTGTAATCCACTCATCAAGGTGGATACAAACTCAGAGAAATGAAACCCCAACTGTGTTTTTTGAAGGGATTTTGCTCTTCTCTTTTTGTATTGGAAACCAAATTCACACCATTAAGCAGTGGTGATGGGAGAGGGGCGAAAAGAAGCTGCTCCCTTTTGAAACTGTGTGCATATTTTTAGATTAATTTTTATTCTTCCACTGCTCTGTGTCTGGTAGTATTGAAAAGAATTGTTGTCCAATACGCTTATTTAAACAATAAAGGTTATTTTTTTTTAGTTCTCAGTGAATGTCACTTGCTTTTAAGAGCTACAAAACTGGTTTGTATGATCTCTTATTGACCCTCCTGAGTTACATTTCTGTAACATATCTGTGAATATCTGTGAACATTTCCTAAGATTATGCCTCTTCTGGAAATAAGTATTTTGGTGGAAATACAGTGGTGAGTCACAAACATTTCAGTCATTAATCCTCTATTATCCTGCTTTAACGTGTACAGTGCATTCTGTTTCTTGGTTTTAATAATCCTTTTTTTGTTGGCTTCTTGATGCTCATAGAATCACAGAATATTTTAGGGACCTGTGGAGGGTATGTGGCACAACCCCACACTAAAAACAAGGCCAGCTTTGAAGTTAGATCCTATTTTAAAGTTAAATCAGATCGCTCCGGTCACCAATCATACCAAGCACCGCTGAGGATTAGGCGCCAAACAGATAAAAATATGGTTGTACAGATTTTCTCCACACAGCCTGGCCGTGTGAACTCCAGCACCCACACGTCAGATGGGCACCCTGAAGAAGAGCTCCTCAGCTGCCAGAGACACACTGGCACACTCACTCTCTGCTCCTTGTGAGGGCTGCGAGGGCTCAAGGACCAAGGGCTTCCTGCATCTGGTCTCACAAGCGCTCTGCGGCTGATGGCGAGCAGCACCAGGCTCTCCAGTAGCGACTTTGTGGAACAGAGACTCCACAGCTGAAATGTACGGTCTAACTTACTTGTAGGAGGAGACTTTATTTTGAATGCAAATATAAATGTTTTCATCCACACATGCATTAATCTTTTTGAGTCCTGCCAAGCTCTTTTAGCTAGTTTCTCAAGTTAATTATATGTTACAGAGTGTCTGGATCTTTTTATATTTCTTGAAGAAGTGTTTTAATTTTAAATATATTGTATGCCATGTAACTGTGTGTCTCATGTTAGGGAAAGAGGTAAATATGAGCAACTGATCTCTGCACCGTTTACCATTTCTCATTAATACCCTCTATGAACCACAGAGTATTGTTTTCAGGATGTCATGTAAATGTATCCCACGCTTCTGAATATGGGAGTAAGAGGAAAGAGATTCTTTCCAATTTGTCCATTTTAAGACACAATAATCACAACTAGCACCACTGGTAAGCATTGTTTTTAAAATAGGGGCTCAGTCCACAGAGGACTTGATGGGAAGTTCTGCCAATTCTTTTATTTCAGCAAGGTACAATCTTGTTACAGGAGTCCTTTTTCCAGCCTTTTCAATGAGTGCTGAATGATTGCGGACTGCTTCAAAGCGCCTGTGAATGGTAGCTGGGAAAAGCAAGTGGTTCTCAATAGGCTTGAATTTGTTGTCCAAGGGCCTGAGTTTTTACTGGGAAGTTGTAAGGTTTCTACAAAGTAATGAAGGTCATAACATATTTTGCTAACTACTAATCTGTCTTCGAATCAATGGATTAAAAGTGAAAGACTCAAACTGTACCTGTATAACCACTTTAAAGTGGCACCAGAATGGGATGTCACAGTACAGGGCGGTCACACACCCTTTGTAGTGCTTGGCAGTTGCGTGGGGAGCCAGAGCAAAGGACTGATCCAGCTGAAAGCTAATGTTTCATTAGTTTTTTAATGACACACCCTGTCATACAAGCATCAGCAACTGTCCTAATGATGTAGCAGGAACATTGGGCTGAGGGACAAGGGGAGAAAGAGAAAACTCTCTTTCAGCAGACACTGGCTTTTGCGTCGGCTCCTGGCTGACCCTGCTTTGATCACAGCTGGCCCTGCTTTGAGCAGGAGGTTAGACCAGAGGCCTGCTGAGGTCCCTCTGAACCTGGATTTTTCTATGATCCTATGGAAGTGATTGTGGGACTGCAGCATCTCTTTTAAATACCTCAGGGTTTGTTTTTTTTTTTCCAACTGCAATGTCTAAAGTAGCTGGACAATGGAATTTTCTGTTTGGCAGTCAGTTGGATAAAAATACGGATTCTGCTTGTAGAATTTGCTTCTTGGAGAAGGCAGCCGTCCTGCATATGTGAACTGGCTTCATGTGTGCTACATCACTGCCCTCACTGCAGCTTAGTGGTATATGGAGAGCATACCGAGACTGTAGCTAGTGGTGGTGTTTGGAACTGCCCAGCAGGAGCTGTGAATGCCTGCTTTGCATTGACATACAAGGCAAAGACACTGGGGAAAGCCCATTGTGGGCGTTTATTGTGTCTCGAATGGTACAGGTATAGTTGGATCCACTTTGAGGCCAAGTATGGACTGGTATTTTTTTATACAACTGTGAAACTCTTTGCCACAGGAGGTTATGGATGGTCTAAAGTATAACTGTGTTAGAAAGCAATCAGACAAGTGGATGGATGAAAAGTCCATCGAGGTTGTTGAATACAAAGATGTAGGTACAGCCTGGAGGCTCTATCTTGGGGTACTTGGCAAGTCTATGAGCTATAGGTTGCCAGGAGTTTGGAAGATATACCGGGGGAAGAATCACTCTCTATCTGACTCTCTTCTGTAGTCTCTACCTGGGTATATGTTCCTGATTATTGCCAGAGAAGGGAACGGATGGGCCTTTTTTCTGACTGCGTATGACTCTGCATACAACCCATTGAAGTCCTTTTGAAATCTGTTTTATATGGTTGTGAGAATTGGGGAGTGTAGCTGAACTGCTGATACTCTTCATGGTAAGAATTTGCTACTTGGAGTTTAAATAGCTTTGGACTACTTGATGACTGGTATTGCCATTTAAAAAAATGCTAAATATCATTGTTCTCTTTTATTATTAGACTTACGTTTGCAGAACCAGCTGTCATTTTAAAGCAAATCGAGATCTTGACTGCATAAGTTAGAGCCCATTAAAAGGGGCTAAAGACTGAATATCCTACATCAGGCTGCTTACTGTTGTACTGAAGTATGCTTGGGTATGAGTACTGTTCCTCTAAGACCTTAACAAAAATCTAGGTGAGACTATAAGACTCTCCTACCGTGTAAAACTGATCCACAAAACTGACTGCAGCACAGAAGTACTGATAAGGGATTAATGATTGTGCGTTTAGATGCCATTTCTAGACAACAGGGGAAAAAAGCTAAATGAATATTTTTACAAATTCTCCTTTATGATCCCCATTTTAAAATAGCTCTTACAGTATTTCTTAGGAATTAAGGGTCCAAATCTTGCAGTTAGGTCTCTGTGCTTTTGCAGGACTAAAATCAGCAGGACTCCACAGCAGCACAGGGGTTTGTCCATTAGGATCCAGCTGCAAGCCTGGAAGCAGACTTTGTTTGTGTGTTGGTCTTAGTTTCTCTGGACTGGAGCCAGAATTTCGCCTCTGCTTAAGGGCAAAACTGTACTCGGACAGGCCTTCTGCTGGTGCAAAGAGCTGCTAGGCTGTATGCTGATTGAGTAGGTTTTAAACATATAGTGCAAATTAAATTAGTATCCTTTACTTACTGTCAGTGCTTTGACTTGTCCTCTTGAAGCCTGGTCATACTTGTATTAAAGTTCATACTGACATTAAAGTTAGTGACAAAGCCCTTCTTCACTGTAAGCAAGACCTGGTTTTAAGAGGCGTCATTAGGATTGTGTGTGTGCCTGTGTGCTTCTTTATGGGCTGTAGGATTTGCATAGCCTCGTTTGTTTAATCTTGTAGACTAGTTATGGGCTTACATTCTTTTTCAATGTCTGTCTGGTTTGTTTTCTCAGAGTGATGGGCAGGCCTTTCCCAAACAACTCTGATCCTCTAATTGATCTGGTTTTGGAGCTCCCATTGAATTCAATAGATGTTCTGAGCATGGAACAATTACAGGATCAGGACAATGTCTATTTAAGTTCAGTCAAGTCATATAAAAGTGTCTTTTTTCCCTCCCTTCCAGCAGGAAATTGATTTCATGCTTTTCAATCTCGCAGCATATTTATTAAAGTATTATTTATTCATTTAGTTACTTTATTATTTAATTTTATACTCAAATGTGGCTTTTGTCTCTAGAAGGAAGAGTGGGAAGCATTTCGATCCCCCCCCCACCCCCCCAGTACTTATGTTCTTGCCTCTTTTTTAAGGTACAACACTACTGTGCACCTTGGAACAACAGTGGCTAACAGCTCTTAACAATAGGAGTGGGAATAATGGCAGGGGTAGCAAAGACATGAAGAATTTTGAAAAGCAATATTCTTCAATGTTGGGAAAGTAATAAAAGGTCAGAACGAAGCTCAATAGAAAAGCCATTATGAAGGGAATGGGCAGAATTCTGGTTTTATGTTGCTGTCAAGGCTTTGGATTTGTTTTCTTTCCATTCTGACAAATTTTATTTAGTTTAATTCAGATTATTATTATTATTTGCTTTAACTCATGCAGTTTTACTAGGTGTGATTTTAGCAGTGCACAACTGTAAATGGCTATGTTTTAGAGACTTCTTTCTCTTTCCCTTTTTTATTTGGAACCTTGTGTATAATGAATTCTTAACCAAGAATTATTGTTTAGTATTATTTACTCAGAGACAGGCTGTGCTAGCGAAATACAGACTGAGTAGCACCATACTCTGCTGTTAGCTCCGCTAACTGCTGTAGGACTGCTTATGAAGGAGGGTGGGTGCTATTGAATGTATTTCATGTACTGTTCAAATGTCCGTGCCATTAATTGAATTCCGCTGTGTCTGTAGTCAATGTTGAAATCTCCATTGACTTCCATGCCAGCAAAACCAAATCAGCTGTGACTGCTTTTGATAACATCATCCTAGAGTTTCGTTTCTTACCCCTAATTAATGAAAAAGACCTTCTGCCCCCATTAGTTCTGGCAAAAGTATGTTTTGAAAATAGGACTGATAAAAGAAAATATGTATGGCTTAGAGAGATACATAACGGGTACTGATGCTGGAATCTATCCTCATTTGCTTTTGGTTTTGACCTAAGCAAACAATTCTGTATGATGGGGTGCTCATGTCCTCCTCTTCCCTTTTCCCTTCCCTGTATGTAAAAGCAGCAAAAAGTTGGCCAATACAACTTAAAATCAGCATCCTTTAGGTAAATCTTCCAGATGTATCGTTGGTTGTTCAGCAGGTGCTCAGTCAATATGTCCAGATAGCCAGTAATCTTGTCTATTTCAAACCTAAATAATGTGTAGTGACTACATGTGGGGAGAGCCTGCACAGCTCACGTTTATTTCCTCTCTATTGCGTTTCATATTTTTTCATCATCTTCATTTTTCCCAGCCATGTCTGATAATAAGATCCCACTGTAGATAGTGCTGGAAGTCTGGAAGGTGTATGGAAGTGTCCTCCCAGAGCTGTTAAAGACAGATTAGACATCCATTTTAGCAAAGAAATAGTCCGAACCCTGGACCAGTCCCTCTGGGTGGTTTTATGCAGACATCTTTTTTCTGCACTTTTTAGAGCAGTTATCAGAGGCTGTTTCTGATCTTGTTTTGTAGCAGGGGGTGGTGATTTAAAAGCACTCATGATTTCTTTCTGCTGCTATGGAATTAAATACTAAAGCTCTCGTTTACCTCAGAGGCAGATGAACTGTGCCGCAGGCTGAATGCCTGGAAATCCCCAGCCTAGAAGTCTAATGATGAGCCCCATATGCAATCCACCGCTGCCACAGTAGAGGTTAGTCTCAAATATAAGCAGTGAGTACAACAGCTGCCAGATTGCTGCTCAAAGATGCAGGTCCCCAAATAAACAACTTATTCTTTCACCATTTCCTCTTCCATTATGCACGGTGAGGAGTTTTCTGTTTTCTTTTATGTGTCTTCATTTGTTTTTGCCAAGTGCACTTAGCAGATGAGAGAATACCCTTCCTTGCCTTCACTGGATATCAGTGTTCCGAAAAATGAACACAAAATGCGTTTGGACTCTCTTTCAGGTCCAGAGGTTGGAATGTCAAATAATTGTAATTGAAAATCTTGCATACATTTTGAATTAAGCTTACCTTTTTCCTCTTGCTGTTTTTTTAATTCAAAATTGTTAGACTAACATGTTTCTTGAAAATTGTTTTGTCATTGGGAAAAGGAAGTGTTTTCAATATTTAAATCTAATTGAAGACTGGCTTACCCTTTTTTTTTTTTTTTTTTTTTCTCTCCCCTTTTTTAGCCTCTCCAAACATGTACTTTTCAGATTCCTTCTTTGCTGTCTGAATTTCCCCTATGCCCTTTCTGGTTGACTTTGTTAGTGTGGTACATTCCTTTTATGGAGTTCTACATTTTTCATTTTTTGTCCTTCAGTGGATTCTTCAGATGGGATTCTTGGCTGCCTACATCTATCTCACTCTGGGTACCAGTGTGTACTATCATCTTTTTCATGGGAAATCGGGCTCGTGTCCTTCTTCCCCTAGGGAGTCAACATGGAGAATCAAGGTACAAAGTTGTCCCTTGCCTTAACCAGGGCTGCTGATGAATGCGTCCCAGAGGAGACTTCTTTATATGTTGTGGTACTTGATAGTGCTGGGCATTTGTTCAAATTTCTCAGCTGAGTGGGTGATGTACCGGTTCCTGGGTTTCTACACTTGTCACGTGCTTCAGGCCCTCGAAAGTTTTGTCTGCAGCGATGCTTCTGTATGCACGTCTTACCTTTAAGGAAAGTGAAAGTACCCAAATTACCAGATTGACCAACACTTGCTTTAAAATGTTGGATGAGCTTAACAGAAAGAACGTGTCCTTTTAATCTAATGGAGCAATGGGGAATGTTCTTGATTACAAAACTGGAAACCAAGCTACCAGCAAAAAGGGTGAAACAATAAAATAAACCTCTAGATTGTACTCACAGCCTCCTCTTTTGTTGCAAGATGTCAGGGGAAGTTCAGATTGGACGTTAGGAAAAGGTTCTTCACCGAGAGGGTGGTCGGTTGCTGGAACAGGCTCCCTAGGGAAGTGATCACAGCACCAAGCCTGTCAGAGTTCAAGGAGCGTCTGGACAATGCTCTTAGTCATATGATTTATTTTTAGGTAGTCCTGTGAGGAGCAGGGAGTTGGACTCGATGATCCCTATGGGTGTCTTACAACTTGAGATATTCTGTGATTCTATGAATAGTTCCCAAGCTGATGTAAGGACTGCCAGCCTAACCCCCACCTATACCGCTAGCCCTGAAAAATTCTCTTGCACAGCATCTTTGCTCTGCCTTCACATCAGATGGGATTGCCTTTCACCAGTCTTTCTGCAGAGGGCTCTTCATGGATCGTAGAGTTGTTCAGTGCAGACGAAGCGAGTGGGATCTCTGCTTTCCCCATCCTGCAGGCTGCTTTGAGTTTATAGTCCCTCTGTGGTCTTTAACCAGCACACTGATCCCAGCTGGAAGAGTTTACTTGCTGTTTACAGCATGTTCCAGAAGAAGTATTCTTTGTACATACATGTTAGATCTTCATAGGGATCGTGTATTTCCTAATAAGATAAAAATGATAGAGTGGGTATTCATAGTGTTTTGCCCCTCTGCCTTTCTTCAATCCATCCTCCTTCCATATATCTTTTTTCCTTTCATTTCATTGCTGTCATGTCTCAACTGCGTACTGTAGCCATTGCTGTCTATAATGCATTGTTTCAAAGCGATTAACTTGTTATGGTGAGTAGGATAAAAAGCAATAGGCAAATTCCAAGCCTGTGGCCACTTGCTTGGTCAGGTTTGAATGCAATCCTACCGATATCATGAAAGGGCAGGTCCCACAAAATAACTCAACAGCAGAGTCTGCTTTGCCACAGGCAAACCCTTGCAAGCAAAGCCAATCTATGTGAAATATTCTTGATAGCTGTTTCTGTGTTTTAGATAAAATTAATAGGCCAAGGTTGGAAACCTAATTCTGTGTTGCAAACATTTTTCATGGCAATGTCAATTACGAATTGTTCTTTCTAATCCAGTCATGAGCATTTTTCGTCTTTCAATACAACATGATTCACTACAATGTACACAGAAGCCAAAAACATAGATGAAATTGTAGAGCCTTCACTGAAAGTGAGAGTTACTTCTTTAATTTATGGTTTTGTTCCCCTCCTCCCCCCCGAGATTATTCTATATTCTGTCTTTCTTTATCTCTCTCTTTTACAGGTTTACTTTTACATTTAAGTAAATTGTTATTCTGCTCTGTCTACTTCAAGCATTACAGGAAAACTTAGCTTGGGCTTTTAATACATTGAAATGACTGATTCTTAATTTAATTGCAATTTGTTTAACTTTATGTCCAGTTTAGAGCTTTGAACTTCTTGTAAAACACCGTATAAAGTACTGGGTGTTCTTGTACTTCCTAATTCTGTCTGGCATTTACAACAATTCTTTCACTATCTGTGAGGGTATGGCTCCTAGCTCTGCCAAGATGGGCTTAGAGTCTGACCCACTCCGTTGCTATGAATAGGAGTCTGTCCATGGATTTCAGTGGGAGTTGATTCAGACTCTTTATTGCTTTACCTTTACAAACTGAATTCCAGGCTATTCTCCATGGTAAAAATCTTGGCAGTATTGAAGTGGATGGGATATTTGCTGTGGAATTCAAAAGAGCCAGGTTTTCAGCTAGAATGTTTAATACCTCACAATTTAAAATAACCTGTTTTCAGCCCTTGGATTTGATGTGGACGTTCTGCCTTGAAACAGACACAGGAGATTAAGGTGAAATAAAATTTCCGTACTGAAGCTTGATTAAGGTCAGAGTTACTATTAGATACTTGGTGTTAACTACAGCTGTGTAGGACAGAATTTACAAAAGTCTGTAATTTGCCCATTAACGGAAATCCTGCAACATGTCTGAGTCAAGGGATACCACCCAAGTGGTAACTCTGACATTAAATCTTGTTGTGTGTCGATACTTGCTTTTGACTAATAAAAGTGCATATACGCATTGCAAAAAGGAAACAAACAGTGTGTGGGGGGGTAAATCTAATTGTAGGTTTATTTATTTATAGGTATTTTACGGGGCAATATTTCATACATTTGTGAGCCAGCCAATGAACCCTGAAAAATCTGATTCTGAGTGCTCTAGTAGAGGCTTCGTGGGGACCCTGGGAGATTTTCCATCTGTGAGCTGAGGATTCCTCTTATAACATTAATACCTATGATCAAGTGCAAAATCAAAACAAAAATCACAGCTATTTAGGACTTGATGTGGATGTGGTATCCTGCTTAAATCTCCCACCCTCAACCATAGCACCTTCTTTTTGTTTTTTAAAGTGTATGGCTAGTATTAAATATAGTTGGATTTCCCATCGCCTTCCAAGAGGACCTATTAGATAGCCAGGTAACTAGTTTGGTCTTGGATCCTTACATTAAGGAAAATAAATATTGGATTTGGTAGGAACGATACTCAGGAACCATAATCTTGTCTGAATTGTTACTATATTTTTCTCTACAAGTCTTTCCAACCAACTGAAAAAGAAAAAAGGTATCAAGGAGACTCGTTAATGTAGTTCATGCATCTAATATAGAAATTCGCTCATAAGATCTGTGTATGAAGATAGGTATTAGAATATATGCCTGTGCATATTTTTATTTATTACATTAGTCTACACATATGAAAGTCTCCACTTAGAATTTCAGAAAGGCCAAGGTTGCTCTATATTTCATAATGTTTTAATTTTTAATTTTTAAAAATCCTTTTCACAATTACCAAGTAACTAAACTCTTAAACTGTTTCTGTCTGCCCCAAGGGTTTTTTCTCTTCCTCTATGTGTTGAAGGGAAATCTGAGCCTAAGAACACTAAAGAGGAAAAACATGTCTCATCTACTTGTCACGGCATCTATACTTTGCCATTTTTTTGCCACCCAAATGTGACAGGGCAGCACATAAATGTGTGAAGTCTGTCACAAATGGCAGCCAGAGCTGGGAATTCAGGAAAATGAGCTTTGCCTTTTTGAGGCTTTTGCATTTAAATCCTGCAAAGTGCTGAGTGCCTTCTGAAAGGTTACGCTAAGCCTGCTCAGCGTTAGTTCATGGGAGGTGTTCACCTTGCGGGATTCAGACTGGAAAAGGCGTATCTTCTACACGGAGCCCTGTGGGGGATGCGTGAGGTAGGAGAACATGACATGTTGCCTGTACTCTCATATGTCTCATGTATGTGATGTATCGTACGTCAGAAATCACGGGTGTGGCTCAAAAGCGTGGGAATGGCGGCTCTGGAGACAGAAAGTCTCTCTTCACCCGCAGAAGAGAGCAGCAGCAATGCAGGCAGCGGTGCTGCAGCCTCAGCCGGTGCAGCAGGATTGTCTCCTTGGAAGTGAAAAGGTGTTTACAGTTCCACGATGCATATATCATAGTTCCTTCTTCTAAAGTGCTGTTTAGTGTCTTTTTGTGTCCCACATCTGCAGGAGCTCACAATATGCTCAGACTAAAGAGACTTGAGGATAATGTGACAACAATGAGCAGGAGGATGAGGCCACCACATTGATCTTACACTTGCACTTAAGAGAGAGCATCTGTGCGCTAGTAAAGATGGGCTGTGTTTTAAATTATCACGTGAGGGTCCAGGTGTTTTGCCAGTCTGCAACCATTCAGAGCCTGGAACTTCATGTTCAAATCCATTTATATATCTGTCTGCCTCTCTGTGTGTGTGTCATACGTGTGTGTATTTTTTTATTTCATCAGCAGCACCTTAGCAACACTGATCCTCCCCCTGTTACAGCCAGGCCTTTCTGAGAGAAGCAGATAGTTGTGACCCCAAGAGGCTCTGTTTAGGCAGGAAAAAAGCACCGTTGTAGGTTTTTGAAACAAGAACCGACCATGTCACCGTGTCCTACCTTCTAGAGCACATGGCAGCATGTGCTCCTTTTCTTGCAGGAGGTGAGGGTAGGTCTGATACCTTCCCCTCCTTTTCCTCTCTCTCACAAATGCACTACCTTTCACTTGGCTGGAGGGTGGTTTGGGAACCAGGCGCATCAGCAAGCTGCTTGTCTTGGGTGTCTGGCAGGATGGGCAGAGCAAGGGATGAGCAGCACGAGGTGTGGAGTGGGCACATTAACTTTGCAGTCCGTGCTGTCTTCTGTGGTGAGGTATTTCATGTGAAAGGGAAGGGGGGTTAGAAGGAGAAGGGAGGGGGAGAGAGTGAAATGCAAACATCACCACTATCCTCAGTAAGAGATTTAGATCTCTGTGTTGGCATAAAAAGGTCATTTTGGCCCTGAGGGTTTTGACATTGTTCCTTTAAGTTAGACCCACAACATAAACTATTTTCAACACTTGCCATGAAGAACAAATGACCTTTAGTAACTTGCCCAGAAGACAAATGGTACGTTAACACAATAAATATACTTTGCTAGTATCGTGCTTCTTGCTTTAATTTTCAATTAGAAATGTTACCTTCCCCTCTCCCTTTTACACAAAGGACTGCACTTTCATGCTTCGATTTTGTAACAGAGATTTCTTTGACCTCTGTGGGACTGGTAATATTCACTGATAATTACTGGCTATACAGTAAATTTCCTTCTGTTCAGGGACAGCATTTTGCACTCATCTGCTCCAAGTGGGCTGGACGGGGGGTATCTGTGAGGGAAGGAGGGGATAGTTAACGAGCGTCACCAGACAGGTCTCTGCAAGAGCAGAGGAAAGGGAGTCAAAGGGACAAACAGTTAACAGCTGGTGCTGGTAAGTATACCTTTTGTTTGACTGAGCTTTGGTAGCATGTAAAGTGAGAAATGAGACTGGAAATTAAAGGTGAAATTATTTCAGTTTACATCGGTAAAGGTAGGACGTTGACATCTTGACTTCTGTACAGGGAAACGAAGGGCTGGCACTCTTCTCTGTGCTCATTTTTATTTCAGTTAAGGTTTCCAGGCTGGGTTGTCATGAAGCTAGCCGCCAAGGCACAAACTCGTTGAAGGACCTGAAAGTCCATCACCGGTTGTATGAGGGAGGGAACACCAGGGTTTCTGCTGGGGATGCTCAGGCTGTGGCTCGGCCAGCTGCTGGTCTCAGCCCCACACTCAGGCAACGCGGTGGAAGAAACTGTACGCAACTGCAGTGTGCTGGTGTGGGAGGGGAGGACTCCCGAGGGAGGAGAGGAGAAAAATGATGAGCAGGGATGCACCAGCTCTCCTCCACACAGTGCTCTGTCTTCCCTAAAAGGGTGGAGAAAGGACGTTGGTATTAGGAGATGCTTCCAGAGAGCTGGGTAGAGTTTTGTCAAGGGGATGATGGAGAAGATGTCACCATCACACAAGCAATAAAGGCCTGGAAAAAGGGAGAGGGTGTTGATGGTGGGAAGGTAGTAGATCAAGGGATGGCATGGTGGCAAGGAAATATTTAGAAAAAGGAGAGTGATTTGTCATCCGTTGGAGTCACAGATACAGTTCCCTAAACATTAATAGTGTTTGGAAGGTAGGAGTATCTAATGCATAACGCAGAGGCTCATTTGGCATTCCTTAAATGTTGGTTAATTATTTCTAGGCCTGATACAGTGCTCTTCATCCCAAAGGGATCCAGAACGCTTTACACAAAAGTGGATTTTTCAATTTGCTGATTGGTTTGAGGATTAAAGTTATTTCACATCAAATAAAAACATTTTGGAGAAGAGTTGGGGTTTTTTTTTGGGTGGGGGGAAGTTCTTTTGTTTCATCTGAACAGAAGTTATTTTACAGAACCAAAAATGAGAGCTTTCTTTTGTGTTTAGGATCATAAATCCTTCAGAACCTTACTGAGGATGTGTTTAAGTAAAGAATTTTTAAGCAAAGCCTGTGGAAATGAAAAACTGCAATACTTTAAGTTGAAGTAGCCCTTTTACATCTCCAGAAATGTTTGTTTCTTCTTTTGCATCAGACTGCCAACTGAGTCTGACCTTATTTTATACATAAGCTAGTCATGCAATTTTTTTTTTTGATCAGCTGTAATAGTCTCAATTTTTTTTTCCCAGCTATATGTTTATGCCCTTTTATGATCATTGAAGTGGGACTTAAATAGAGCTGGAGAAGTGTGCTGCTCTGAGGCAGTTTTATTAGGGAAAAGCTGAGCTGGGGAGAAGGAGCTTGAAGTGGAAGGAAGCAAGGGATGAATGAACTGAAAATGAGGGAAAACTGAAGAGTTGGACAATGTGAGTAATGGTGATGGTTACTCCCCAGAGTAAAAATAGGAGTGAGGAAATGAGGATTAGGGATACAAAGATGAAAAGGGGAGTCGAGAGAGAAAAAAAAAAAGCTGACTAAAAAGGCAAAAATAGGACACTCCACCTTTATTTTAGTGAATGCTTTAATTCTCCATTTTCCTGAGAAATGCCATATATTTCTAAATTTGGAAAGGAGGATAGGATGGCTATTTTTAGGAATTACTAATGTTTCTGGCTGCTTGCAATTCTGTAGCTAACCAGAGAAAAAAGAAAAATACAACAATGTAAAAGTCAGTGGAACTTAAGAAAGTACTTTTGAAAAACAGGACCTTAGTAATACCTAAACTTTCAGGTCATTGTACTTCTAAGGGGACAACACGAGGCCTATATTACTTAAATTTCATATGAACATTACAGGTGTAATCCTGTGAACACTTACAGGTCATCGGCAATTTTTTTTCTTTTAATGGAAACTGATGCTCCTATGCAGTCAGGTGGCTTCAGAAACTAAGAACTTGAGAAAAAGACTCGATCTTGCTAGACTTGTGATAAGAAATCACAAAAGTTGGGTGTGCTTTTGTTATGCTGGTCTTTAGCCCCAGGAGGAATTAATCCTTAACAGGTTTTTTTGAGTGATTTTTCTTCAGACATTGCAACTCTGTGTGGCTGGTTCCCAGCTTAGGGAGCCTGGCTTGCATTTATTTAGTAGACAAGACTACTGGAAATTGAAAATTCCTTCTGGCAATTCCTCAATCTCACTTTTTCTTTTCTTTTTTTTTTTGTTTTTTTTTAAATCTCACTCAAAATTAATCAGTTAAAATGGGGTACTCATCTTACTGGCCCTCCCAGAACCCCTGAGGTGGGTTTTGCTGATCTCGCTCTTTCGATTGTTCATCCTTTTACAGAACAACACTGGGAGCCTTGAGGATATGTTTGACTAGCAGCCACAGTCAAGCACTCACGATGTGAGAAGGGGGAAGGGGGAAAAAAAAAGAAGACCTGGGTCAGCAGTACAAACGGGGAAATGACACCAGCATGGTGGTAAGACTGAGGATTTCTGCTTCGCTGGTAATTTCTAACTTTCTTTTTAAATGGGTTTTAGATGTGGATTTTCAAATGAGCTCTTTGAAGTAGAGACAAGGCTATGCAAATTTTTTTTACAAGAAAAAAATACGAGGGAAAATTAAAATCGTCCTTACTCTCACTCTCCTCCACTCTCCCTCTCTCTTTCCCCGCCATGGTGTATACAGAGAGGGACATGGTTATTGATGAGTATGTCCACGGTCCAACTACATCCAAGCTACAGGGAAGGTATACTGCAGTTACCTGGGCAGGGGATGCGGTTTCAGTGCTCTCCCTAGCACCCCACTACCACATTAGGTCAGTGCTTCAATGTTGGTCTTTTTTAATGACATATTGGGTCACTGTCCTCATCCCATGTCGCTGATGTCAACGGGTATTTTGTTACTTAGTGAAATTGGGATTGGTGTCAGATATTTCATGGGTTATTCTATGGTTCTGTTCTTGCTTGGACAACACGAGGCACATAAACGGTCGCGAGCCTGTTCACGGTCTCTGAGTCATGAGTTCTTGTTCTTAGGAATCGGTTTTTATACAGCACACATTATTTTTGCATTTGAATGTCTTCATTAAATTCAGCTTTCCATCTCTGTAATTTTACTTCAAAATCTGAAATTCCTGCTTGTCTTATAGGTCACTATTGAGTTATTTTAAGCCCTTAATTTTAGATGGTAATGCTAGGTAGCGATAACTTAGGTAAAAACAGTATTAATTTTGTTTTCATGAAAAGTTTATGGAACTCTTAAGCAGAGCTAAAGTCTTGCATATTAAAATTAATTTTCCCTCATGAGTAAGAAATGAAGAGACCTTGGGTGCAAGTATAATAGAAGCATTTAGAAATTTATAGATAAAAATTAAGAAAAAATGATGTCTGCTTTTGTTGATCAGCTTGGGGAGTGGGTATCTCTTTAAAGTACCGTAGGAAGTGGCAGGTTGGCAGCTCCACCTCTGAACTGACCTAGAGCAGCGGGATCCACTGAAGTCAAAACTGAAGAAACCTGACACAAGACAGAGCATTGCCAGTGGAAGCACAGGTTTTCCTCAGAAATATCTGAGTGGCTGAGTGTGTAAAACCAAGCAGAGATAGCAAGAAGACTAAGGAAAAAGAAAAACCATGTGAGTATGGGCAGTGCCTGTGAATCGGACAAAAACCCGATGAGGCAGCCTCAACAGTGGCGTCTTATGAGTTGTCTGAGTTCTAATGATGCAGCGAGCATATGCGAAGCTGAAAGAGAGGGCAGGAGGGAGACAGGACCTGAATGAAAAGTCTCCTTGCTGGGGAAAACAGATCACCCGCTTGTGCTCGTGGCCAAGGAGCAGATAGATAGTGAAACTTTATTACAAACAGGCTCCTGGGGAGGCTTGATTCTCCATTGCTTCTGCACATTGCAGCCATTCAGAGTAGTGCAAAATGTATACACAACAACAGCTTTTAAATTTACTGGAGTCCCAACACGTGTTGGCTCGTGCGTGTGGGGATAGATGTGCCGTTGCTCTTGGTGGTCTGGCAGCGGTCTCCCTTTCACCACCAGAAGCCATATAACTGCCTTGGCATGGCACTGTGCCCTGCACAGTGGCCACGCTCACAGTCTGCATTGCTGTGAATAAGAAAAATATAAAGGGTATATTAATGTGGGTGACCTTTCTCTTTGTTTATTCACCTTCTAAGACAGCTACAAAAGAAGGGAACCAAAAGTCCTATATGGAAAACAGCAAGGGTAGTTGGACCCCATAATCTCCCGTGACCTACAGAGATATACCGCGTCATTTGGCGTACTGGGAGTAAGCCAGGGTTTGGGGACAGCAGCAGCAAGAGGAAGGTTTTGGCTCAACAGGAGATTTAGGTTAGTTGAGAGGCTTCAGAGGGTTTCTTGATGATGGGAAGAAGCTGAAAGCTGGTGATGCTTGTTTAGTAGAAATACTGGCAGTGTGTTAAAATTTTGAGTTTGAGGAAAAGGAAGTCAGTGGCAGGAAAGCATATCCAGTACAAACACGTAGGAGAAACTGGAGCTCTGTTCTTCAGCATGAGTTGACCTTCTGAGGAAAATGGGGCAAATCCAGTGCCCACAGACCCAATTTGGTTGTGCCAGCAGAGAAGAATAAAACAGAATGAGGATAGAAAATGGGACTGCCACCTTGACTGTAAAGGGTCAAAAGCGAGACTTGCTCTTCTGAGAGGAAATAAATCAAAATGTTAATCAGCCTAATGTGTTTCCCAAGATCTGTATATTGTGTAACTTCAATAGAAAAAAATTTTTTTTAAGTGGCAAAATTGGAAATAAATAACATGACAGTAACTTGGTCTCATTGCCTGAAGTGTAAGTAAGTGTGGTGTCAAATCATAAAGGTAGTCAGCAATAGTGTGGAGATAAGCAGCGAGGACCCTAAAAAGACAGCAGTGTATGGTAGGAACTGCAAAGCCATCAAAGTGACCTTTCAGTGTAGGAGAGTGTCGTCTTGGGGAGTGTGTATCAGTTTAAGTAGAGACACAGTAGAAAATCCATACTGTCAAAATTAGCTGTTGCTCTACAGTAGAATTTTATTACATTTTGTTTTTAAGTAGTCATTGCCTAAATGGAATTAAGATACTAGTTCAGTAAACATTTCAAATTCCTCTGGAATGGAAACAACATTTTTTTCCAGATTCGTTTGCAAAGTCATTCTTCTGTCCATCTGATTCTCCTTAGTGCGATAATCATTAAGTTGTGCAGTCCATTTTTGTTGATGGCTTCTTTAGCTTTAATTCTTTCCTTTCGCTTGATTTTCTACATGGAGAAGTTGGCTGGTGTGGCTCTTCAGCCCTGCTAGGCAAAAAGCCGTCATTGTCAATATTCCTGGAAGATTAAACACACACAGAAACTGGGCTGCTCTCGTCCAGGTAAAGAGGAGTCTTGAACATGAGCTGGTGCTGTGAGCTAACAGCTGCTTTGCCTGCAAAAACATCTTCCTCCACTAAAACTTTATTAACAGTTGTGTAGCTTCATCAGTGGGAGTAACGGTAGGAGGAGGCCTAATGTAAACAAAGCACAGGTGGCTATGTGGGGATTTTATCACAAGGGCATCTGGACCTGTTCTGAACAAAGAGAGAGAGAGAGAGAGATGTATATGAGCAATCCCATCATTTCTACCACGGGGGGAACAGAACTGGGTTTAATAATGGTGGGAAATGATAGGAAAAGGAATTAGTGCCATGTGAGGGAGTGGTGGCTTCTCATCCTCTCCGTGTGTCTCTGTAGACGTCTCTTGGCCTCGGTTTCCCAGCTGGTGAGATCAGGATATTCCTCACAGAGGTACAGGATGAGGCTCACGGGTAGTTAATATTTTTGAACTTGAAACGTGCAAAAATAATGAAAGTAGTAGGGATTGTTACTATTCTCCTTTTAGTACAAAGCTGAAACATTGAGAGGCTGAAGTTCTCTCAACCAGCCAGCCTCAAGCCCCAGTTTGACTGCAGAGGAAATCTATTACTCATTTCCTGCCTTTACTTAAAATAAAGAACACCCTGCTGCCCAGTACCGTGTCTAAGAAGACACATCATCACTAATTTTTTGCCAGAATAATAAAAGTGACAGAAGGGGATTCCCCTGAATGTTTGATGCTTTTCTGCTGCGCGTCTCCGGCAGTCCCAGAATAGCCGTGCAGAATCTGCACCGAAACGGGAAGTCGAAGGGTATGAGCTGGGCTCACACATGCCCCTTCTCTGCTTTGGCCTTACTGGAAACGCGTGTCCTTGTTTCAAGAAATAACTGAAGGGGCATGGTGGGAGGAGACCAATGGACTTAAATCCAGAAAAAGGTGTTGTTAAGGAACGGAAGAGAAAATGCCTCTTTTCAAAGAAGAACTTGAGAGGAAGGCACTGAAATGGCCCAGGTACAAATTCACTCCGACTCCTTACCCATAACACAACCTTATTCTCCGGCATGCTGAAGGCATACGTGCTTTTTGTGTTGTATCACAGTGCTGGATAAGGATGTGACATCTCACTGGTGGGGCTATGCAACACAAGTCCTAAGGAAAATGCTGTCATCATGGACTTGGGGCATGTGTACCTGTGGCGCTACGGAGGGTTGTACATAGAGAGCTTGCAGAAACGGTACGCTGGTTTGAAGACAGTTGTGTGAGAAAAGCCATGTCTGTACTTGCAAAGAGGTGAGCAATAGATGAGTGGGCATACCGGAATGGATCTGTGTCACTTTAACTGTATTGATACAGGTAAATTGGTACGAGATAAATGTACTGATGAGATCCGAACTTTGGCAGCATATGCTAACAGCAATACAAATTGAAGGCCTTCAGCTCTCCTTGGCTGATACTTGCAGTTCTTAGGTTTGGCCTCTTCGGAACAAATCTGGCACCTTTTGCCTGAGGTGGTGAGCCTCACCACCAGTGAGGCTAGATTTGAAAACCAGGTTTTCAGGTGTGGAGATTTCAGCATCCCAAGTAGGCAGGTAGATGTGCACAAAGGGAGCTCTTAAGCGTAGAGAGGACTTCAAAATCTGTGCTTTGTTTAAGTACCTGTGCAGACCCCTCTGAGAACCCTGTTTAAAATATGGATGTTGAGCACCAAAAGCTCTGGGCCCAATGTCAATTTTTGCAGTTATCTAAACTTTGGGTTTGAGTTACTGGAACTTTGCAACGGGGATTACATGTCACAGAAATCCAGTGCTGGGGCTAGAGCTCAGGAACACGCCTTCTAATAGTTCTCCATTGCAGATGGGGCCCTCCTAAGCAGCTGCTGACAGAGAAATAAATATACTGATTACCTGGTATAAGTGGAAAGCCTTTAAAATTCATCAAAACTTGCAGTATGCTCCAAAAGGGTGTTATTTCTACATCCTCATGTTAATTTACAGACAACAGGCCACCACTTCGTCAATTCTAAGAAGCAGAGTGTATTAGCATTACTGTTACCATCATGCTGACAACTCAAACATCATTTTCTAATAATTGAAATTAAAAAAGCCAGACCCATAGCCAGCATAAAACACATTAATTCCACAGACTTCAGTGAAGCTCCAGTGCCATTCAGTAACTGCACATCATATGCCCTATGGTGATATACGGTTTGTGTTCAAAGAGAAATAACATGGTGATCGTAGACTTACACAGCATCTACAAGCCACAGCAGTATTTAGTAGTACCTGTGAGCATCTAGTGCCATAGCCTCCAAATATCTCAATTTAACAGTATTGGAAAGAACCCCAAAGTGTCCCTCGGCAGCTGCACCACTCCATATAGGAGAAAGGTGGCTTTGCAGGGGAGCAGTCGTCACATCAGGTCACTGGGCAGACACGTATCATACGCCTCTTCCTGCGTCCCCCAGCGCTGAGCCAAGTGGGTGTGCACAGAGCAAAGCCCCAGCTGCAGAGTTTTGTGTTGGTGAAGATGAAGCTTTGGTAGGGGACCTGCTTTCTGGCTGCAGTGCAGTGCCATGGCCTCCTGCCTATTTCTTCTCTTCCAGGTTCACAGGCAGGACTGTACGTGGCTTCCCAGAGACGGAGAGACCGCGGCCCAGTGCTTCAAAGGGGGGAGATAGGGGCTAGTGATGGGGGAGCGTAAGGAGGGAGCCAGTTGTGCGTCTTGTCTTCACCACATAAAGCTTAACATTCCTGTCTCCTGTGGGCTAAAATACCCTCACACGAGGGTATCACAACATTTGTTTTCTGTACCTGATTTGCCCTGCAGTTTTTGTTTGACATTGGGTGAGTCATAAGAGGTTACCATCCCATTTGGCTTAACTATAAAAGTAAGAAAGAAAGAAATACAGGAAATAAATAAATACAGTGAGAAAGAGAAGCCAGAAGAAAGATCTTTAGCTCTTCATTAGTATTTTTAATGAGAAGAGGAAAAAGCTGCTCTTTTTACAAACCACGCATTTTAATATTGCCTACAATAAATAGTGCTTGAAAGCGTAAAGGATCTGAGGTAGCTGGTAAGTGTCAGTAATTCCAGAGTTGAGACTTTGCCTACATCTGCAATACAGCCTCTCCCACTCAGAAAAATACACCCATGCATACATATATATATGTATTCATATATGAGGCACGGCACTGCATACAATACTTCGTGAGTATGAACTGCATGAGCATAGCACCTTCCCTTTGATTGTTCTCTCTTGCAGAAGCACCACTAAAATGACTAAAATGTGAGTTTTGCACTTTTTGATGGGGCGTCTCTCTCTTTCTGGGGAGGAACGTTTTCTTGGGTGGTTTCAAGACTCGCTGAGTTTTCAAAAGAGCTGACTTCATCTCTCTGATAGTGAGCAGTACATAAGGTTGAATTCTGCCCTCAGCTGTACAGACGCAGCTGCCATTGACTTCAGCGGGAGCTGCATGTACACATTCAAGGGCAGAATGTGGACCAGAATTTTTAGGTGCACGTAAATGCTGTTGGAGGCTAAACAGAGGTCATGTACTGTTGCTGGCGTAGAGTCACGTATGATAAAGTAGACTATGTTTTATCTATCTTCCTCAGGATGCCTACTTTTAAAGCGTCTTGGGTTTTTTAGAGATGAGGACATAGAGTCTCTTCAGTGAGTTGGTGAATTTTTTTTTTAATTATGTCTAATGTGTTAATTTCTTGCTGTGAACTGTGCTGTAACAGCGTTCTGTGCTGTTGATCAGCTCCTGGATTCCTCTCTAGAAGTGGCTGCATTTTCAGTGATGAGACACTATGAAAATTCTGCAACGTGGAAGATGAATGTATAGTTCTAATCAATATTTTCATTAGGTTAAAATATTTAATCGTTTTTAATATGAGAATGGGATGAGAACAGAAGAAAGAGGAGTATGTACAATTTCACTGGGTTTTTTTTAGAAATGTTTCCGTGTGACCAAAAGTGCATTAAGGAGACAATGCTTATGCTTATGCGGCACGTCACCAAAAGGTGTGCACCTTTCTTATTGCTTCACGTACGCTGAAAGTATGGAAGTAAATTAAGGTCCGCACTGATGAGCGCCTTTACATGCTGCAAAGTTCTCCTATGTTACATGCTCAGGTTCTTTTGAAAGAGAGAGTTTAAGACCTGTAGAAGGATCTTTCCTGAGACTTTTGAGATTGTGCTGAAGTGCTTTAAGAATGAATTTTCAATTTGCTTATTTAAGTGCTGTTCAGGTGAGGTTTAGATCACTGTGATTAAGCCTATTTTAATAAATCTTGAAAATGCAAATCAGCTTCTGAAGTTTGTGAACATCTCATGGAAGAATGTGCAGGAAACCTGTGTGCATATAGTATATACATGTATGTAAGTGCATATATATATATATGTATGTATATATACACACTGACAGACACGTGTATTCTTTTGATATTTGTAATATTACTGAAGTTATTTTGTGTGAGACAGAGATCCTGCAAACCTATAAAAGCTAATTCTGTTGCATGATGGTGTGGTCTAAGGATATGAATCTTTTCACATGTTCATGTTAAGTTTTTTCAATCCATATGAAGAATATCCGAAGTGCCAAAATGTTTAGGCATTCTAATCCAAATGATATGAGTAAGAGGGATAAGTATTCTTCATTTAAGAAAAGATTATATAGTTGCAATGAACAAAAAAAACCCCAAAGCTAAATCTGTTACTCTTCACAAAAAATAGTTTTGCTTCCAAAGTATCTCCTGAAGCCACCCGTGATGCTTGCCCAGCCACCTAGAAGAGGCCCCAAAGATGTATTCCTGACAAAAAGCACTTCCTTGACTATGCTCTTTGATTTCTTTTTTTTGTGTCTGTTTTCCTCCAGAAAAGAATGGCTTACAGGGGAAATTCTGTTTTCAGATTCTTTCCTTTCACTTGGCTGAGTGATGAGAGCAAAAATTCCATGCTGCATTGGACTTACTAGGAGCTGCATCTCCAGAAAAGCAGGAGGCCAATCAGGGTATATATTTGAGTAATTCAAACTGCTGGAGAGAACCGTAAAGTGGAAGGGACACTGTGAACAAAAGTGGCTATAGTGATGCTTTTTTTAGCAAGCTTAATGGAGAGGAACCACTGGAGGGGAGTCTAGTTAGTGTCTTACTAGAAATTCTGAACACTAAAGGCTAAGGAGGAATTGCTAGTGTTTAAACTTATTTTAAAATATGGAGTTTGGGCTTGATTCAGCAATATGCTTTCTGAATCCAGCTATCAGGAATGGCATGTGTTTTTCCTTTTCTTTACATACTGCATGTGAGCTTATGAATGAGGTTTTGATAGGACACTGCTCCCCCAGTATAAGATTGCATCTTCATCTTCAAAGGGGTTCACTGAAGACTTGCTTTTGAATTGTTCCTTCCTAAAAAAAAGCCTGCTCGCTAAGCAATAGTTGTGAGCTGAAATATAACTCCAGTGGATGATTTATAGTGAAATTCCCACTTCATATCTTGGTCATCTGAATGCCTTGGTTTGCAAATGAAACCTGCTGCTTCTGTTGCTGATCCTGCCACTGTTGTCATGAAAGAGTTCAGTATGTACACTTGAAGCTGAATGGCGTATCTGAAAAAAACACATTTACGATGGCAAATACCACCAGTGCAATAATGTAAACTTCCACTAACGCAAAAGGCAATGCAGTCCTGCAGTCTTTGTATTAGTAAGAAGACAATCAGAGCTATGGAAAGGTCCCCTTTGGCTGGATCCATGTGCGATACCACTGTGTGGTGCTTACACAGTCCAATAATGATGATTTGGCGCTTTTTTTTCAATCTGGGCAGAGCTGTACTCCGCTGTAAAGCTGTAACTAGCGCCAGTGCATGGCTTGGCTTTATGCTATACTATTACTCAGGTATTTTCTCTTAATGAATTCAGAATACTGGATATGCAAGCTGGATAGGTGAGAGGTATTCTTCCTTCGCTTGTCTCTCTGCTCTAACAATTTACATATTATAGATCATCATGGCTCAATAAGTATCCAGCTGTAGTTCTGATATGAAAATAGGTTTTCCTCATGACAGAAATCAGTGCACAAATTTAGTTTTATTCCACTTTTTGAAACTGTACTATGATTGGTGTGTCACCCAGATGGATTTATTCAAGCACAGTATGAAAATGGCCATTACAGAAATAGGCACAGTCTCTCCAGTCACGATGTAAAACCTGACAGAGATAACACTGTAGTGTATTGTAACTTCATAAAATCACATTTACTGTTCTGCATTCAATAAAGTCCTCTTGTTTAGGTATTGGAATGAAAACATGATTTACTACTTTGGGGTTTGGATGAAAACTAAACCCAAAGGTTTTTCCAATGGAAAACATTAAATATGAAAGATTCAGTGAAACTCTATAGTATCAAAATTTCTGCAAAGTTCCAAACATGCGTTATACCGTCTTTTTTGTTTTGTTTTGTTTTGTTTTGTTTTGTTTTTTAAAGTAACCATAGAGTGTTTCTGCTGCTACGGGAAGAATTCTCTGAAAACCCTTTGCATACAAACCTCCCCACCACAATGCGGTATACATTATTGTTTATTGATTGCCTCTAGTTTGCTTTACTCTTGTCCTACTTGTGATTATATTCCCAGTTATTGCCGTACTTCTTAGTAAAGTAAATTATGTATTTGATTTTAACAAGAATTCCTAACACAGAATTACAAAAAAGTTTACTACTTACTTGAGACTTCAATTCTAAATTCTTCAAATGAAAATACTGTTGGTTTTTTTCAATTTTTTTAATGCCTAGATTTGCCACACTTTTTTTTTCAGAACTTAATTTTGAGGAATTTGCTTGTTATGATGGGTTATTTATATGTTTTCTTTGGAAGAAGTATGATAGTTAACACGGGTAGTCAGCTCTTTGGAGGCAAATTGTTTATGACATTTGTTGTGCTGTGTAAAATTGCTGCTGAAAGCCTTATTACCAAGGCAGCTGATATTAGTAGTAGTTAGTTAGAATTTAACATCTGATTTTAATGCAGAGTTGTCCCTTAAAACATCTCCTAGAAGAGAGAAGAGTGGACACACACACACACATACGGAGGAAAGAATGTGCAAGGTTGTGTGCTTATTTTGTGTTTATTTTATGGGCTTTGGTTATACTTGCTAAAATTGTCCTTTTAGGTAAGATGAAACACTGTTTTGTTTTGCAGAGCTAAGACTTGATGGAATATTTTTTTTTCCCTCATGTGACTTACACAGGAGGAACTAAGGTCTAATTGAAAAGTTTATAGGTTCTAGATTCAAAAGTCCAATAGCTACTTTGAAAATTAAGAGCTGCGGTTGTAATTTTAGCTCTTTGAAACAATTTTCATACAGACCAGAAGCAAGCCAAATTATTGTTTCCTTGTGTGGGTAATCTTTTGGTACAAAAATCATGACAGAGTGGTACTAAAGTAATTACTGCCTTTAACATTCGGTGTATAACCTGTTGATACATAAATATGGCCTGAATTTGAAAGTATCACTTTGGCCGTAGTGAGCTGATAAACCAGCTGCACGTATCTATCACTCATTGCTCTCCAGTATGGTTGCTGACGTGATGCTAGCGACAGGAAAATGGTACTATCCAGCTTGTTTTCTGACTTACTTTCCTTTTTATGTCTTATTTCCCACAGTGTGATTCTTGTAGGCATATTTTGGCAACCTTGGTTTGTGCTTCTTGGAAAGCTGCTGCATCTTTCTGCCTGTCCTTTTTCAGGCAACAACACCATTGCTGTTTTATGACTCTATGGGGTTTTAATGTTTGAAAACCAACAACATGGCCTCGTCTAAATCGAATTAGCCCAGCTGTAGTCTGTTCTGGCTGCTGATCTGAAAGCTGAAGTCATTCAGTCTGAGATTCCCAGCCAGCAGCACAATACATTGTACTGTTTCAGTAGTAATGAAATTCCCCTACAGTATATACTGATGCTTGTTTTTGATAGGGAATATGTCTGATGTTCAGAGTTATATTAACAAAATATTTGAAGGCCAGGGAGATTGCTCTTGTGATGAAGTTCTTCTCTGATGTTGTTATCATTAAAGCTGGCTGAAAATGTGCCATTTAAAACTGGGTTTGGAAAGCCGAGTTCTGAGAAATTTATGTAGGATAATTTTTACTTTGCAGTTTCAGCTGAAAACAGAAAAATCTTTGTATGTGAATGCTTCTGTGGTGCCTCATGGGAATTTTAGGTCAGCTGCACCCTGCAGATCTGTGTGTTCAGCGCCCTGGCTTTCCTGTGCATCCCAGAGTGCCCAGAGCCACTTACTCCTGTAGTCCCAGCAAGAAGAGGGACTGCGAACGTTTGAGGAGATGTAATCTGTGCTGTCAGCTCTGTGCCGCTTTTCTCACTGTAGTATCTAAATTTCTTGCAGCAGCGCATTCATTAATGTGGCTAACACCTGGTACAGTCTTCCTTCTCTCTGTTTCATCCGAGAGAAAATTGTGTGTCCAGTGCAAGTCTTCAGATCCTTTTCGAGTGGGGCTTCTTTTGCTGTTTTAAATGTACAAACTGTGATGCGTAGCATTAGGAAAAGCAGGTTGAAGAAGTTCATCCATCAGATGCAATGGGAAATGATGCGGTTTTTCACAGGCCCTTATTGCAATGAGAGCTGCTGCCACATTTTTGACCAGCTCCTGCAAAAACTCTGCCTCCTGCTGTACCATTACCATGATGGCATAAAAGCCTGCAGTGCCTAAGTGGAGCAATTCACTGTGATTCTGGAAACTTTAAATGATATTTTGAATATGCTGAAAACATGCAGTCCGTGCATTGTCCTGAAAATAAGGACCTTGTTCTTATCTCTGAAGTACCGTGGAAGCCCGTGTAGATGAGTCAGAAGATGCTGTTACACATAGGAATTAGCGATGCTGAGGAAGCATCGCTAATCAAGTGTGCTAATGAAGTGTGCTGCAACTTGCTGTACCGGAGGACTTCTTATCGAGAGGAGTGTGGGGACGTTGCACACTTGAAGAGCATTTCTGAAGGGTGATATTCTTTGTTTGCAGCCTAAAACATGTAGGGTTTTTTTTTTTGGGGGGGGGGGGGGGGGGCGGGAGGGGAGATATATGGATTTCATTAGTGGGGAAAAAGGTGAGGGAACTTTTTCACTTAACTAGAATAATGTTTTTGCTTCATTGCCTTACAATGTTACATGTTTTAATGCACTTAAAAAGCAACTTTGAAGCTATGTTTGAAAAGCGATAAATGGAATTTGTCTAACAAGAGTAACCAAAATTGATGCAAAAAATAAAAAAACCTGTTGTCTTCACTGCAACTCCAGGCTGCATTTCAGGCTCGCTGAAGTTAGCCGGAGTACTGGATTGTGTGCCAGCACTTGCGCTGCACGCTACTTACCCAGACTTTTCAGGGACCTGAATGGTCTTTCTGTATATCCTAGAAGTTGGCAAACGGAGCAGTACAGCGCTGTCTAGCCCCTCTTCTGGTGCCAGGGTTAAGTGCAAGCACAGAGATCAGAGTGCCTTGTTCTTGTTTCTTCCTTTTCTACAACATTTTATTTTCTTGTCAGATTCTGTATAGAGATGCTAACCAGGCTTCTTGTGTCATCTGAAGATTTCACAAAATCGGATGCCACCGGTGCGTGCTTGGCCCTGCAGAAGGTGAAACTCCTTGCAGGCAGATATTCAGAAGATGGGGAGACTAGAGAAAATAGGGATCTAAAGTACAACGTTTTCCCAGCGGAAGGAACTGTGGCCGTGCCTTTCCACCTTCGGAAACCATTCCTCCTCTTGCTTTGCTGTCTCCCTGCTGTCAATCCAGAGAGTGTCTCAAACTTCATTTGCGCTCATTTCACACAGAGTTTGCTTATCAGTCTGAAAGGCGACTGTCTGATCTTTCCTTTTGCATGCTTTCACTTTTAAGATCTTCCCTTTCTTATGTAAAAAAGGCAATTAGAGTCGTATCTGTTTATTTTAAACAAAATGGCTGTTAATTAGCGTGATCAAAAACCCTGCCATTGTAGACTATGGGTTTCACTTTGTAGTTGCACTAAATTGCGTACAGTTTGGTGCCAGCTGACATGATAGCAACACAAAGTCTAGCTTTTTTTAACTTAATGAACAAACAGATTTATGAGGCTTTGTTATCTTCTGGTTTAGATCTATAGGTTCTGAATGCATTATTTAGAGTTCTTGTTTCTTAATGACTAATGTCATGTTGTTACTTATTAAGAGTGCTTTAACTTGCTGAAGAAGTTTCCCTCTCTTTTCTATCCCCCTTTTTTCCATTTTCCTTCTCTTTTTTTTTGATGGCTTAATTAAACAGTACATCTGTGGTACACAAAACAGTCGAGATGCACTTCTCTAGTCGCATTCAGATGTTTCAGCACTAACTCTCTAGTGCTGTTGTCCTCGTGAGGAGACTGGATATTCTCTCATCCCTTAAAATGAGCAAAAGGGCAGTTCTTTATTTTTTTTTCATTGCCTCCATTACTGCCTGCTATTCATTCATAATGTCTGGAAAAAAGATGCCCACAATAATCCATCAGTGCAGTCTTGCTTTGTTTTGGAAAGAAAAAGATTAAGAATATTGGTGGTAAAGCTGTGATAGCTTGACTCCCATCCATCTCAACTCACGTGTGCAGACCTGCCATCTTAATGTGAATGACAATGTGTCCTTCGAAATGAAAAAACACTTTAAAAAATAAAAGACATTTAAACTAATAAGTGAAAATTCTCGGTGCGTTCTTTTTTATTACTGTGGCTATTATTTTTGGAGGGAAGGTGCTCATTTCAGAAATTTTAAAGGTCTGGTTTTTGTATTCGGTGTGGTCACTTCTAATTGTCTTGAAACAGCGACTAGAACTAGCAAAAATGTAGAGCTGGACATTGATCAGAAGATCATCTACTCTTGTCACCACTGGAGAGCTGGGAACTGCAGTGTAGTTTCCAGAATTTACTTTCCTTTGAATGCACATATCCCCATCACTGAAGTTTCCACTGCGTCCTTAGCTAGCCATTTCGATGCAAACTTTTTCTGTATGCTGGTGCAAGGCCTAATTGACCCAGTATTTCTAGACGTAGCTGATTATTCAGGTATGTCATTATTTCTCTGCGTTTTTATCTGTTGGTCATTACTGAAGGATTCAAGTGAAATCCTTATTTGCATAGAGAAAATCAAAATTGAAGCCAAGTCATAAGCAAAGTCAGTGAGCTGGCATAAATGTGATTAAAAGAAGGTGTGATCAGACCATTTTACGGGTTTTGCATTGAGTGTAACTCTTGGTTATAGGTCTCCAAGTACATGTTTAATTTAAATACATGAGACAATTAGTACTTTTTCATGTAGTTATAATTCAATATTAAACCAAGCACAATTTCATATAAAAATACTGAAGAACATATGCTTGCTGTTATGCAAGACTCAGGTAATAATACTCTGTTTGTTCCATGGAATAAACAGTCTGTCTAGACTCAAGGCAAAGAAAAAAAAAAAAAAAAACAACGGAAAAAGACTGGAGAAAGTGAATATGAAAACAAATTGAAAGCACTACAAGTTTTAGGGATGCTCTGATAGATTCACATTTTTGTGACTGTTCCACTTGTAATTTCCAAGTTAAAGAGAAATGGAAGAAACTGGGAATTTCCAGTGGAGAAGCATTTTTAGAAAGTTTTTTGTTTTGGTCTGTCACAACACTGTACTGAAATAAAATAAGGGGTTTCTTTTCTGTTTTAACACCATAAAATAAAAAAGAAGCATCAGGTGAAAGAAATTTTCAGATGATAATTTGTCTTTATATATCAAATAGAATTTTTTAGGGCAAATGATTAAAATGGATAATTTTCAACCTTATCAAGAGGTCTTTTCTAGGTTTTTCAAAATATCATAAAAACTGGTGTATTTATTGAAAATGTTCAATATAGATGAAACAGGAATTTACAGTGGAAATACTATTTGCAAGTTTTTTGAGTAGATCTGGTTTTTTAATAGTGAACAGAAGAATAAGAAATGGTGTACAGTTAAACAAAATAAATAATTTTTGAGAGAATGGAAGTCAAGCACTGTGGTTCATTTCATCCTTAATTCAAGAACGATGACTTGGTCCATGAAAAAAACAAGGAAGAAATGTTGATAAAATAAGCTTATTAGGCACTAACTGCAAATAACTTGTAGGTCTTACTAATAAAGCTAAATTGATTTTCATAAAAATGCAAGTTAACAAATCAAGCTTTTACATGGATTATTGAAGTTTAAAGATAAATGAGATGTGCTTTCTGTCTCTGTTTTCTCCTTTTTGCCTCAGAACATGAACTACTTAGTCAGGAGATGGTTTATGAAGGGAAGTCTCTTATGGCAAGTTATTTTGTAATTGTTCATTCCAAGAATTTTTCACCTTTTGATGAAATGGCTGATATTAGCAGTTGTTCTTCATATTGGCTAACTGGAATATTCTATTATTACAAATTGTATAGGGGTATAAAAATTTATGCAAGTGCTATTTTTCATGTGCTAGTTTATTTGCATATATTTTACGTATAATTAACATATATAATATTTTTTCTGTAGATGTAATAGAAATGGGGCTTTGATCCATCCGAGTCCTTCAGCAGATGCTTAACCTTAAGCACATAAATAATCCCATTGTTTTCAGTGTCTTTAATCTGTGCCCTTAAGTGCTTTGTTGGATTGTGGCCTAGTATAATTATATGTTTGCAATAACGGTTGCTTATTAAAAGCAGTTGTTAGATCTCAAAAATAATATAAAAGAAATAACATGAAAAAATATGTATCAAACAGTATTGCAAAAATATACATAAAAATTGTTTCAGAATCCTTATTTGCTTGTCATTGCCCATCACATTGCAGATTCTGCTTTCTGAAACGTTCCTTTAATTTATGAGGTCAAGACCAAGGCATATTAAGTAAGATCCCACAGATATTTATGTAAAAATTCAGGGAATTTTTCTGAAGTTTTATTTGTTATTAATACTGACTTCTATAACAAAGGTGAGATTTTATTAAATGGTTTTCTTACATATCATTCTAAAGCGCTTAGAAGGACAGTCACTAGCTGTTAGTTCCTACAGGACTTTGCTTCTCTCTTTAGTAAGAACAACTGAGTAAAAGTAGTGTTCATAGGTTAGAAATACAGGTCTCTGTTTCCAGTGTTTCATCTCTTTATATAGTTAGTGCCTTTCACATTTCCTCGCTCTCTTTGTGCCCGGATCTGTTCTGTAATGTTCCATACGGTGTCAAGCCCCTTTTATTTCCTTTAACCCAAAGCAAAGATTAAAGACCTAAGGGTTAAATATTGTATTATACTGTGAGAAAATATTCTGGTGGGATGTGGGTGACGTTGTCTGCTTGACTGCCACCCCAGCCGCATTTCACAGATACTTCCTATGAGAGTGCCTAGATTTCTAGATTATGAATCCTGTGAAATTTGGGGTTGACATTAACAGAGATACATGAGGTTTCCACTGACAAGTTTAAGAAACCACTTGTATGGGTAAAATACTGGTCTTACCATGCTGTGCTTGTGCCTGCAGCTCTGTACCAGTATCTCACCTCTCCATAAATTAATCTACTGCTTCCCTGATCTGCCTGGTCCTCTGAAATGTTTGTTCAGTTTATTCTTCCATAGACGCTCAAGGAAGACCACAATAGTAGTAATTTAAAGTCAATTTTCCTGGGCCTTTTGTGCTTCTGAGTCAGAGCTTACGTATGTTTTACAATGAATTGTCCCTTCAACTCTTCCAGCACAAGCGTCTTCCCTGGACTGCCAGCCAAATTTTTTGAGTGCATTTTCAACTAATGGGAGCGTGAGTAAGCAAACACAGGCATACAGCGGCATTTAAAGGGTAAAAGAAATGTGAAATGGTTTGTAAATATCATTGTTCTCTGTAATAAAAAGGAGGGCATGGGTA
The DNA here is from genome assembly GCF_965183815.1 of Platalea leucorodia. Classification (NCBI taxonomy): domain Eukaryota; kingdom Metazoa; phylum Chordata; class Aves; order Pelecaniformes; family Threskiornithidae; genus Platalea; species Platalea leucorodia. The sequence goes on along the minus strand of NC_138826.1, from coordinate 54,901,971 downwards.
TCCTAAGTTAGAATATCCAGCAGTATTCAGTGAATATAATACTTACCCGAATAAATTCAAAGTAAATTTATTTCTTTACACATAATGGAGGTTCTCCTGTGGGTGCGATGGAGCATATGCATACTCTGAGTTGTTCCTTTGCAGAGGACCGTATAGCCCGGTGTGCCGCTCTGTGATTTCACGTACGTGTTGTAGGATGCGTCACACAGAGCTCCCAACTAAATGGCCTTCTCTGAAGATGCTGTGTATAGCTATATGAAGTAGCGCTGTTTGGAAAAGGTGAAAATACAGCAAAAGATCACAAGAAAACCAGAATCCCTTCTGGTTGAAGTGGCAGAGTAGTCTCCTCCCCCACCCACTTGGGGAGTAACAATTTCCCCGCAGAAATTAGTTCATTAGTGTGTATTGCTATTCATGCAGGAAGGTGTGTGATGTCCTGTGGCTGTATGTATTTGAGTAGAAAATGTCACCTCATATCAGATTTGCAATACTCCCAGCCTGTGCTGGCCCAGGGCATATAATCTCTTGAGATCTTCCGTAATGCACACTGACTGCATCACTATAGCTGAATCAAAACTTAACCGTGTTCAAGGAGAGGATAATGGTTGCCACCTTATGCAGCTCAGATAAATGACAAGTTTGGGGAAGGTCACAGCTCAGTATGTAAAGTCTTCCACATCTCACAAGAAAAAGAAAAATCCCACATCCTGCTTGGCGCCTCCCCCGCCATCTCTTTGCTTACACAGGTGGAAATGTTGAGATGAAATAGGCACTCGGCAGAGTGAGCGTGAGCGTGCGGCTGTTGTATTTTGATGTGGTTCTTAACTTGCCCTTCATTGTCAGAAGCTGTTAGGCTGAGGAGTGAAATACGCTCCATGAGTGGCGGTAGGAATTGGTAATTATCTTTAATTCTCTACAGGGGCACGCAGAGGTGGGGCGTTTGCCCGTGTGTCGGTCGGAGCTGATGCAGAGGGAATAGGGGTGAGGGCTGCCCGTGACACCGGCGTGCGTAGGGGGTGAAATGGGTTGATGCCGTTCCCTTTCTCGGCAGCCCCTGTGCGCAGGGAGTGCCAGGGGTAGGTTGGGGGGCAGCTGGGTGGCAGCTCTTTGCTGGGGCTCCCACCCTGCTTCAGTCCCATTGCAAGGGGAGCCTTGGGGTAGTACAGAGGACGGGCTGCAGGCACAAAGGTGGGAGCATCCCTGATTTTTTTAGCGGGTCTGATCAGCCCTTAGTCATCCCAAGCCCTCTAAGAAAGCAGCCTTCTCACTCCAGGAAAAGGCAGAAGGGTGAGGGAGGTACGTGCTGAAGCTGGGTGGGATGATCGGAGCCGTAGGCAGTCTGCACTAGGAATTGCTCTCAGCCACGGTTAAATGCATTTGCAATGATACAAGGAAGTTTTTGCAGTCACCAGGCCTCCAGTTGAAGCAAGACTGAGAAATGTAACACACCATGCCCTAATCCACTTAATGTGGTCTCTGTCCATAGCTACCCACTTGCTGTCTTACAGTAAAGCTCTTCGGTTTCTCCATGTCCAAGCAGAAGAGAAAGATTAAGTACGCCGCTGCGCTGCATAGTTTCTGGCAGAACTTCTTTACTGCTACACGGACTGTAAGATGCGCTTTGTTTTATTTTCTCCCTTTCTTTTGAAAAGTACAAAGTACAGTGACAGGAACTATCATATTCAATTGGACATGCTTTCTACAGATTTGTTAAGGATTTACTCTACACATTTGTAGCATTTAGTTGCCATGGCAATGACCTCGGTGCAAGAGGGAACAGCCTTTAGGTTGGACCTCAGATTTTCCTTTCATTTCCATTTAATTTGATTTGACTGCGAAATGTCACTTCCATTGCATTGATTAAGCTTCATTGCGGCCACCAGCTCTGTTAGAAAAGTTAAAGGGCAGGCCAGTGGCTGTCATTTTTCTTCCCCCGCCCTTTTCTGATATCAGTACAGATGGGGTTTTTTCAGAGGAAGAATAAGGTTTTACCCCATGGTGTTCCACAGTAAAAGCAAAACTAATGCAGCAACAGTTTGAAGCTGTGCGAACCTGCAGCTTCCTCATACAATTTTGTAGCACTGTAAAAAATAGGAATTTGCTTCTCTTGTTCTTCCTGACATATGCTCCCCCCAGATAAATAAAAGTGAATGTATCCTCCAACACTAGCAACCATATTGGAAGGAGGACGGCCATCTCTTTTTCAAAACCTCTGTTATCCCCAGGGTGTGTAGTAACTGCCCGCTGGCTGCCGTGAGGCTGGTAATTACTGCGAGCTGGGTGCAGGGTTCCCCCTCGGACAGGCTCGCTCCGGCTCCTTTGGTGTTTGCTGATCATGCAACAAGTGTAAAATAGAGAATGGCAGCACGCTGGGATGGGAGGCTCCAAGGAAGACCCAGGCAAAAGCAGGGATCGCTTAAGCAGTTTTATTAATGGCAAACAAGCTAAAACCACAACTGTCGTATTCTTCAGTAACAGTCAAAAGGATTCTACCTTTGAAAGTGATACTGCCCATCTGCGGAATACAAAGGTACAAAAATTGTGCTGTATTTATAAAGACTTCCCCCTCTTGGTGCCCTAAGACCTCTGCTTTGTACTGTGTGGGCTGTCAAGGACTTAGATAAATTAGGTCTGTTCATTTAGGTATTGCAGAACCTCAGATACCTCTTTTGTCTACATCTCTGTAATAGCAGGCACACAAGCCTTACCGGCAAGCTGTTTTTTTGCTTTAAGCCAGGTTTTCTGCCACATGCTTCAACATCAGCTAAAATATCATCTTGAAATTTGCATATTGCATGATAACCGAAGTTTTCTCCTGCATAGTTTGGTCAAAACTTAAGGTAAGAGTCTTATAGTTATGGGTTTGGTTTTTTTTAATATATCAGTTGTTCATTTTGAAAACATTGAGAAACTTTGTTTTGATCTTACCAGTGCTGAAAATAATTCTGTCATTGGATTTCTAAGTTTGTTGAGTTGGATGGAAATTAAAAAATGAATAAACCAGAAATATTAAAACAGCTTGGTATGAAGGGAAGGATGTAAGGAAGGCTCATTAAAGCAGGCATGTGAGTATGAGCAATTGGGTTGGTGAGGCACAGGCCTGGAAAGGTCAAGGGAGGGAAAATGTTTGTCCAGCCACAGGGTAAAGGACGCAAGGAAAAACTGAAAACCCAAAGTACTGCATACGGCTTGAAAGACTTTGCAGCTGAAGGACTGTTTTTCTTTCCTGACTGAACTGAACTTCAAATTAAGCCTCTTTCTTTTTGGAAAGGAGGACTGAACTAGTGTGAAGAAAACTCCAGTTCTGGAGCCTGTATATGGGCTGGCGTGGAGAAATAACTCGCCCATATGTGAGAAAGGGGGAGCGTATTTAATTTCTTTTTCTTATTTTTGCTCTCTATGACACGCAGGATCTAATATCAGGGCCACCCTCTCACAGAGACATCTTCCTGTTGCTGGTGGTCAGGGCCACGCATAGAAGGGTGCAAGTGCCTGGGGGTGCACATCTTACAGCGCGGTTTGCAGGTGGAGAGGGCTTGAACTGGAGAAAGGGCTTCAGAGGGAAAACACTTTCTCATGTGTCCCTGTGTGTCACGGAGGAGGGGTGCGACTTGACCTGGCAGCCTTGGAGCTCAGAGCTTCATTGGCAGTTCAGGTGAAGGAGCAAGCCAGCTGGCTGGGAGCTGTAGCTCCGTTATCCGAGTTATACACTGCCGGTGGGCTGACTGCGGAGGGGGGACACAGCCTGCACGGCGGGTGCATCACTCGCCCTTCCTGCAAGCACCAGCTATGCTGGCTCCCTTTTCTGTTTGCCTCCAAAAAGTTAAATGAATAACTGGAGGGAGAAAGAAGGAAAGGAGGTAGAGAAAGAAGCAACTTCCTACGTTGAAGAGTAAGATGAAAAAAATAAAGCTGGAATAATTCGGAGCGGTCCAGCTGGTGGCCTATGGGATGATGCTGTCTGACCTGCTTGCTTTTCTGCTGTGGCCTTGCCTTGGGACTGAGGGTGAAGGGGAAAAGTTGGATGTGAAATCCAGCAGCTGGTGAATACTTTTGCTTAGCCGTGCAAATTGTCACCATGCCCACGGAGGGGGAGGAGGAGTTTGGCATTGCTTGAGCCCGGACACTGGCCTGTGGAGGTGCCCCAAAAATCAGGATCCTGCTCACGGCTTTGAAAGTACTCTATTGTCTTGGCCTGGGTTTGTAAAAGAAAATCTTAGCTCTCAGTTGTGTATGTGTGTGTGTTTCTGACAAGATATTACTATCACTTTTTCTGCTTTCTATTGTTTGGAAAGGACACCAGTTTTGGAGGAATTCTGCTCTTGAACACAATAATGTTAAAATTCTCAGAGTATAAATGCAGACGCTGTGGACTTCCACAGAAGGTGAGTTCTTCTGCAGTGATGTTTCAAAAGCTCCAAAACTCAAAATTACTTAAACTCTGAGTCAGTATTTGGAGATAGAGAAAGTGTGGGACCAGGGATAAAACATCAGATCAAGAGAAGAGACTTGACTTCTCTGTGCACTTTAGGTTTTAGTTCTTTAATATGGATCATGGTGTTTGGTTTCCTGTGCAAGAGCAATTTGAGGCCCTTAGAGGTTTGTAAATGATTGATGTTGGTATTCCTAATTTTTGTTGTGATTTATGAAGTTATTCTTTTTAGGAAAATAGTGTTTAAGACTTAAATATTGAATTTGATGCTTGTTCTTCTGAGCAGTTCTGGCATGTGGTAGGAATACCAGCTTTCTGAACTCTCAGCCACAGTCTGTGACAGAGATGGAAGAACAACAAATAGCTTCCTTCAGATGTCTCCTGTGCCATCCTCTCAGTTATACACACTGTATTAAAAAAAACTGAAGCAGGTGCAGAAAGTTAAAAGCCAAATTCTGAAAATCCCATTTTATACAGTATCCCAAATCTTTGCTCAAAAATGAGACAAAACGGATTTATTTGGGTAATTCCTTAGGGCTTTTTTTTTTTTTTTTTTTGGGTGCAAAACCATTCGCCTCTTCTGTCACCAAAAGGTTGTCTGTGACTCATGGTCTGAGCAATTGAGATGCTCCTCCATGGAGGAGCTGCTGCGTCTCCTTGCCGCGGCAGGTGTGGAGGGGCTCAGCACCTAGCACAGAGCAATTCCCGTCTCCCTTGGATGCTGCTCATGGCAGCAGTGGAGTTGAACTGACACATCCTTTTCTACCTCAAACCCACGTCATTTTATTTTGAGTATTTACGTTACACCATCAGTGAAAGACACTATCTCACCCAGGTAAACCACATTTGCCCTATTTAGTCAGTGAAGGGAGACGCTGTTTAATTCCTTTGCACAAAGTGAGCAGGATTCAGCAGCTCCAGCTCCGACATATTTTTTTTTTCCTCTTCTCAGCAGGAGCTGAGTATTGGCATTTCTCCCACAGCATCATTCCTTGTTGTTTTCTCTCAAGCAAAAACAACAAAAAGGAAGATTAAAAGGAAGAAGTAGACAGATTTGAAAGAGGATCGTTAGCTCCAAAGTCTGATGGAACCTCCTTGAAAGTATTCACAACCCTGTGTCACCCATGCCAAAGTCATACTGCAGTTTTCAGAACCTTTTATAATCTCCAACATATAAACAGTCTTTATCTTTTCCTTTTTCTGTTTGCTGTTTAACAGGAACAGTTCATAGTAGATTTTGTCTATTTACCTCTCCTTTTTAGAATTTAATAACTGCTTCATGACATTCATGTGTTCGTGTCATGCTATGCTATTAATATCTTTGTTTTGTATTAGCCTTCTCCGAGCATATGTATGGAAGCATAAAAGGAGAGGAGTCTCCCCTAGTTTTAAGCTGAATTACCAATTTGAATGTCAGGCCAGGTTCACAAAAATTTCCAAAATAGGTGAGAGTTATAAATAAAACTGAATGTGTTACTGTTTTGGGGGAAAGCTGTGGAACTCAGTTTTTTCTTCCAGCTCAGCCCCAGAATAGATACATGCTGTTAGTTTTTCACTTTGAGCTTTTAGATTCCAGCAGACCTCAAACTTAGCAAAAAGATAAGAAGAATTTTATGAACTGAAGAGTGAGTTTCATGCAGATATGAATCAGCACTGATATCTTGGCTACCGTCATCATGTGAGTATGCTGTCATTGCAGCACATATGATAAATTTGGGAATCTTAAGCTGAATACGCTTGTCCACTGTGCTTGTGAGGCAAAGCAGGGAAAAGAAAATTTTTCAAATGCCAGAAATAGTATTTTAAGAGAAAAAATATTTTACCTGTAGTCTCTTAATTCAGTCTGTAAGCTCCATTCAGATTTTGAGATTCAGGAGACTTACTGGGGTTTTTGGGCGCCAAGTCAATATAAATATTAAAAATAAGAGGAAATCATAGAGCTGTTTTCTTATTGTTAATAGCATAATGCATCTTTTGTTGGATTTCCTCTCTGCAGGACTCTCCCTGCTGCAGTAGGGCTGTTTACCTCTGTCTTCTCTTATAAACATAGTTCCAAGGGCCCTGTTCTGCAGAGCTACTTCCACGAACTGTACTAAAGGCTGCAGATTCTTGCAGAGAATTGGGCAGATTTGATTGACCAAGTAAACTTAATTCCCAGTGACAACAGAAAAATTAATTCAAGCATTTAGAGAGATGAGATTTGGGGGAGCTTATAGTGTTAGTCTATAATATGAGTCTTTAATGTCTGAAGGCTTCAAGTCCGTGTTTATAAAGAACCCTTTTCTCTTTGCCCCCATTTTGAAGCACTCATTTTCCTCTCTGCTTGCAGAGATCTAAAAAAGATCTCAAGTCTTTGTACTTGAGATTGCTTTTGTTCAGACTTGTCCAGTGTTTTCTCCCCTTTCATGTTTTTTGCGCTCTTTGCTTTGCTGTGTGTGAACATGCAGCCTGGGCTATGTGCACATTGTGGGTTTTAATGTAAAATTCTGCTGGGTGAAGTTGCGCATAGCTCCTCCTGTTTTGCCCTTTCTTTTCACTACGTGAAGGAACCAGCAAAAGGGAAAATGCTGTTACTAAACATATAAATAAATCATAGAGTGGTAGTTTCATAATCAGTTTAGCAGATTTTATTCTAGTTGATATATAATGTCGCATGTTTGTATGTGAAAACGAAGAGAGAGTAAAAACAAAATTATATTTATCATCAATTTTGTTAATTACGAGAAACTAGTTCACAAATACACAGGAGTACTGTCTTCAGCAAATCCTTTGTCTTCTTGTTTGTTTAATAAATTAGATGGATGTACCAAATAGCATGCTGCTGGGGCAACATTAATTTTATTATAGAATAAAAAGTGGAACTATTAGTCTCTGTTTCTGGCATGTTTGTAAGCTATCTGACCTATTTTCTTCTCCCGCCCCCTTCACAGCGCTTACCAAATTCCCCTCTCCTATGGCTAACGTAAAACTGTCTTACAATTAAACCAGCTGATAGTCAGCCCTGGAGACATTACCCAGTATCCTGGCAAATAGATAAGATATATTGTTTTATATATTTTTGCATCAGGGAGAGACAGCTTCATCACTTTAAGCAAGGGAATAATCTGTTTACTCTGGAGGAATAGGCTCACTTGGTTTTCTTCCCTTCAGTTGTGGAGATATTTTCAGGGGGCAATATTTACCTCATTTTTACCAATAGAAATATCTGGATGGTTTGTCTTAAATTTATTACATTTTAAGAGAAGAGTAAGCTAGGAGACTACAATTCCCAGAATCCTCAAGGGGCGTATGATGCCTAATATGGACTTTTAAAATTGAAGCACTGTGTGCGCGATTAGTTTTTTGCTACTGCTTGTCTTCAGGAGTTGGAAGTATCTGGACTGTTTTTAAATGGCGTTCCTTGCAAAAAAAGCAAACCAACCAGAGAAGATCTACCACTTAGTATTGTGTTGTCACTGAAGATGAAAAGCAGGCCTTTAAGACTGAAAAAATGTTTAATTAACAGTATAGTCATTCCAGGTCTTCAAAAATCATGACTCTGATGTAAAAAATCTGTCTTGACTCAAAAATCTTAGACACATTGCAAGTCACGAGTCTTCTCTCCTCTGAACAACTGTCTTTCCTGCTTTTTGTTTCAGGCAGTTGGTGATGACTTTCAGGTTTTGGTACACTGAAAGAGGTATACATTATTTAAAGTTTTATGTGTGAAAGTGAAAACTACCAATTAATATAGCACTTAATATGATAGAACATGGAATTTCTGGTATGACCTTGACCTGTTATTTTTAGTAAGGGGCATGTCTGCAGGGAAGGTCATGGTCAGACTAGTTTGGAAGTCAAGAAACTAAGTTCACGTATCCCAGCACTGCAGGTGGACGGAGCATCATGCTAAGGTGACCGTATGGACCAGGATGGATTCCAGTCGGACAGGTCAGAGTGCAAGTAAATGTCTCTGCCCACACCTTGAACTGAACAGGCATGTGTATCGTCTTCAGCTTGGCCCGACTGACTTCATACTTGGCCTGAGGAAAAGAAGCGTCTCAGTAGCCGAGTTAGAAATGCAGCCCCATGTGGTGTGATACCCAGTTCAATGCCTTAACCAGTAGACTGTGCTGTTTCCTCATTTCAGTTGTCATCAGCCCCTATTTCTCTATTTTGACCAGAGTTTTGAGCCTTTTGTCACACATGAGGAAGGCCAGTGTGAAATATTTGGATATTGAGGAATGCAAGCTCTCAGGGATGATTATTATTGGACACAACTATAATAATACTTTTCCATGTCCTCTATAATTTTCCCATTGAAAGCACATTGTAAACTTCATCTTATTAATAGTCAATAATGCATGTATAGTGGATTTTTAATGGTAGTGGAGGGAACTGCCGTTTGAGAAACCTCACAATGTGTTGAAATCCTAAAATACAACATTGTCTCCTTCTCCACCATCCCTTTGGTTCCTACGTTCTTTCAAGATGTGCCAAAACAAGTCTTAATCTCTGTCTTCAAGATACTGTATTGTAGTGTGTGTTTCAGCCTAGCTAAGCTATCTATCTGGGATGAATTTTCATTACAGTGCAAGGTACTATTATTGTTCATGTACAATAATAGCGAAAATACTGATTTTTCATTTGTATTCTTTCAGCTTTGTATATACCCCAGAGGTAGATAAAGAGTTTATGAAGAAAGGTTATATTTAAGAGAAACGGGTATCAGTGCTATGAGATTATACCCATGACAGATGGTTGTAACTAAAGCTTCATCTTGGTGCTGAAAAGCTGAATGAAACAGTATTCAGATTTTGAAGTAATGTTGGCTTCATTTCAATGGGACTTTTGCCTGAGTAAGAACAGACTAAAAACTCACTAATGACTCTAATTTTTTGTGTCAGCTTCGAGTAGATTTAAAAAATTGAATTTTCTTTTTTCTGATTTTGGATTGATAAAATTCCAGCAGAAAACATGGAGGGGTTGTTTGTTTGTTTGTTTATTTAAGGAAATGTGTGCAACATTATGCCTTTGTTCACTGGTATGACAAGATATAAAACAACATTGTTTTATTCACACTGAAAAGCAAAACGTCTTACTGAGAATCATGAAAGTGTTGTTAAAGTAGTTTCTTTCGCTCTTAGTTTCGGAGTCGGTTGTGAACCTCTGAATTTCTTGAGGTTCAGTATGAATAGTTACGTAAAAGTTCAGATGCTAACCTTAAGCAAATCCAAATATCTTGAGGCTGGAAATCTCTACAAGAACATATTTCCCCTTGACTTGTCTAATACAATGAGTTCAGTGAGGCTGCACCCTGGGGAGTTTTGGCCCGCCATGTAGTGTGTATGCTTTAAGTGCTTACACTCAGCCATGAGGGTATTTTTAATTTCATCTTGAGAAACTAAACTGAGGGACTTCACAAATGAAACCATCAGGAAGACAAGGTTAATTCTGGCCGCTGTTTGTGGGAGTATGGTGCCTTCAAATACCAACACGTTTTTTTTTCAGTGGTGGCATTTGGAAGAATAAATGAAGTGTGACTCCCGGCATCTCTTCAGTTGCCCTGAAAATGGAATGTCAAACAGCATATAATCATCTTCCTTGTTTAAAGAAAGAGGAGCAAGTGAGAGACCTAGTTTTCTATTTGTGTCAGTTTTTGGATGTCTTAATATTCTATCTTGTCTAATTTTCCAGAGAGTGATAATAGAGTTCCTGTCAAATTAGAGGTTACAGACTTTTTAACCTATGTCACAAAAACCCCCCTACATTACTTGTTATTACCATGAATATAATCCAAATAAAAATTTAGTTTTTAATGCTGTTATGCTGAAGGTTGCATTCCAAGCATATAATTTTATTCATTATAAATATTAAAAATATTCAGCCTGACATTAGCCTGCTTGCTCACCCATCGCTTCAAAAAAAGGCTGAATTTGATGTGGAGCAAATGTGTCGCTGCTTGGTCTGGGGAGCAGAAGTTCGGCCTCAGCCCCCTGCACCGTCAGGACTGAGCAGGCGTTGCTGTTGCGCTACGAAGTGCAGTTCTCGGGTTTAACTGATGTAGCAGAGAGGCTGTTTTCAGACGGGCCAGCCTGACGTAACCATCTTCTAGGAGGGAGCGGGGATGAGCTGGGAGGGTAAGTTAAATGAAGGATACGTGCCCTGTCTTAGGGCTTTGCTACAAGAGGAGCCCGATGTGTCAACGCTAGATTTATAGCTGGCATTGTGCTAAGGTGGCTCTTTCCTTTCAGCGCTGAAGGAGCTGCCGTTGAAGGACACTGAATTGCAGTGAGTGGTGAAAAGGCTAAAGTTTCTTTAAAATTAAAAAGCCCTGGCCCTCTTCAATGTAAGTAGAGCTGTGTAGAGCAGTATGACCTACTGTTTGGTCAAGTTTTATTCTCATTTATATGAATTCCAACAAATTTAGGCCTGCCGTAAAAGGGTCCTACTTTCAAGCTTGTAACAAATGAGTAATAAATAAAAGTATCTTATTATTACATATTTTTGGTTTAAAATCCAAATTCCCCAGGACTTCTGCACCAAAGTCTGTAGTGCCCAGTGTTCGCAGAGATGCAAATCCAAGACTGTGTTTTTTGGTTTTGTTTTAAATCAGGTGAGTGTCACATGCTTTGGTTTTGTAATGAGAGTTTTTGTACTGTCCTAATTAATACAGTGTGCCTGTCCTGGACCTTTGAAGTAAGTGGGAGTTCTGCCACCAATTTAAATAGGAGAAGGATTTGAGCCAATTTGAACAGAAGTTTTCACTTATCTTAGTGCCTAATCTTCTTTTTAAAGGGATGTGGGAGTATCAGCACCTCCTACGTAACGCTCAGCAGCATGCAGAAGTAGACTAGTCTGGTCACTTATGGAGGCCCATTTAAAACCAGTAGGATTACTCAGGTGAGTGACAAGGCATTCAGAACAGATTTTAGGGAAGTTAATTCAGAGTGCAAAATGACATTTAACCCATCTGTGTGAATATTACCAGTTGAAGCAGGCCACAAAATCATTTAGAAATTGTAAGATAAAAAAAAAACCAAACCCTCTCTATATTTTTCTTGCTTTTGAGTTGTCAGGGTTCACACTTTCAAGGGTGGTTTTTTTTAAGCATCAGAGCTAGTAGCTCCATTTCTTTGTTAAATTGGAGCTGATATTCTCCAATAAGCAGAGCAGATCTTTAAGAGAAATGCCTGTTATGAATCTCATGGTAAAATCACAATATTTGACAACACTAGGTCTGTGTAAATACGTATGTATCTTTGCAGTGCGTTGTCCCTGGAGAAACATGGTTGTCTAGACCTCTTCTCCTGTCTCCCTGAATTGCAATGTATAGATCCAGAGCAGCTGACCAAGTATGGCTGATTTATCAGGAAACTGGCAGACTCTGACTGTTGTCTTAGGAGGGTGTTGCAAAAACTAAGGCAAATTTACTGTAAGGCTTCTGCACTTCACTGGAGTACTTCACATATCTGTAAACTGAAGAAGGTGGAAAACTGATGTTCCCTTCATACCATGTCTCTTTTTCTTCACTGAGTGCAGAAGGAGCCCATAAATACTGACTTCCTCTAGTCTGCCCCGTGGTCTTTTTAGATTAACCCCGATTTTTCCCAAACTGCCGGTAGAATGATATGTTGGCGTTTGTGTACTACATGAATGTAGTACAACATTCACCTAACCAAAGCCTTGCAGACAGCAGCATTAAAAACTTGGTATATTGTTTTAGCTTTATGGAAAGACTTTTTGTCCTCAATTCCAAATGGAGTGTTACATCACATAATTGACAAAGTTTTATTCATTTTTAATTTAAAGGGAGTCTCTTTCCCTTAGATGTTCATTTTCAGACTGGTAAGAATAAAGAATAAAGTAGCCATGACTGTAGGTACTGCTGTGTGAGGACAGAACTGGGAAAAAAAAAAAAAAAACATTTCCTCTGGTGCATCTTTGGCTGCCACTTAAAATAGATCTGCATTTAAAAAAAATGACAACATAGCTTTATTTATGTGTTTTTAAATAAAATTTTAAAATATTATTTTATACATTCTTTGAAGCAAGTACGGTGAGATTTTTTTGCCTAAAGTTTTTGTTTTGCTCTGTTGCATGGAGGCCAGCTGGTTTGCTAGCTTGAGTGACCTCACATTCCTTAAACGTACTCATAAATCAAGCCAAGGCCATGCATTAAAAGCTCAGCTCTGACATTAATTCAAAGGAGGGAAAGTTTGATACATTGTGGGAGAAGTACATAGCTAGACAGCTAAGGCCAGATTTTTCAGTTCTTACTCACATTTAGCAAACTGGTATTGTGCTGAGAGTCTCAAAGAAGACATGGAAGTCAACTGGACCTTGTATTACTTAAGGTGAACACAGGTTGAAAAAGCATGCCCTGAAGAACCAATAACTACTTTAAGTAGTGCAAACGAGCTGATTAAAAAAAAAAAGACAATAGTGAGATGATTATTTAAGACTTCATTACTTGGAAGTGTCATTCTTGTGAATGTCTCTAATAAAGTAAGTTTGGCAACATGTTCAAGGAGGTTGCCACAATGGAACATTTTGGTGTGATTTAGTGAAACGAAGGATGTAAAGCATCAGGTTTGCATTAATAGGTTAAGATGTTGTTATATTTTTGGAAAGTAGTGATGTTTCTGGGTCACAAAAGGATTTTTGTCTCTGCAAATATTTCATTCTGAGAACCCAAGAAATGATGAGCAAAACTGGTTTGATTTTAGAAGCAGAAAGACAATGATGATTAGAAACATGAAAGTAAAAGACTTCACTGTTTAAAATTCCTCTGATTTTAAAGACTTCTTGGGCCCCTAGGAGATTAATAGTGGTTAATTTAATACCCACTTTAAATCTTATCATTTAATGTTATTTACAAAAAGAACGCAATACAAAAACTGAAACAAACTGAAAAATAGTATTTCCAAGAATTAAAGGCTGTCTGCTTATCACTACGTTTGCTGAGTGATCCCTATTAGTACAAAGCCACTCATCTTTTGACTTGATATGAATGAAGGCAGGCTCAGGCTTAGCACCACCATGGCTGCAAAGACTTTGCGGTGGGTTGTGTGTGGCTTGTGTTAGGGAGCACAAAATAAGAATAGGCAGAGACAGCTCTGGACCAGAAGCATCTCTTCATCAGTTAGGGTGGTGTAGATAGATTTGGTCTAACTTGGGAGTGAGAGAAGGACGGCATGAATTCTTGCTGTTCCTACTGGCCACAGCAGCTAGGATTTGGTGATAGGTGAATGTGTTTTGGTACGTGGCCTCATCAGCTTGTACATGACTCTCTACAGTCATCGCTGAATGCTCCCTGTGATGCTCCCTGTCCCACTTGCACTGTGCAGTATTCAGCTATATCTTGAATTTTTGCACGGTGCTCACACCATGAGTATCTCTAAGATTTTACTGTTGCTTACATCTACCCTTAAGGTATAAGGTAGTAGAACAGTATTTGTCTAGGTCATTAGAACATTTTTAAGGTAGAACATTATTTAACCATAAACTTGTTATGTGGATGCCTATCCACAGGGACTAACTACACGGTAATAACAGCAAAGTAGCACTGAAATCTGGTTGTAGTAACTTCAGGTCAATTGTGATTTACCTTAAGTTGAAAGGGTAGATATATGAGAACCTTAACTGAATATCAGTAGCAGGAGTCCACAAGAATATCGATAAAATAAATCATCTTATTCTGCGAGTGGATCCAAATTAATACCTCTCAAAGCTGAAACACTTCTACTTTAAAGAGTTACTGAAGCATTTTTAATGGCAAGTCCAAATGAAATGTTAAAATTTGGGAATATTTCAGTGGGATTTGGCTGGCAAAATTGAAGCACTCGCAGTTCAAAATAAAACAATGCATTTTAAACCCTCTGATTAAAGAGATAAAGTGTATGGGAACGCTGTTCACAAAGAGGGGTTATTCAGAAGGGCTAACTTAAGGCTAGCTTTCATCTGTTCCTCTCTCAGTGGGGAAGGATGTGGGTAGAAGGTGGTTCAGAGACAGTGTTTAGCTTAGGTGCTCTGAATTATTCCTTGAATAAGCTTTTATCTCTTTACTAGTTATGAGTAACCAAAGAAGATTAGCTTCCTGGTGCTGGAAGTAACCTTTTTGAATATATTCCTCATTATTGTTGATTCCTGACTGATTTCTCCACAAGAATAGAAATCTGCACCTCTTGCAGTTAAAAACACAGTAACAACAAAATGGAAGTCTTCCTACCTAAAATATTGTTTGGCCTGTGTCAAGATGTTATCCTTTTCTGCACTTACTAAACACTCTCAAGACAGTCCTTATCAAATGTCTTTTATACAGTTACTCTCCAAGTAATTGTTTCATATACAAAACAGAACATAGCTAAGTGTACTCTAAACAGTTATATATGTTATCTGTTCCTTCAACAGATAGGATAAACCCTGCAACAGGCTTTGTATTGGTAGGTAAAACATCCTTTCAAATGGATAATAAGTTGGAAGATAAAACATACCAGGAAAAAGATAAGACAAATTATTAATACTAATATTTAAATACATTATTATTGAGAAAATTAATTTTATAGTACAGATGCTGAGCCAAATAATTCTTCAACATAGTGTCACTGTATGAATAAAGATACTGTGATAGGAACCATATCATGGGAGTAAGACCTGACTGCAACTATCCCAAAAGTTTACTGTCTTAGACTCCACACTACAAGGGGGAAGCTTGTTTAAAATATCTAGCACCAGATGTTTGTTTCTGCCTTTGCACCTCAATTATGTGCACTTCTAACTTGTGCCATCGCAGCTGCTTGTGAGTCCATGTAAACTGCAGCCAGGAGCAGTCTTCATAGAGTGGCTTCACCACCAAAACCTTACATGATGTAAAACTTTAACATATCTTGAAGATTAAAAAAAAAAACAAACCAGGATATGGATAAGGAGATAGAGGGAATGCATAAAGAAAAATTATAGTAGTCAGCATTGGTTACACCTGTCTTAGCATTTTTGTTTGGAGCACTAGTGCGGTTTTGAAGCAAATCTCCCTGGTCCTTTTTACTTAGCATATGTCAGCTTGGTTTGAAGAATGGTTTTGGTTTGTGTTGAACTAGATTCCTCTGGAGGAAAATAAAGCAGTAGCTCCTTTCCAGAAACACACCACTGGTGCTCTGAGCACTGATGGAAATACAAGGATCTAAACCAATGGTTGGTCCCTTGAAACAAGTGTGAGCTACATGCAAGATTCAGTACAGAGGACGAGGCTGAATCTAGTTGACAGTAAACCTGAGTCCCAGATAATGTAGATGTAGGTGCCCCAGCATCAACGTCTACGAGCTACTGCTCTGCCTCTATTGCACCAAATTTCTTGCTAACGTAGACATACTTATAATAGGGTAGATATCTTAATACACCAGCTGCCCAGAAGTCAAGATATCCTTTGTAGACATCAAGGCAAGGAAGGAGCCTTGACAAAAGATTTGCAGGAGGACAGTGAGGTAGCCTTAATTAATATAATTTAGTTAATTCATCTTGATAGCACGCTTGAGAGGAAAATACTATCATCCCATTAGACATGAAGGCAACTGGTCTAAGAGATGGTATGGCTTAACCGATTTGACATAGGCAGTCTGAAATTAGAGCTAGGAGTTCTGAGTGCCCAGCTCTCTACTTATTCTTCGTTTTCTTAGTACCTTTCCTGCATGCTGGGCATAGACCTTCTCTATTTATTTGCAACTGAGTTCTTAAATGGATTTTAAAGTAACTGTAAATAGATTAGCCATGTCCATGTAAGACATCACTTCTCTCAGTTCTTTTAGCTGCTTTCTTCAGAGTTTTTGTTTCTGCCTTTGCCCTAATTTTTCACACCTTGTTTAGACTTGTGTTTACTGTAACTCTACTGTTTCAAGTTTCCTACCTCCTTAAGACCACAAAGCACTTCAAGAAAAGGATTTCCATGTATTATATTTTGTTCTGAAAGCCTTATCTCATACAGGCATTTGCCATTTTCTTTTTTTTCTATATATATAAAAAAATTATGTTTCAAAACCATTATATATGCAGCATTTTGCTTCCATAGCCTGGGCTAAGATCACTTTCTGAAACTGTAGCATTTTTCCCTAAGAAAAGAAGTTCACAATGTGATAAATACTGATGCAGTGTTTCAACACACTTAATTATTTCTTTTTTCGTTGTTTATCGTCATTTTGTCAACTTTCCATATCATTCCCCACAATGCTTTGTGCTAGATTTTCTTTGAAAATTCCTTTCCTCTGAACTTACCATGAACTTGTCTGTAAAATATGGCCATAAAATGCCACCAACAAAACAAAACAAAATCCTCTGTTCACTAATAAAAGAACACCCTGTCTCCCTCTCATCCCTCACAAAAAAAAATGGAATTTGTATAGAAAAATAATTTTCAATTGCAGGTATGAAGCAGAATGTGAAGGCTGAGTAGAAAACTGAAATAATCAGTCATGAGGATGTGGTTTAAGCCATGTGCAGAGTTTGTGCTTCATTCCATTTGTTCTCACTGTACTGATGGCTATTTAGTGGGTAATGTCAGAAGTGTTGGGATTAGACTTGGTGTGATTGAGGGGGAGGAGGAGGATTGTGTTTCTTGAGCTGCTCTGTGGGAGGGGAAGGATTATGCATGTGCCTTATGTAATGAGGAAGAGGCTGGAGAACTTGCATGTCTATGAGGAGGAGGTGGGAGGATTAGCTTTTGATGTAGAGGTGAGGGAACGGCCCTGGTCCTGATCCATGGAGAAGGAAATCAGAAATACATTACCCTTTTTATATATTAGAGGAGGGGGTTTTGTTTGTTTGGATTTTTTTCCAAGGTGGAAAACAGCTGGATTATGGGAGAGGCAGGAAGGCAGGGGGTGCTGTGGGGAGGCGGGATTGTACCAGTGCGTTGGGTGAAGGTTTACAACAGAGACCTGGGAGAGGGCTGGAGTTGTGACTTGAGCTACCTGGAACACTAATCTCTAAGGGTGGGTCCAGAGGACCAGGGAGGGGGTGGGGAAGTCCCAAAGTCTCCGTTTAGGTGAAGCTTGGCTCCTGTAGTGATGCCTTCTGATGAGGGGTGGCCAGCCGGTGGTGCGGGGAGAAGAGGTTTCTCCAGGAGCCTCTGCGCGCCCTGCCCCTTCCCAGGCCCTGCAGGTAAGGCTACAGGGCCCTCTGCAGGGCTCAGTAAATGCAATTTGCTGCCCTTTGAGGGGAAGATGGAGGGGGGGACCCAGGCACCAAGGGATTGAGTGATGGGGATTCAGGAAGGCAGGATCATAGGGGTGACCCCCCACCATGATCTGAGACAAGATCCTGGGCCCCTGCACGCTGTTGTGCGTGCTTTCACCTTGTTGGAACAAGGCATGGTGGCATGGTTGTGGGCCAGACCAAACAGCCTTTACACCAGCAGGGCTCAGAGACGGTTTAGGAGTTACCACAGGCCAGGCATGATTCCCGGTCGGCAGTTTGGGTGTTCGGTATGGGTGCGAGCAGTGTTGTGCCATTTGGTTTTAAGGCCTGTTTTGTTAAATAATGCTGATGTAGCCCCAGCGGTGGGGCCTGTACTTACAAAGGAGGAAGGACGAGGGCAAGGAGTCGACACCAACAGCCCATGGTTTGTGGTGGTTGTTTGTGTGCGCTCTGGTGTGGCTGTGGCCCATCGCCACGGCCACTGTCCCAGTCAGTATCTGGGTCTCATTTTGGGGACAGCAGCAACCACGAGGCATCATGGGTGAGTCCGTCCTATGTAAGGGGAGGAAGGAGCCTGGAGCCATAGGGCTGCAAGCCATGTTGTGCCGAGGACCAGACCCTGCACCATGTTTGCCAGTCAAGGTGTAGCCAGTGATGCTGGTACTCAGGCTGCAAATGTCTTCTCCAGCTTCCCTCTGAGAGCCCGTCCCTGTGGGCTTTTGTCCTTCCCCCTTGGGGCTCCTGCTGGTTGGAAGAGCTGTTTGGGGGAGCACTAGGGGGGGTCCCTTGTACTGCTCTGCGGCCTTTGAGCAGGCCTCAAATTTGCTATGCGGTGGCAGTGAATGTCCTTCCCCCTGCTGATAGCTGCTTCCTTTTCTGATCCCGGGAAATGCAGTCTCAAGCAAATGTGAGAAGAGTTGTGGGAAGCAGCATGGGGAAACTGGGTAGGATTTTTAACTCTGCCCCTGCTTCAGCAACCAACAAAAAGTCTGTCGTTTCAAAGTACAAGTAAGGGCTGAAGCACATCCATCCCAGCAGATGAATTATGATTCCACAGTCAATGAGGATTCTGGCTTTGAAAACTTGGGCAGAAGCTACTTTTTTGAAGTGATTGAGTTACCACAGTTTAAAAGATTTTCAGAGGCAGTTACAACAGCCTGAGAGCATCCACACAGAAAGTTATGGCTCAGCTGACACGTGGTAACCCGTTATACTGTGGTAAGTTTGTCTCACTATCGTGTCTGCAAATGCTTCATAGATGCATTTACCCTGAACATATTAACATTCATTCTCTGTAATGTTGAGTTTACACTTCGTAAAGCCAAGTTTAGAAGGCAAAGATAGTCTAAAAGACTACCCCCAGGAATTAAGTAACAATAAATCAGAGCCTGGATGCTTTTATATTCTCTTCATTTTTGCCAAATGCTACTTAGACTATAATAACACCTAATTATGAAATTCAGCTGTTTCATAGTGCTTTTTACTCACAGATTTCAAAATACTTTATCAAAGAGGTAAGTTACTATTATTCCTATTTTATGGGTGGAGAAATGACAACAGAAGTGGTTAAGATCACCCACCCAAACAAGGATCAAGCTGGAATAATACATGTGTATGTTTTTACTCCAGGTCCAGTATGTTACCCATTGAATCCTGATATTGTTTTCAGAAACGTGAAACTTTGAAGAGTTCCAAGGAAAAGACTAGGTTCAGGATTTGCTGATTGTTCAAGGGATCAGAGCTGAACCTAAAGATCTCCAAGAGTCAGTGTTGACTTGGAGATTCACAGGGGAGGAGATGATTAATAGGCCCAACACCTTGTCGAGTCCACCCTGTCCTCTCCCCTGCATCTGTAAATGTCCCTGCAGGACCACATGCAATGTGTGGTTGAACAGTTTCTCTCTTTCTCTTGTACTTGGCTCTGCTTTCAGCGTGAGAAAAGGAGAAAAGGGATCTCGGGTTAGGCTGAGGTTAGGCTCACTCCCACTTCCTGTCTTGGTCTAGATTATTTAGAAGATCTCCACAAGACTCTATATTGGTGTTTGTGGAAGCCAAACAAAGCCCTAAGAGACATGTACATTTTAAAAGGAAGTGTTTTCAGTGCTTTCAAGTGTCTGACTTTTGTGTTTGGACCCAGGTTTGGAATTATTTTTATTTTCTGCATAAAACCAGCAAAACTTATGGTTGACAAGTTGCGGAAGATACCTATTTAGAGACTGGGACAATTTACCCTATCGACTTTGTGAAGCAGCAATGATATTTTCTTTAAAGAGGTGGAATTATTTCTGGAGAGCTAGCAAAAATAAGTTAGACTTTATTGCATCATTTATGTAACTCAGAGAAGGTGTCATAAGTAGTTGGGTCCAACATGAGGTCAGTGATGGAACAAAGAGATGACAAAGCCTGCCACACACCTTTTAATGCCTGTGGATTTACAGTAGCTTTTGTTTTACTGTGCCATTGTTTTTTTCCAGCATGATAATTTCTCTTTCTTCACCCACTATTGAAAAAAAAATAAAAATTACAAAAGGTTTCAATATACAACAGTTAATTACTATATTACAAGCTCTAATTAAATTCTTAGAGACTCTGCACAGTATGATGTCCATGCCAAGAGGGACATATCCCATTCTTAAGTGAATACATGTTCTTGTCAAGTTAACTTATCCGCATTTTACTCACATGAAATATTCCTCATCTCTTGCTTCTTGACACATGTGACTGATAAATGTTTTAAAGGCACATTTAACATTGATATTTTTGTCATGTGAAATGACAATGGCTTCAATAATTCCCAGATTTTATTTCATAGAAAGTGACACAGTATGTGATGGCAGACTCCCCAGACCATAATGTAAGCCACACACTGGTAGGAATTTATCTTGCCTCAAAACTTGGTCTTTGTGTGATTCAAATCTAGACTTCTAATGTTTCAGCCACATGTGAGTAGTTAAACCTAAAGAATGTTAATATTACAACACGTCTTACAAATACCATGGACATTCAGACTAGTCAGAGATCAGGTTCCTCTATCAGCTATTGTTTTCTTTGAGACATTTAATGAAGAGAGATTTTTTCTTACTTTTTTGTAATCAAGTCATCTGAGAAGGGAGATACAGTAGAAAGATAGCCAGATTTTTATCAAGTCATTTGCAGATTTAAATGAAGTGTTATGTAGGATTTTATTAATTCTTCTACAGTTTTTATCACACATCTGTCAGGGTCATAGGTAAATTTTTTGTCAGATTTTTAGATAAACATTTAAGTCCTTGTATGTGTGGACAACGCTGTCTCAAACAGCTTTCCTCTTGAGAGAACTTTTGTATTCACAAACCGGTAATTTTGTTTTCACATTGAAATAGATGGAAACGATCATTCTTCTTGACCTTAGAGTTTCATTAGATCAGATGTCTCCAGGAATTATGTGTGTGTGTGTAGCTTAATGACAGTGAAATTCAGCTGAATGAGCTTTGTGTTGGCCTCATTATTCATTCGATATTAAGCCTTTATATTATACCATGTCAACACTTATTCTGACTTTGGCCCTGATTCAGCTTAGTACTTAAACACCTGTCTAACTTTAAGGACTTTAGTAAGCACTTATTCAAATGTTTAAAGCTAGGCATTTGCTGAATATGGGCCTGTTTATGTCACAGTTAAATACTAATGCAATATTTAACAAGTATGTTACATTGGCAGCAAGCAGATGGACTCACATGTATGGTAGCTATATCTATATCATAATATGCATCTTCATTTGGAAACACTACAAAGTACTGCAGAGCAGCCAAATATCAAGTCTTGATGATGGCCATGATAAGCAGGAAGAAATAGTTCAGGCAGTTAGAATAGTGTATCCCAGGCCTGGTTAAAAATGTAGTCATGTGCTTTGATGCTTCAGTTTGACTTTTTACATGAATTGTAAGTAAGCTTTGGACTTAAATTGCTGTTCAAAGCTGCCAGAAATTGCTTTGTTCAGTTTATGATGGTGCATAGTGCTGACCAAAGCATCAGCAAGAACTGTACAATGGTTTAAGAGTTTATTTTTTTATTTTACTAAGTCTGTCTGTCTTTTTCTGTACTGTTAGCTGTGCATTTTTTTTGTCTGTTTATTGTATATTTTCCTATATGGGTCAGTTCGAAAGAGACAAGTTCTACCTCTGAAGTTAATATTGATGAGAATGTCGACGTATAAAATACGTTGTCTTCCAAGGTGATGACACAAGGCCAAATAGGCTTACCTTCCTACTGTGAGTAAACAAGTGGCAATTCTGTCATGAGCAAGTGAGGCAGAATTTGGCCTTTTTTAATGTATGCAGTATTTATGCAGTGAAATGTCCTTGTAGGTGAGGAAAAGCTATCACAGACATCCCTCAGGAGCCAGTGAGAATTTAGCTAAGGGCATGGGACTTGAGTCTATAGCTTTGCATGGACAAACGTTTTAAAAATTGGATGTGGGAGTTGTTTTGGGTTTTGCCTTTTTCTTATCTTAGGCAAGAATCTTGGAGAAATTAATTGCTTTCTTCTGCTGGTCAGCTTCACTTCTTGGTTTTCATTGAACATAAAAAGCCTACATCATTTCTGTTTCTGTTGGGTCAAGCTGGAAGCTAGTCAAGTCAAGAGGGTTACACTGATTTAAATGCCGCTGTGTTGATTTGTGAAAGTTGAAGTGCTGGACCATTGTACTTTTCAATAACCTTTCAAAAAACCCTCTGTTCTTGTCTTGTTCTGAATGAGAATGAAAAAGGAAGCTTTCAGGAATTTTTACTTAAAAAAAAAAAAAAAAGCCCACCCTCCCAGAAGTCAAATCTAACCTTGAGAGAAAGACTCCACTTCAGAGTAGTTCATAGTCCAGAGGTTAACGTACTCCCACAAGACGTGGAATCATGGTTCAGGGCTCTCATCTGAAGCAGGGATTTGAACTCGCAGCTTGGGTGAGCATCTGTCCTGCTGGCCTGGGAGATGCTTTTGGGGTGGGGTTTTTACCTGTTTTCTTCAACTGAGTTATTCTGGGCTTGAGAATTTTGCTATTGAAACTAGCCAGTTGCCATTAAAAAACCTTTTCAATTAAAATGCATTTAATTGAAAAAGTCAGAGTAAGTAGTATTGCTAGGTAAATTCTGGTTGGTGTACCCAATACAGCGCTGAGATGGGAGATAGAAAAACTGCAGCAACTGAACAAGCAAATTGTTTTAGCCTGTGAGGAAGGGACTCTTACCCCCATTGGGAATCCCTTGAACTCCAGTAGAAGGGGAAGGGATATGCACTAGCAAACTGCCCTGCAGGGCTGTCATCTGCAAATTGAATTTTTGCTGTAGGGAAGAATCAGCACTAGAAACATATGTAACTGGCAACCTTTGATGCCATTATTTCTTCTGTTACACTTCCATAGATCTTTTTGTTACTGATTTTATTTGGAAGAAAGTACTTTCCTTGGTTTCCCACTTCAAATGATATGTAACTTCACTGCAAATGTGGTGTTGTTTCCTAGTCATGTAATTAATAGTTTTCTCCTTCCTTAAAATGGAAATTATATGCCCTGGCAGAATGAAATGCCACTGTCAGAACTGCAGATCCACAGTCTGCATTTTGTTGTACCAAAGCATAAAAGAGATCAATTCTCTTTGCTCAGAGTAATCTGTGTTGAAGAACTGTCCCACAGAGCAAGGTGAGATGGCTCGGAGGCTTCAGTGCAAGAGAACCACTTATTTTTTCAGCAGCAATCTGCAGCTTTGCTTCTTCCATGAGTCAAAGGACACTGAAAGAGGGGAAAGATTTCCACTTACTCCTTGTATCAAATGCTCCATCCTGTGCTGCTGTCCTTTACAGGTGATGGTAATCCTGACTTACAACTGTATGTTGTGAATTGTCTGGGGGTTGTAAAGGTGTTTCTTTACTGTTTGTTTGTGCAGAGTCTCACATGGTGAGGCCCTGGTTTGGGTTGAGGACTCTTAAGAAGTAATGAAATACAAATGATGTCCAGGAGTAGCGATTTATCCCCCTGTTATAATACCTGTGAAATTGCTGGACCAAACTGGGAGCTTTGGCATAGCTGCCTTAAGTTATGACAGACTAAATCAGAAGCTTTTCCTTTCCTTTTTCATTTATCCATTCCTTTTTCCTTTCCCCCTTCACTTTCAATATTTCTTTGTTGAAATAAATTATTACCACACTCAACCTTTTTTAGTGTTGGCTTTCAAACCCATTGTTTCTTGTTTCAAGAGGAGCATTTCACATGAGGTCCCTATTCACAGTGAATATATACGATAAGACAAATTGTTTCAACACTTGCTTGCAAGGCCAATAAAAAGAGATGCTGTAGTGCAAATTACCCTTGCAAATGCTCTCTAAAAAGCTAATAACATTTTTCCCCCCAAAGGATAGTTCCCAGCCATAAGGAGAGTTTCTCTTTCATGTTCATTTGCCACACAGATTTATAAAATGATCCCAAATCCTTGCATAGGCTGTGAGGGATTGCGGCTTTGAACTGCTGAATTGGAAAAGCTATTAATGGAAGAGGAAAAGTTTTCAATTTCAGTCAGATTGGGTCAGGATGGTACAAACTCAGCCCTCCAAGTTTTGGTGTAAGATGGAAGGCTGTTTCTTCTTTGTTGATAATTTTCATAGTGAGATTCACAAGGTTTTCTGTTTAAAGGCATGAAATGAGATTATAAGAATCTAAGGAAAAATCATTAGCATATTCACTGCTTTTTTTTTTGTTTTGTTTCCCGAGTAAAAACAGTCATTTTAATTTGCTTTCTGTGGAACATGGTATAATTGGAAACTTTTCAAAACCAGAACTATTAGGCAAGCGGTCAAAATCTTCAGAGAAGAGGTCCAACCATTCCGCACTGGAGCTCGTCCTCCATGCAGGCCTGCGGGCAGCGCCAGAGATGGTCGTTTCCCTGTCGGCTTTGTGCGCTGGCACACAGTATTTTCCCTTTCTGTCAAATCCAGGGCAGCGTAAAGAGGCAGCCCCGCAGTTCCCACTTATGTTTAGCCTCATAGTGACTGGGGGTGGGAGGTGGGCTGCCTCACCCCCAAGATCAGCAAGCTGCGTTCCCAACCCTGCAAAACCCTGGAATTCTTCCACCCAGGGACAGTTTCCAGCGACGCACGCTTTTCCTTTTTAATCGGACCTGTGGTGGCTCGGTGATTGTAAAGGACTTCGAAAACTGGAACTTGGCCAAATTACTTCTCCTTCATGCCATTTTGACAGAAGGCTTTCACAAAAATTAAACAGTAAATAACTCCTGTGAAATTGCATCTTGTATTTACTGCTTTTAGTGATGGTGGGATAAGTGATCAACTGAAAGCCAAGCAAGCTGAATTTGTGTGTTTATGCGAAGAATAGCTTCCACTAACTTTTCCCGCAGCGCCGCTCTACACGCCCCAGGTAGATTGTGAGGGGGACTCTGTCCGTAAATAGAGTTGCTGTATGCAGTCCTTTTCTTCCCAGCCTCTATAAGTGGCTGTGAAACGCACTGGCCGCTAAGCACTGGCGACTGGTTTTGTACGCGCTCCCGCCTGATACCCAGAGGTACCAGCTCTCGGTTGTTCCCAGCCTCTCTTGGATGTGAAGGAGCAGTACAGAAGATTTGCCTGTAAAAGGCTCCCTAGCCTTACCTTGCACACACTGAGATAAATGGGACTGGCAAAATAGTAGCTGCTGTTTCCACTCTCGTAACTGTTCGTGACATCCTTTTGAAGCGTAACATGTGCGGTGCTGTGTTCTTCTGATGGAGCCAGCCCTATCTCCTTCCCCCATTTCCTTTCTGCTGTTAATTTGGTAACTGACCACTTAGCGCATTTATTATCTTTGTAATTGAAACTGAGAAAGCCTGTGGCAGGTAAGCCCCGTGCCTCTGTGCGCTCGCTCTGATTTCTCCTCCCGCAGCCCTAAAACCACAACCCTTCCCCCTCTCCCCGTAACAGCAAGCCCTAAACACAAATAACTCTCAGAAGCCTGATGCTACTATATATTTGATTTTGTTTGCAAGCTTGTCTTATGACCAGCTCTCAGCGTGGGAAGAAGCAGGGAGTGGGGAGATGGAGAGAGAGAGTTGTTGCAACATATTTTAACATATGTGCTTTAGGCCTCTTGGTGGACTCCCTCTTGGGAAGAGGGGAGGGAGCGTGCCCCTAAGCAGTTGGTTGGCTTTGCTTGTTTCTATAGCAGCCTGAACGAGGAAAATCATGTTTTAACACTAATATATTCAACCAAAAACCCCTAACAATTACAGGAAGAGTCTTTTTTATTATTATTAAAGAAATTGCATTAAAGATGAATGAGCATATATTGGAATAATTATGTTTTAAGGTGTGTAACATTAAAAGGTACTGAATGGAATATCGACTGTTTTGTAGGAACAGTAATAATGAGATTTCTGTCACCTAATCTTACAATAATTGGGTTATTACTATGCAAATTAAGGTATTACTTAAAAAAAAAAAGAGGAGGTAAGACAGATCCTTGAGGCAGCCATTTATCTATCCTTAAAGCTATGCTGTCGATTCTCCTTAGGCTGAAGATCCTTTTTTAAACAATTTGGAGATGCTAATTTCATTATTTTTTCACCTATGTTTCCTACTAGAATGTTTTTTATTCTCCCCAGGTAGCAGATCAGGAGCGGTGGTTTTTATATATTTTGTAGTCTCTTATGGATTCCTTTAGGAATAATTAGATCAAATAACTTTGATTATTACCTTTTTGTCGCCTCTTTCTGTTAAATAAAATAATGATTTGTGTATTTTGCCTGAGATTTTTACAGCAGGATCACAAAGAATATACATAAATTATTTTTATCCTTCTTTCCCTTTAGCAAAGAATTATTGAGGAGCTTGTTATAGTTTTATTGATTTCCATTAGTTATTAAAGTTTACTTACTGGCCAGTTATTGGCCTTGAAGAGGAATCAAGGAGTGCTCAGCATTTGCACTTTTGAGTTTGAGACTTCGATGGCTTTTACTGGATCCGCCAGAGGCCTGATGGCATTTGCTCTCTCCCTGATTGTTAGAGGTAATATTTAACATTGGGCTGCCAATGGAAATTTCCTTGGTTTAGGGTGAGTCTTAGTTCCTTTGTAATGCATAATATTTGTAGAAATTTTGTTTGTGGGAGAAAAGGTGCTCATAAAGGCTTTCTGAAGGCTCGATCTCTGCACTGTGAAAGCTGTTGTTATCTGAGGTAGTTCAGTGCAAACTTGTGTGGTTATGCCCAGACATGCTGTGGTCACACTTCTGATTGCAGAATACATATCCCCTAGGAGGTGCCGAGCACTTGTAACTCCCACCGACTTCAGCATTCCCGGTTTTCTGTTTGTATCAAGCATACAGATGTGTCACTGCACTAATCCAGAATTTGACTTCCTCTGCCAGCAGTTTACTCTGGAAAGCAAAGCCAGATTTAGCGGTTGGATTTCAGGTAATTATAGCGTGTTACTCCATCTCAAACCCTCTTTTAGTGCCTCCCTTGGTCTTCTTTCTAGTGAGTTCACAGTGACTCTTGCTTTCTGCCTCTGGTTCACTCCCACTCTGTATTGAAGTCTGCTTTTAACCTTAGTTTTAACACTTTTAGATCTTTCTTTTTTTTTTTTAGTTTGTGACTCCCAAGAGAAGTGGAGGACCATAGTCAGCCAGAATGGGCACAGAATTACCATTTGAGGTGTTAGCCCATCACAGAGAGCAGCTTCCTCTGTGGCTTTCTGCAAACAGCTTAATCTCTCCTCATTTTCTGTCTTTAGTACAAGGGGCTGTAAGTATATGTAAAATTCACCTACCCGATGGGTAGTTAAAGGAAGTGATATTACCTCACTATTTACCTACGTATATTATGCGGTGAATAACAGCATATTGAGAACACATTTATTGATTAAAACCCATAAATGAATCAGGGCTTTTAAAGGGGATTTGTTTCATGAATTAATAAAAAGTTTATTAATGATGCTGAATAATTTTACAAAAATGTACTTTGATAATGCTGTAGACCTTGTAACACTGTGACATATTTTGTATTACTTGTGGCAGCAGTTGTGAGGTGCTGCCTGTGAAAGGGGAGGGCATTTATATGATACGAGTTACTGCCAGTCCATACCTCATGCCGCCATAACTCCCCTGAAGCGTATGCTGCCGGTATAATTTGTAAAGGAGAAAGCTTGGTGAAAGCTGTGAACTTCCACAATGTCCTTGAACATAAAAACAACTAACTACACATTAACAGTGATGTGGGGTCAGACTTCCATGTTTCATGGTACCTGCTATCCATCCAAAAGAAAGCTGTTAAGCTATTAAGGATTCACAAAGAGGTGAAGTCTTTTTATTGACTCTCAGCTGACAATTTCTCCTATGCTCAGTGTATTAATTCTTGCTCGATTAACAGCTCTGGAACAAACTGAGCCATTGACCTCGTGGACCCCAGGTTGTTTGACTTAGTAATCAGGAAGAGTGTGTCTGTTTAGCTGGGTGTGCCTGAAAAAATGAGTTGTGATCTTGGTTTAGATCAGAATCACAACAGCATACAGTGAAAGAAAATTCACCATAATAGAAATAACAAGATGTCGAGAAAAAAAGATCTGTGCAATTTCTTCGAAGAAGGGCCATGTAAAACACCCGCTTGGTAACCCCTAAGCCTTTGCTGCACCATAGTTCCTAAGGTGGGGCATGGTTGAACTAGCTGCAGTGAAATAAAATAATACTAAACCATTTTCCAGAATTTGCAGTGAAAAAAAAAAAATGTTTCAAGCTCAAAGAGATGATTTTGTTTAAGATTTCAGTTTAACACATATGCATCCTGCCCTGGTGATTGCTGGTGGTTGCCAGGAAGTTCTCCAAGAAATCTGCAAAATGTCTAGTCTGTGTAACAGACGGGAGAGCTGGAAAAATTGTGTGAAAGTCCAGGGAGCTTTAGATTTCTTTCTCTCTTTTCTCCAGAAGGAGTTTTGGACCATTTAGATAAGATGTGTGAAGCTTAAATTCTCTCTTTATACCCATTTGAACAAAACCTCTGAGCCTTTATTGAGTCTCTTCTTCCCTCGCAGTTACAGGTTGAGAACAGGGTGAACTCCTAAGCAAGCTGTGCATGGCAGAATTGATGAGTGAACGAAATAAGCATTCCTCAGGCAGGAACTGAAATTTGAGCAGCTACTTAGCATGTTTTGGTTAGTACTGTCGCTATATTCCACAGTGTGGGAGACCTCTGGGATAACTAGCTAGGCAGGAACATCTCCTGACTGTGCCATGGTGTGTGTGACACATCCTTGGAGCGTTGGCACACCTAATGGAGTGGTGGGGATCCCACAGTGACACTGATTAACTGATGAAGTAAAAACTACTACATCAAGGTCACATTTCCTCTTTACTGAGTGACCATTACTCCTCTGACTGGGGCCATGATTTCCCATGCTAACAACAGATCAGAGCAATGGGGGGAAGGAGACCCAGTTTGATTTTATATCTGCCCCAGGTTCCCCCAGCTTCACATGCCTCAACAACCAGCTGCACCTTCACTACTTTTAACTCCACCTCTTGCAAGGGTCCTTTGACAAAACACCACCCTCCTCTGTGTGGCCTCAGGCTACCTCTGCAAGTCTGGGGAAAATTAGAGCAGCAAGGACTGCAGTTACAAATTACTGATTTAGCTAAATGCCAACACCTGAGCTGAAGGGGTCAATAAAAGCTGTCTCTGCACCCAGTGACCTCTTTCAGTGGGTGTGTGCACTGGGGGCATGGAGGGAAATGCAGATAGCAGTAGAGAAGGGCCTGCAGGACCTATGCAGGTACTTAAGTTTGTTACTATTTTTCTTGGTTTAATTTACTGTTTGTCTCTTAAAGCTGTTATATACCATTTGATAACCATTACTAGGTAGGAGGTGTAAATTTGGTGTTGGTCTATAATGAACTGAACTTGTTGGTAGGTAGTTTTACCAGCCAGATGGAAGGTGTGGTGTTTCATTGGTGCGTTTTTTTTTTTCTGTTAAAACCCATAATGATTTCTCTAAATCACTTGTTGAGGAGTTTACATATTGAGCCTAGAAGCACTCTATGATCTTTTCTAATGCTTTTGACTTTAACTGTAGATATGCAGTAATTCTGTTAGATATTTTATAGTCTGTCTCTTTTTAAAAGCAAGTGGGGGAAAAAAAAAAAAGAAAAAAAAAATGCTGTCCCATCAGTGTGTCTGAAGTCACTGCTGTTGAGTCTTCAGTAACAGACGGAAAAAGGTTTTAACAGTTGTAAGATGAAGCAAAACTGGCTGAAATGCGTGTTTAGATAGAACAAGATTGGTTGGGAATGAGATGTGGGAGTCATCAGCACAGAGGTGGTGAATTGAAGCCATCATTCCTCAATGATGTGAAAATACAGAACTATAATGCATATAATTGCGCAGATACTACAGGGACATTAAAAATACACAGTGTTTTATGTAACGTAGCAATTTATAAGAATGCAGTAGCAGTTAGTGTGAGGGTAGTGGGGAAACCCTATAATTATTTGGGATATGATGTTAATAGATCCAATAGTAAGCTGAGATGCAGCTCTAAATAATTCATTTTTGTTTTACTTTTTGCTGGTTTTGCTGGCTTTCCTCTTTTCTCTCCCGTTGTATTTCTCATTTTAAACTCGGTCATCTCTTTCTTTTCTCACTTACTGGTAGGCGATTTCACCCTCCGATGTGATGGCAGGCAGATGGCTCTCTCTACAAATAATATTTAATGCTGTTCTGTCACTTGGCCACTGAGCAGTGTTGTATCAGTAGGGCAGTTGAACTCGCTGTGTGAAAAGTATTAACGCACTTGGCCTCTTCTGGTGTAAGGTTTGTGATTCCAGGCTTGCTCGTGAATGTGCTTTTTTCCCAGGAGACTGTGCAAAACACTTGCTGAGGCACCAGGTCAGCTGTTAAAAGCTAATTCTCAAATGGGTTCAGCTCTCAGTCCATATGTGGATAACCTATAAGTGGGAGTAATTTAGACGTTTAACCAGACAAAAATCTATGCCGCAGACGAAATGAAGATGTTGTTATAGATTCATGATGCATTGTTTTTGCGCGTAGTCAAGGATGATGATACTGGGTATATATCAAAAGATGTATGTGAAGGTGTAAGTGTTTATAGGTTTAAACCTGAATAAATAAAATGCTGCTGTTTTAATCTTAGCACCTGACTGAAAATATTAATGGATGATGTGGGGCAATGTTCTTCCAACTAAAAATCTGGAAGCTTCATGACTGAAAAGTAATTTCTCTTGACCTTAAATCTCTGAGTTGGGTGAAGTATGAGGAATGACTCCTCAGAGATAGCAATAGTGCAGATTAGGGTTAGCGTTATATGTGTGGTGAATTTTAAGGCCCAGGTCTGTTCGTTGGTCGGGGCTTTTGCTCTTTTCTCCACTTCATGAAACTGTCTCCTTCTTTTCAGTGTTCATGCAAAACTTATTTCCGTTTCATGTTGCATGGTTTCATGTCCCTTTAGTTTCCCTTAGAGTTCAGGCTTTGAATAAAACCCAAACCCCAGAACGAAACTCAGCTGAAACCACCACATTTTGCATAGTTTCCACCAAAAACCATGAATTGACCCAGGCTCGCTCCATATTTGGCCTGGATACACCAAAAAGTTACTGATGCCTTACTAAAGTGTTCTGTAAAACTGAATTCCTTAGATTTCCTTACATCCTGATACACTGCTTTCAGGCTTGAGTACAGTCACAAAATTTTGGAGCTGCTCTTTAGGATCTCTGATGACTTTTGGGGGCATAGGGTTTTGTTTTGACCTATAAAACTGCTTAAGCTGGCCTGAAACATCTCTCTGAAATGCCTTTCTTTCTTTCTTGCATGGTCTGCTAGAAATACAATAAGCAGAAAACCACACCTTGCCATGTTCCTGTGACAGGAATGGTGCTAAGTGCAGGCTTTTCTCAAATGTCTCTCTGAATCACCCCAGATTTGGGCATGTGTATGCTAGTTTTCTGTGGTTTTTTTTTCTCTTTTTAACATGAGGGGAACCTATTGAAGGGGTTAATAGCATTAACAGTAGTATAATCTCCTGGGAGTTCATTTTTACATTACCAGTACTATAATCTTCTGGGAATTAGTTTTTATAATTTGATGAGTGAGGATCACTTTTTGTGGTGTTTGATTTTTGACACCTCTTCCCTTACCCCATATCTCTGAAAAAAGCCAGTTGTAACCAGACTGCTGGTGTTTTTGGATCACCATTCCATGACAAGTGTTGAACAAACATGCACTCTCCATGTGTATAACCAGTTACTGCTTTATTTCTCACAAGCTATGTGAAATGCTTTGAATCTGTAAAGAGCTGGACCTTTACCTTTAAACAGCTTCCAGAGTTTTCCCCTGTTGACCCTGCTTCTGGGCCCAGGAGTCACACTGCTGTTTCTGAGCCCAGCTTCTCTGATTTAATTTTGGTTAGGCTTGTGACCCCAACTGTCAAGGCCTCCACCTCTGAATTGGGAGCCACTGGCTCAGGCAATTTGTGTTGTCTTCTGGCAAATTGCCATTTGGGTAATTACATACTGTTTACTTTTGATAGCTTCTTTGACTTCAAATCTGGGAGCAATTCCACTTCTTTTCTTGTTGTGTAGTGGTGCTGTTGCTTGGTTGTTATGGTCTATTTTAGAAGAGGGCTGCCTCTTGAGTAGCTGGGGGTGGGAGGGAAGTGATGCCTGTTCATAATCTGTAAATGATTGCTAGGTGCTTTGAATTGCAGGGAAGTTGGTGTCTGTGGATGCATATGTTCATGTATGTATGTTTATATATAGTTGTTGGACTTGGCCAAGCAACAGTTGTAATGAAGCTAATAACATCAGGGTGTAACAGCTATGAGTTTTGTTCAAGATCGGTGAATTCGGGTGGTGAGCTTGTCCTTCTGCATCTCTCTGTATGACAGTGGGATGGATGCTCTGTAGGGACACAAGTTCTCTAGCTGGGTTGTAATGGGAAACTTCATTGGTGATGCATGTTTCAGGTTGCTTTTATCCATTTGTTTTCTTTCAGAAAATGTTAGTTTAATTTATATCTTTACAGCATCTTCCTGAGCAATGGGGATACCATGCATTCCCAGGTGCCTTTTTCTCTTTGCTTTGGGAAAATTGGCTTTACAAATGTTGCTGGGGGATTTCTTCGGCAGTAATTCAGTAGATGACAATATCACAGTCCAAACTCAAATCTTTAATCCCAGACTGTACCTAATATAAGGAATTAGTACCATTTTGATTTTAACTTCCTTAAACGAGTTTGTTCCAAGATTTTCTTCAAACCAGAGAGACAACTTATAATTCCAATTGGATTTGCTGTTTTAAAAAGATAAATATCTCATTTATTCTTGTAAGACATCAGTATCCAGACCTTGACCAATATTTGACGTTGGATAGAAACAACAGCCTAAATCAGTACTGAAATCTTCTTCCTGACCTGTTTGCCACTATTATATTAATAACTGTCACTTATGTAACACCTTCCATCATGCTGAATATCCAAGCAGTTTACAAACATGTGCGTTGATTCCTTGGAGAAATCTGCAGTTAGTCAGGTTTAAATTTGTCTGGGGTCATGGAGGTTAATAACTCGATTCCTTCAAAAGGTGCTGCAGTTTTAATGGCCGCAGCCCTTAGGACCTCTGAGACTCTCATGCCGAACCCAAAACCTCTGCCTGCAGGGCACCCGCAGCACCATGCTGGCATGCTGACTGACTCGTGCAGCCCGGTGGGGAGAGCGCTGCCTCTCGAATTAGCTGTGCTTTCTGCAGGACCTTTAGTTTTTTGGGTTTGTTTTATTTCCTCCCCTCTTTAGAGCCTATCCATCTCCATACTTGCCCATCCTGAGATATGGGTCTTTTGGAGACGCAGGTGGCTCAGATATCAGGGTAATAGGATATGTTTGTGTGTGATTTTTTTTTTAATTAAAAAAAATTGGGGTGAGAGGGGAAAATATGGAACTATAATACTTCCAAAACTGAGTTTTGGGGGGTAACTTATCTGTTGGGCTTAATCCTAATATTTCAAAGGAGTGATGATTTTAAATTAGCACAACACTGGGGATGTTTGAGCCCTGGTGATTCTGAAAATAGATATTTATGCAGATGAGCATGATGTGTGCATGCTGCAATTCACCACTGTCTAACTCCAGATGTCAAGCACTTCACTGTTCCCAGTGCATAGGTCTAAAATATGTTTGTGCATAACATAAACTTGCTTTTACAACCACTCACATTTAGACTGATTATGGGAGCTGAGCTACATCTGTGTACTTCTTGCATGACTTCTTGTTCAGAAAAGTATCAAAAAAGATTACTAAAAGGAGTATTTCATTCATTGCTTCTGAGGTTTGAGGTTAGTCTTTAAAGAAATGGCTCTCATTATAACATGTAGGACTTCTTTGTTTCATTATGGCAGATGTATATTTTATACGGAGATATTAAGACCCTCCTGTATTTAAAGAGCATTCAAGGATCTTCTTGAATTGGGCCTTAAATTTTTAAGCAGATACATAGAGTACTGGAGTCAGGTAAGTATACTCTCCAAGATACCAATGGGAAAAAAAAAAGTCCTAGTAATTAAACTGTGTGTACAATAATTACATCCAAGATATCATGTTTAATGTTTACATTCTCCTGTTAACTTACTATTATCTGCATTCATGAGCCATTCATAGATAGCTGCATATTTATCCAGATAACTAGTAAAGCAAACATGCAATTGATGAGATTTTGACTCTGTTGAAATCATTACAATGAAGCTGGAATTCTATCCTATATATGCAAGTAGAGTATTAGTGTAAGTGCTCTTACAGAATATTCTCATATGAACTATGCTGTAAAATGTCACAGTAAAATGTAGCTGCAAGGCTATTTGAAATTAGTCATTCAAGTAATATAAATATTATTTTACAGGGTTTATCCATTTATCAGTACTTCCCAATTCTGTTGTATCCTAGAGGAATGCCTTAGCAGTAGATAGAGACAAATATATATGTACAATTCTGTCTCTTGGCAGGGTGAGGGGGGAGTTATGATTTCAGCTGCTCCAGAGCAGAGTTACTTTGGTGGTTGTCTTCTGTCAATATGACTGTAGTTTGTATAACTACCGATATTTTTAATAGATATGCTCTTTCTTTTGGCAATTTAGTACAAGATACAGATCAAAAGGAGAAATTGGTACAGTACTTGTCATTGTGATTATAAGAAAACTTGTCACCTGTGCTTGAGCTGTTGTCTTAAAATACTAACGAATCTCTCATTAAAGATAAAACACTATTACCCTCAATATTGCAGTTTATATTAGTATTACTTCACAGCATTTGGGGCTGTTACTAACACTTTTGCCAAGAATATTGTGTGTCTTGTTTCTAATTCTGTCGTGGGCTAAGCAACCCAAGCCCTGTGGTGGGAGCCGGTACTGCTGAGCGCTCTGAAGCATCAGGCCCTTCAGCCTAAGGCAGTAAGTGGCACAGTGCTTGATGCTGGCACAAGTGGAGCTTGATTTGAAAGTACATGTCATGAAACAGCGTTAGGCCTTTTTATAACTAGAAGCTTTGCAGTAAGTCAAGCCAAAGGAAGACCGCTTAATAACACCCTTCTCCAGTTTTGGAACATCAGGCATTGCATGCTTGAGTATTCACTACTTCTCCTGTAACAACCATTCACCTTACAAAGCTGCTTAAGATTGTTCCCCGAGGGGAAGGACTGCACTTGGCCTGGTGCAGTGGTAATGCTATGGCCAAGGCATTTACAAAGTAGGTTTGGGCATAGCTGTAGGTGAGCAGCCCTGTTGCAGCAGTGTTTGAAGCCTTGGCTGCAGTGCCCTAGGCAGCCCTAGACTGTCTGCACGCATTGGCAACAGCTGAATGCTTACAGCAGTGTTAGCCGTTGCTCTCTATTACCTAGACTTAGCGTTTATTTTGGCATATTATTTACTATCAACAGTTTCTGCAAAAAATAAAGTATGTAATTCTTAGTAAGCAGGAGCTGATAAAATGCTTGGGGTTAACTCAATGTTATCAGGGCTTTCACAGGTGTGAGGAATTAGGTGCCAAACTATGGTTAATGGGAGCTCTGTTCTTCCCTGCATTAAACATGGAGAATATCCTTGACCCTTGCTAAGTACTGTTTTGTTTCTCTGCTCTACAGAGTGGTGGGAGCCTGAAGGGTTAACTTTCATTTTCCTTAAAGTTCACTAATTGGGAAAAAAACCAGCAAATATCATCTTGCTGACCTTTGAAATCTGCCTGACCATTTGGGGCCTTGGTTTTGCGTGGGAGCGGAGCAGAGCAGAGGGACGGAGAGTGAGCAGTTGTTGTGGCGGCACCAGCAAGGGTTAATCAGCCTTGCCAGCCTGAACAATGGAGACGGGGGCAGCTTTAAACGAAATGAGCTGAATATTTCATTCGGCCACTCAGCTGCCTGCTCCAATTGCCTCCATTGCTAAAACGAGAGCTTAATCTAAAGTGACAACAACATCAGTTTCTATGTGCTCCAGTCACACAGAACATGACTTCCTTAACGTAAACACTATTTACATGGACCGTCTGGATATAGCAGGGAATCGGGAGCGTGCCCAGCTAAGACAGAGGCTACAATGAAGGACGAATAACAGGCAGCTGAGAATTAACATTGGCAAATGAAAGCCTGACCCTCAGAGGGCATGTCCCTGTTACATTTTAAAGCTAGAAAGCCTTGCACCGGTAACCTTACTTCCAGTAAAGACTATATAATTTAAAAGAAAATAGTACCTTTTCAGCTTAGATACTTAACCAAATGCATTATGTCTGACCCATTTTCCTACTCTGTATGACACAAGATGAAGGACCCCCAGCTGCAATTACCAGTTGTTCAAACAGCTGTAACCAATAAGCCTCCCCCTTCCTTGTGCTCTCATCTCAAAGCAGCTCCTGCTTTTTGGCACAAAAGGGGGGAAGGTGCTGGGCAGAGGCAGGGGTCCCAGCCCAGCACCCACCCCATGGCCCTGGCCCCCATGCCACCAGGGTGAGACCTCTGTGCCACGTCCAGCTGTCTGAAGAAGCTGCCGCTGAACCTTAGAGTTGCTGTGCTGCTTCTGGAAGAGCAGACTGTGCTCTGGCTTGCCTTGACAAGACACCAGCAAGGAGTGTCTGTGGCCTGGCTTCTCCCCCCAGGTTCTGTGGGGACTGGCTCTCTGCAGGAGTAAATGCTTATGGCCCCCTGCTCATCTGGGGAGCTCTGCCCAGAGGAGGGGTCTGTGGAGGACAGGGTTGGCCTCCTCTCGCCCTGATGTAACTATAAGACAACTTTGTTTATTCCAGCAGCATCCCAGACTTGAAATCTTGCTCACTTTTTTTTGCTTTTGGTGAGGAGGAGGGGAGAGGTTAATGCAACTTCTTTCTTCCGTGATGTGGGGGTGCTGTGAGGGCCTGACCTTGCTCCAAGAGGTAACTCAGGCTTCTCCCCTCTCCCTTGCAATGGATGCTGGGGCTGCCCAGGCAGCAGCATGGGCATGGCCATGAGCGCCTTTTCGCCTGGCCGCTCTGGCAGCCCTGTTATTCCTTCCTTTCCTCATTTCCTCCCCTCTTCCTCCAGACTTGTTGTTAGTGCAGAGCCACATGTTTGGCTGGGCAGGCAGGGCACTGTGCACCAGCAGGTCTAGGTATCGATTCCCCTTTGGGTAGTATTGGGGAATTCACTTTTCTTGACAGCTGTGTTAAGCTAACAGTTGCTCAAGCAGGTATTACTCACTAGTTATAGGATTTTTTTTTTTTCTGCTGGTTTTGCCATCCTCAAATTAGGAGTTCAGCTTAAAAAATAAAAAAGGAAGTGTGGGATAACTCGGTGGCATGTTGAGCTGAGCAGCATGACAGTAGAGTACCTAGATCTTAATCAGACCCTGCAGTTAGCCTTGAGAAATAGGGCAAGACTGTATGTTTCTCTGTAATTTTGTTCTCCATCATGTAGACAAATACATGCCCTCCTTTTGCGTAAAGGAAGGGCAATAGTTCTGTCCTGCTGAAGAACAGTTTCTTTCCCATCATTGGGCTAACAGCAGAATTGACAAAAAATTACTGAACCTGAAAGAATTTTTTTAATCTTGTTGGAACATTTGGTATTCTGAAAATTCAGAGCATGCATCTTGTAGCATCATTTAGTATTTACCATGTCTTATTACTGAATGTTAACTACTAAAATTTAGGAAGTTTAAGTGGAGAAAATGAATATCTGCATCAAAATATAAGAGGTCCAGTGAGTATAATCCCATAGCTGAAATCCTGAGCACCTCCCTTTTCATATTAAAGAGTAATTACTGTTGCCAAGTTAAGTGGACTTTTGTGACACTTTTTCTTAAACATACTGTAGTTAACTTCGAGCTGCTGTAGCTTCACTTTAAAGAAGGAACACAGATCACTTATGGTGTCAATACAAGACTTAAAATAGTAGCCAAAATCTGTGCTTTTTGATTCTGTCTGACTACCATCTTTCCTTTTTCCTCACTTTCGGTTCCAGAAGGGAGTGTAAGCAGTCACAGATTTACAGAATTACAGATGTATTCCTTACACCATCAGAAAACAAGGTCTACTATTCTTGAGATGCAATGCACTGGCATTGGTTCAAGCACTAACACCTCTTCAAAGAGAGCAGTCACTAAAATCAGCTCATCGTTGAAGTGCAAGGGAAAAAGACAAGACAGAAACGGGGCTACAGGGATTTTTAAGGATCATCCAAAACACCATCTCACAAGTCACCTTTGTTAGGTAATGATGCTGACCATCAGCTGGGAGTGATAGATTTCCAGAGATGCAGGACATAAGTTTATATTCTTACTGTTTCATGAAATAGCCCTTACAGCTTCTGCTGAGGAATTGGTGATCATTTTATTAAGCTTATTTCCTAAAAAGGCCACTCAGTGCTATTTATGCTATAAATGGCTCCCATAGTTCCAATCCTAGAAACAGGTATCATGTGCCTCTGCCTTTGGCTGGTGCCTAACTGGGGTTGGGTACCAGATGAATACCAGGATATGCCTGTCTCCTCACAGCCTTTTTTTG
Source organism: Platalea leucorodia (assembly GCF_965183815.1). Classification (NCBI taxonomy): domain Eukaryota; kingdom Metazoa; phylum Chordata; class Aves; order Pelecaniformes; family Threskiornithidae; genus Platalea; species Platalea leucorodia. The sequence goes on along the minus strand of NC_138826.1, from coordinate 54,863,351 downwards.
AAGGAGGTAACAAAAGAAGGTAGGAGAAGTAAAATAGCAAGAAGTGCATCTCTGTACAGCTGGATATGCATTTAGCCTTATTCCAAGGAACTGGGAGCCCCAGTGTGTTCTTTGTTTTTTAGAGAGATTTATCTTGTTGGATCTGCTTACCCCTTCCAGACCAAGACCTCTGTCTTGAAAACAAGACTGCAATTTGGCCATGGCACACAGTTGATGTTAGGGAAGGCTGGACTCCTTTCTGGAGAGGTGTCATCTCAGGCGCTTCAAGGGTATATAAGACTTGTAGGTAGGTGAACTTCTTCAGGCTCCCCTGTCCTCATCCAGGGGCCCAAACAGCGTGGATCAGAGAGCATTAACCCCTTCTTGGCCTGCATTTCTGTAGGCAGGGAAGATGTAACATGCTAGCCTTCATGTTGGAGAGTAGCTCTTGGATGCTAATACAAGCGATTAGTAAAAAAAAAAAATCTCCTTTTCTGAGGATTACTAATCTGTCTATTAGATGTATGCTTATTACATAGTTACTAAACCTAATGAATGTATTTTTTAACATGCAATAATTATCTAATTAAATAGAAAGCATTAGATTAAGTAGGCTAGTGCTCATACTAAAATGCTGTCTATTACAAGTAGATTTATTGAGGATTAACAACTACATAATAGAACTGTATCTATTTCATGATTGTTAATCCTCAATGAATGTTTTTAATAATTAATTGGCACTTAACTAAAGGATTATGTTCATTGTGATGGAGTTTATGAAGCAATAGAATGTTTTTTGTGGGTGATTAATTGCCAAAGGATATTCCTATGATATGGCTAAATAACTGGGGGGCGGGGGGGGGAAATGGGACAACATAAAAAAAAAAAAAAGGAAACAAAAAAAACAAACCCCCCAAAACCCCAAACCATAAAAAACGAAGAAACTGGGAGGGAATGAGCAAATCACATGTAGTAGCAAAATTTTTGTTGTTACTTGGTAACAGTTTGAAAGTGGGTTTGTTTTTTTTTTTTTTTTGTTTCTTATATGTGATGTAGGAGAGGAAGTAACCAGCTACTTAGGCAGCAAGATATTTAATATGGAAAATAGTTAAATGAGAGTATTGTGGTTAAAGATGGTGAAATATTTCAGTGTGGCTGATGAAGATCCTTCAGTATTTAAGTTTCATTCTTGAAATCTTTATTACGCAAGTTAATTAGTGAACTAGAACATAAATGCAATATACATTTTGACTAAATGAGTTCCAGGGACATGTCCCTTTGCCAGCTGTTAGAGGATACAGAAGAAAGTTGCATGTTTTACTTGAGCACAAAGAAGTGCTGTGAATTTTTCATAGAGTCAATTATGGAAACAAACAGGAGAAAAACCATATTCTGTTGGTTTAGCTGACCCCAAGAGAAGACACTGGTTCTGACATCCAGTTAAGGTTTCGGTTGTTAACAACTAGAAAGGCTGAGTCATTAGGATTAATCATCAGCTGTTACTCTGAACACCTTAAGATTTTTTGTGGATGGAAAAATTCTAATGCAACCATGAAGGTTTCTAGTGAATATTTGGTGAATTCCTGTAATTAAGGTATGTACACAGATCCATACACAGATACACAGCGGGTTGCTTCAGAAAGAAGTTGTTCATATATTGCATGTTTTCAAGTGGAAACTGATAAATTGAAATAAATGGCAAATATTTTATCTAATAATGAAGGATATTGATAAGTAAATATTCTGTTGATATTAACAAACTTAACTAGCTTTAGTGTTTGAAGACCTCTAAGAAAAAATATTAGACTTCATGAAAAAATGCAACACCTTTTCAGGTTAATTGAATGGGGGGGAAAAAGGAGAGCAAGTTTATGTCTGTGCATGTGAACATGTATGCATATATATTTTTCTATTTGCACAGCATGAATTAAATTTTCCGTCTTTTTAAGTGAAGTTGTACTTATTAAAATTTGCTGTAGTTATTTGTGAGGGTTTGCTGGGATGGTTTGTAATCCAGACTTCTTACAACAAATGCTTTGCTGTGATTCGTGTTGAGTGCTGTTGAAATTTGATCTTTCTGGATTGGGATACGTTTGAACGAGGTAATTTTTCTGATGGGTTTTGGAAGTGAAGGTAATGATGCTTCCCCTTTTTGGCAGTGTTGGAAGTGCCAGTACTACATGGGGCTCGGAACAATTTGGGGGGGGGGGGAGGAAGCAAAATATGTTAGATATCCAAAAATCACTCTTTAATTTTGAAAATCATGGAATGTAGTCACTTTAAGAGAGAAACTTCAGGAGTAATGAGGAAAGTGGAGTGTAGAGCCACATCGCTGTCTGAGGAGAAGTCCTGGTGTCCTCTTCAAGCTTAAGGTCTCTGAACTCAGACTTTAATTGGAGAGACCCTGACAGCTGGGAAGGCCCTGAAGGAGCAAGTTCTTCATATTCCTAGGACTTCAGAGTGTGCCATGAAGGTGACTGTTGCCTTCATACACAGCTCTGCAGGCTTTTTAAAAAATAAAAATTAAAAACAAACAACAAAAACATCTTGTTATCAGATTAATTGTATTTTCCAAAGGGTGGCAACCCTGACTGCCCACAGGATTTGGCAGACTACAAGACAAAGCCAGGCTTTCCCCCTAAAGCTTAACAGCAGTTGTGTTGCAGCAGCAGCTGCTGCAGAAGGTGAATGTAGTGACGATATTGATGAGATTACTAATTTGTTTAGTAGACAGGGAATGAGGATTCGTCTGTTGGCTGTCATCATCCATCAGCCGTATGTTGCCCCAGGCAGTGGGTATATGCTGTTAGCCTGTTACTAATTTTACTTTGTTTTTTCTCAGCTTAGTTCTTTTCTTTGGTTCATTTCATTCATTTGTTGTGACTGAAAATTAAACAAGAAGGAGAAAAAAAATCCCATTGCTACCTCTCTTTGTTTCTCAGAGCAGGTACCCTACAGCTTCTGCCTGCAGCCTCTTCCATTTGATTTGGCTGAAAGCTGTCGGCAAGAGATGCGGTGGCCTATAAGGGAAATGCCTTTAAGGGCATAAGAAGTTTTCTCTAGAAAGTGGGGTCTTACCTGTATTTACCTTTCAAAATCAGTAGGTGAGAGCTGCTTCATCATTACAGAGTATTGCACCAGCCTGCGAATGAATTGGTGATGCCTTGATATTGCCGTACCTGTGTTGTTGCACGTGCCATGATTGTGTCTGCCATGACTGGAGATTTTTGGCTGGTTTTTTTTTTCATTTTTGAGACACTTTAGCTTGTGCTAATCAAACTACAAGCTCTGCGAGGGGCAGGAAGTTTGTGCACAGGAATTTTGGGGTCACCAGCATTAATTGGAAGTTCATAGAGGGTTTTATCCCATACTGGTTGTAATTTCCCAGTAGGCCAGCTCTAAATGGGGAGGTCTAATTTATAGCTGCAGATTATTTGACTTGGATTAAGCTTTCCAAATTGAGCATCCCTTTCAGGAGTTATGTTTAATATTGTACCTAAGGGGTCAGTTCCCACTGTTGTCATTAAATCTGTACCATAATGTTGTAATCGTCTCATTCAAAATGTGCTTAGTATCGTGTTTATGAATATCTTCAGGATCTTTTCCAGGTGGAGATGAGAGAGGCATAAAGGGCTGTAAGGCAGTCTGAATTTCCAGGCTTCATTGCAATGTCTCACATTTTTCATCCTAATACTTCTAGTACTGATTTTTAGTGGCACTGACCACAGCTTTAGGTATTTGCTGAGCTTTGCAGCACCTCTGAAAAGAGCTAAGGAGCCATGCACAGGGAAGTGAAGTTGGTGGTGCTATTGTTATAGAAGATGTGTGAATTTGAAAAAATGTAGTTAAAAACTTCACAGGAGGTAGATGTTGGTAGGTAGTGGAGAAAATGTATTGGTTTGTGGCTATATTTTTTTTCTCTTCTTTATCTTTTGTCCTGTCTATTTCCTTTCCCAGTAAAAAGTAATTTATGGCTGACCTCCTTCAGTCTTCAGTCATTCAGAGTGAGCATATTTTGATGATGACGACTATACTGTTAAATAGGATTGGTCTTGTGGTCAGCATGGAGTACACATCTGATTCCTATCTAAATGGATGGCAGTGGTGGGAAGCCTGTAGGAACCTACTGTTGGTGGCTTTGCTGGGCCCTATTGAGCTTCTGGGTCTGAGGTTGGTCTCCTTTTTCCGCTCCCTTCCCAGCCTCACTTCCTCCAGCGCTGGGGGGACTCGCCAGCCCACCGCAGAGCCTTGAGCAACAGCTTCCCAGGCCCCCTTCCTGGCTTCCTGCCTGTTGGTGCACCCCAGGAGAGGCGAGGTGTCCCTCAGACCAGGTCTTGGAAGAGCTTGCAAATGAGATGTTGGGTGTGGGTGGCTTGCAGTAGTGACCCTGGCTGATGAGGAGTCTCTTAAGTATCAGTGCAGACATGTCTTTTCCTTACAACTGCTGCTCTCCTCCAAAAATGTCTGAGGTTATTTACAGTGCAGGCATCACATAGAGCAAGTGCTCAGCATGATCTTGTGATAGCAACTTCTTTATGAAGTTATAGGTTGTATAGGCAGAGTAGGATTGGACAAGCCCAAGGGGATTTCAGGGAACAGACAAGTGAATCTTGATGAGATAACACTTTTTTTCTTAAAGATGTGATGATCTGCCTGCAAAACAAAGTAATTCTACTAATCTTCTCACAAAAGTGCAGTTTTCTAACCAGATCTTTGTATCAGGCTGGTGGCTTGGTAAGCCATGAGTTGAGTAGAGGGATGACTTTGGGCAGAATTGAGAATCCTGAGTTCCCAACTTTGAAAGCTTGTTAGTTTAATCAGCTCCCCACGTGTAAACAATTTCAGCATGCTTTCTGGGTGGCTTTTAAAATTTATTTTTACTTTTACATACAACTGTTGATGCATATCTAGCATAGTTTTATTTTGCTCTTTTTAACCACTTTCTTTTGCTTGCATGAGTGTCGCTTCATGCTTTATTCCAGGTTATATTGAAACCCAGACAGGGGAAAAATAGCTGCAGAAAATGTTTCTGGGGGCAATGAAGTAGCAATCCTCTCAAGGATCAGCGGGGCACAGAAGAGCATAGAGGGAGAGCAGAGGATGGCCAGAAGAACTAGGTTACAGCTCATAGGTTAGCATTGGTGGTCACTGAAACTTCTCTCCCTGTTGAAGCTGTTAGTAGCAAGTTAGTGGGATGAGACATGCAACATGGTCCTCCTTGAGCGAAGAACTTCCCTGGATGTCCCTTGGCCCTATATTTGGGAAGGCTGGATGCAGTTTTCAAGCCCCGTGCAACCATTGCAATGCCTTGGTGTATTTTTTTAAGTGGATAGCAGAAGGAAGTTGTACACATTTGCATGTTGGATGTGCCTATGTTTATAACATTGAAATTAGAGATGGAGAAGCACTTTCACAGAATCATAGAATCATTTAGGTTGGAAAAGACCTTTAAGATCATCAAGTCCAACCATAAAACTTTTCAACATGCCACAAGGATAAACAACATTCTTGAACTCTATGGGGGAGATTGCTGGCTATTGGGTTTGCCCTTATCTTTTTATAGTCATGAAAGTGTCCAGGTGCATTGTGATGTTGTCTAAGGCTTCACATGGGAGCTTTTTTGGCTGAATGTGTGGTGATGATTATGATGAGATCCTTTGTGGTATCTCATAAATTCCTGAGGTGAAAAGAGGTTTTGCTGTCTAGGAACTAATCATGATAGTTTGTTTTTTAAATAGGCAGCAGTAAAGTTAGTGTGTTTTGCTTCTTTCTTTTCAACTGACTTCGGGGGGGGGGGCGGGGGGGGGGGGGAGACTGTCAAGCCGTGATGAGAAATATGAGAGGCCTTTCTGTAAAGTACCACTGTTAAGATGGCAATATTTTGAGGACTTCCAGCTAGTTACAAGTCTTTTATCAAAGTGTTGTTTTTGCAAATTGTTTCTGTGCTCTCCATGTGTGTCTGTGTACTTAAACAGAGCAAATTATAACAGTGAGGGAAGAAAGGCATCCTTCAGTAGGTAGCAGCACAGCGCTGGCTGTGTGTACGCGCTGGGGACTGTGGGGTCACATCCTGGGCCACTTGGGGAGGTGAGGGGAAAGGAAGGCAAGGGGGCAAATCAGTAGAGGGAGGAAAAAGTAAAAACAAAGGAAGAGAAGCAATGGGGGGGGTTGGTTTGCTTCTGTTAGTGATGCCTCGAACAGCAGTGCTTGTACCCAGAGGATCCTGAGTAGGGGCAGTGTCTCTTTAAAAGCAGTAGGGGGTTGGAGCTGGGGGAGTGCTCACAGCAGTAAGTATAACACAGCTGTGCTCTGTTTATGCTTAGGCTACAATAAAAAAGCTATAAAATGTGAGATGTCATAGCTCCACTTTGCTTTATTTATACTATTTCCTCTGAGCTCTGTCACACTGCACATTCATCTGCTAAGTTGCAGCAAGAATGGAGATTAAAATATCACAGCTCAAAATAGGAGTCAAGCGGAAGGAGATTCATCATAGCCCTATTAAAAAATATGTAAATATGGGAATGAAGTCATTTTAAAGCTGTATGGCTCTCCTCCTCAGTGGGCTGGGGAAAGCTGTGAGTGATGCGCTATGCGAGTGACAGATTTATGGGACTTGTTCTTCTTTCTATTTTTCACTCCATTCCACCAAAATACTTTTAAGATTAAAAATATCAATTTGAATTGCAAATTTTCTCTATGCTATATATATATATATTTTAAAAGGTTTTCTTCTTAACTATTGCCTAAACTAATAACAGAAAGAAATATTATTCCTGATTAAAAGGGGTTGGAAGCACGGTCTGATGTTGAACTTGCAGTAGATGAGATTTGCCCTTCTAGAGTGGTTTTCACCCAGGGTCCTCAGAGCACTCTGCAGGCATTATGTCAAGCCTCTCGTGCCCTCGGAGATAGAGGCCTGCCTTACCCTCCATACACGAAAGTACACTGAATGCTTGCAGCTGCAGTTCTCAGAAATGCCCTGTGGCACCCAAACCACAGTATTTTTAATGGAGGCTTATTCCTTTTCTCCCCTGCAGCTATGTTGAAAATGGAGCCTGGGGTAAGAACTCTGAAGTTCCAATTTCTGATTGCTTTCCATAAGCGCTGTGCAAAGAGAGCTGCCTCCACTAGCAGGAGGAGTGCTCTTTTGAACTTTGCAGTCAGTCCGTGGTCTTTGATGTGGTCAAATTTGGGTATGAGTTTTCCCCTGGAAGAACAAAGCACAGATGTTACAAGATATTTGAGAAATGAGGGATTTTAATTGATACCCTGAAGATACAAGAAAGCCACCAAGATATTTCACCCATGTTTGGTTCTGAAGCCTAGTTTTGAGTAAAGGAGATGAAATGTGCTGCCACTAAATGGAGCTGTGTTTTGTAGGTCAGTGTGGGTAGAGTGCAAGGAGAGGCGAGCCAAGGGAGAGGGAGGGCTGCCCTGCCAACGCTGTTTCCTGAAATTGCAGTGTGAGCCGAGGGGCTGTAAGAAAAGCTGGGAAGTCCTTGATGCAAAGCGACCAAGGCAAAGCAGTGATTGTGTCTGCACGACCTTTGCAGCCATTGAGTTGGCCTGCCCTTGAAGAATTTTTTATGTCTGTCCATCCAAGTAGGATCACTGTTCAGCTTTTGATCAGCAACTAAACAGTACGGAGAAATTTCAACCAAAGGAGGGATTAAAATTTATCATTAAAGGTGGTTGAGAAATACTAGCTTTCCTCCTTTCTTTTTTCTTAAATGATGGTATAAAACCACCAGAAGTTAACCAAAACTTAATTGATTGACATCCTGAGAAGGAGGTGCTTTGTGGATAAAAAAAGATTCAGCTGAGCAAGACCAGGTCACCCATCTGTCCTGTAACCGTGTCAAGTGCAACACTGAGAACTGAAGGAGTCAGACTGCAGTTTAGTTTCCAATTATCTTATTCCTGGGACTGCCAACAGGCCTCGTAGCTTGTGCAAACTGAAGTGCTAGTGGAATGTTGTCCACTAAGACTGGGGCTAAACCAATGTACTTCTCATGGTACTAAGTTTGTTTCCTGGAGTGGTGGCTTTCCTGACCATGACTTTCACCCAGTCTTCTGTGTCAGTGTGTTGGCAGGAGTAAGGAGGAGTGCCCTTGGGTTTGGGTGTCTGGTTTTTGGTTTTGTTTTTCCTTTTATCCTTTGATGCTATGAAATTCAGGAAAAGTCAGCGATTTTCACTACTCCAGTATGTGATTCTGGAGTAGTCCTGGGATGTATTGATTGATTCATTAAGCTCTTATTGCCAGCAGAAAAGACAGAGCTTTCCTTGATAAGTTACTTTTGTGCCATGCATGTTTGAGCATTGCTGCTTCTGGCTGAGGGCAAGTGCTCTTGGTACTTTTGAGTTGTTTAAATTGAGAAGGGCTGTGGATGCAGGGTGCTACTGCCCTTCAAGCAGAAGAATAATTGCTTGTCTCTTTAAGAAGGTGCTGTACTCAATCACAGCTTATGGTATGAGTATCCAGGAAATGCTTTGCATTTATGAAGATGCAGCCTTCTCTATACCGGGCACGTTGGTACCTTGCTGTGTTCAGCAATGGGGTGTTTATCCCAGAGCACCTCGCTTAGTATGGGGTGAGAGTAACATGGACTTGTGCAGGGTATTTTTTGGTCTGTGTGCTGTTTTGACATGTCAGTATAAGCCTATTTGAGCTGGTAATGTTAACATGTATTTTCTTAATGCAGCTATAGTTCTGTATGCTAAAGAAAGCTATAAAAATGTAATTGATCTTGATATATTCACAACTCTTTGAAGCACCTGTAGGTTGTAGTGTACTTGCAAATAATGATATTCCTTCTCCCGTGTCACTTTGTGGTTTTTTTTTTTCCCCTTCTGTTTTATTTTACTTTAATCAAATAATGAATTATTTGATGGGGGAACTAAGAATGACATTTTTCAAGACCCAGTATGATTTATAAGCCCAAATCCTGTTTCAAAAATGACTTGGGAATAATTTAGGAACCTAAGGCTCATTGGAAAACAACGGATTTGGACAAAAAAAGTGCTTTGTAATTTTTTTTTTGTAAAATTTACTGCCTAAGCTACAAATTTTCAGGATGTATTTGTTGTTTCAATTAGCTAATGCTTTGCTTGATCTATGTTTCTTGAAAGAAAGGTATTGATATATGATGAGTAGTAGTAATTTCAGTATTGTGATATCTATTGAGCAATGGGTCTTCTGGTGGGGACCTACTAAGTCCTGTTGTATTTCAAGGTCCAGTTGGGTTTGGAAAAACATCTGTCCTTTCATTAAGATGGTGGGGGGGAGAAAACTCATGAACTGAAATAGTGTTTCAGAGGGATTCTCAGCACTCTCTGAAAACCAGACTCAACTCATGCTTTCTCAAGTCAATCAAATTCTTGGTTCCTTCCAAAATCTTATCCCTTGCATTTCTAAAGTACTTGTCTGACTATGTACATAATCTGAATTATTGTATTTGTTCTGTATGCAGTGATGTGAAGTTTAATGTTTAAGAACTGTAACTTTTTTCTTAAACATTTAATTTTTTCATATACATGATGAATTTTTAAGAATAAAATACTGGTGTTACATTAATATAGTTAATAATACATTTTATTGAAAAATTCTATGAATAAATCTTAACAGGTTGTGATTATAAATATACATTATAAATATCAATGAGTTCTGACTTCTAGATTTAAGTCGCATACTTCTATATATGTATATAGCTTCATAGGGCTGTCTTATTGATCGATTGGATTTACATATGAAATCATCAAAGTATTATGCCAAGTTTAAGAAGTGCAGCTATGCTACATTTGGTTAAAACTGGAAATTAACTTTGGAATTAGTTCCTAAATTTGAACATCTTAGCCCAGGCAAGAATGTGATTTAATTATTTGGGAGTCTTTTAAGAAGGTCTTAGAACTGTGAATTCAGTTGATTATGAGAACCTAATTTGAGACTAAGCTATATTGACAGTTTTTATGATATAACTGAGTTCTTGGTTGCCCACAGTAATCTGTCCAGTTGATATGACCCGCAGCTGTTTTCTTCTTTGTTTGAATCTGAACAAGGAAATATTAGGTAAGAAGTCAGCATTGCTACATGTCTTTTCCTTGCTAGTGTCAATTTTCAGCCAAATGCAGTACAGCTGGGCTATGCTGAATAATAAAATACAGGTAATCCAGTGAATCCGCTAAAGGATTAATATTTACAAAACATAAGGCTCTCCCAGGCATACTATATCAGTTTGGCTAAATATGGAAGACTATTAAAGCTTGACAATACAACAGGGTAAGGCATTTGCTATCAGTTACATTTTAACGAGAGCGTTTCCTAATGCCAATTGGTTGACACTGATGCTTCACAGCCTTTATAACATTTATTCAGTATATTTAGTAACAGTCTTAATACTTGCTAGACTGAACATCAGAATTGCTACTTATGCTGCCCTGATTAATTTTTTAAAAAAAGCAAACAAGAAGAGTACTTTTTAGATATTTTACAGTAAATTATAAATTGTTTTCCAAAGCAGCATGTTCATACAGTACTGTTGATCCTGTGGATGTTTTTAAATGGACAAATTACAGTGCTTTTACCCATTTCAGTGGTTTCTCCCCCTAAAGGAATAAGCCTTTAAAACTACTAAACTATTAGGTTAATGATTTTCAAAATGGCTGTGCTGTTAAAATGTGTATACAAGTTAAAACCACAAAAATAAAATGATAAAACTTTTACTTTTTATAGACTTTTCTGAGACAATTGCTAAATCTGATTTTTTTCTCCTATAAATACAGTTGTATCAAAAGGTGTAGAAGAAATTAATGAAATGGGGTTTTATGATCATTTTGAAATAGGTACATTAGCAATTGAAAAGGTCAAAACTTGGTTTTGACATTCCCAAAATAAGTGCCAGTCAATTATGCCTGTAATGCTGCCCTGTTTTGATAGCACTAGAAAACCTGATTCCCTCCTCTGTTCTGTTTTGAAGGCTGTGAGATTTCTTATTACTGTCCCATTACCATGCATGACTTTTTCACTGAGCCAGTTGTATAAAGCATAAGGCTGTTCTGACTGTGGATGTACCTCTTGCTTGGAAGAACTAGAATACCCATGTTTACTGGTTAGTGTTGTATTCTTGTTGCTGAATTAAGCGTAAAGTTGAAACCAGCCGTTTTCCTTTGATTCACAAGCACTTGTGACTCCTTGGAGGGGAGGAAGGAGGGTTGTCTTTTGTTGCCTTATTCTCTACCTCTAGGAATACAGGTACTTTTAGTTTGGTAGAGCATATATCTAGCTGGTCATGAGGTGGAGACCATGCTCTGTCCTCAGTTAATCTGCATCTCTTGCTTTGCAGGTTGCAGGTCAGGAGGTGTTTGTTCCTTCCTGAAGCCTGCTGTGATTTCAAAGGTGGCCTTCTGTACTTAGTCATTAGCTCAGTCTTTCAGTTTCTTGCAACCTGCCTTTGGTTCTATTGGTTAGTAGCTTACGTCTGTCTTCATGGTTGCTTAATTGCACTGGGATCTCTTCCCTCTTCTATTCTGCCTACCTGTGTAGAAATGAGCAGAACTTAATGCACAGCTTCCGTTTCCTCCCAGCCCTCTTTTGTGTGGCTTAGATGTGGACAGTTCAGATGGGGGACTGTAAGTCCTTCCCAAGCCACTAGACATGAACCAACCCTGCATATTTCTGCATCTTGTATTCTAATGCCATAATTACTTCCATATTATATATTGTGGGTCTCTGCTGGCTGCCCACAAAAATTAATTGAATAATAAGAGCAAGCAAAGAAGCTAAACTGGAAGCTTCAGGCTTAATGTGGAGTTGGCATCTGAGTCAATAAAAGGGTCAGTTTTCTTTTTTGATGTATTTGCAGCTCCCATAAGCAGGGAGGAACATGTCTCCCTCGTTAGCTCTTGAGGTAGGCTTGCTAGCCATAATTGAGGAACTGCAGGCAGTGATGGAGCAACTGGTAATAAAAGTGGATGGAATAAATTCCCCTGGTGCCTGAAGCTGCCTGGCTGCTGTCCCACCGCTGCCCAGGAGCACCCTCATTTAAATTATGAGATCCTGTAGTGGCCACACATCATTTTGGGGACCACACAGATGTGGGTTCCTTGAATGCAGCAAGTATTCTTTCTGGCCAAACCAGAGGGTTTACAGAGCAGATCCAGACACTTAGCAGTTGTGAGGATGATTTTGGGGGAGGAGAATCTTTTAAAAATACAGTTCTACAAAATTCAGTAGAGAAAATGGAGTAAATGACATTACACACTACTCACCTGCAACCCCTGCAGAGACAATGAGTTTACACTTAAATTTACAGCTTCCAAGGATAATGAGGAGCAGTAACTACATGACTGTGCCCTGGAGAAAGAAAGAAAACCAAAGATAATGTACTGCTTACTAGCTAGCCTAATGATGGCTATGAGACAGTATGCTATTAGTCCTACCATGTGCAACAGTTTATTGAGAGAGAGAGGCTCTCTGCCTCTCTTCCTCTCACTCTCAATGGAGTCACAGTTACATTTTCTCATTAACTAAAACAGGATAGATAAGAAGATAGATCCTTCCTTTGGATATGGTGGCTTTTTTTTTTTTTGTCCAGCAAACATCACAGTTATGTTTCAGGGAATAAATAGAGTGAGAGTGAATCTCAACTGAATTTATTTAGCTGGAGAAGTTTTCAGTAGCAACGTGGGAACACGATGTCAGACTGTAAAAATAAGCAAATAAATAAAGACAAAGCTGCTATTCTAGTTCAGCAATCATATTAAAAAAAAAAAAAAAAGAGGTGACTGTGTTTAAATATTTTATTGACTTCTTTCCTATGGCAATTTTTCTGGTAAAAAAGATGAATAGGGAAATATTATGTAAATAACTGGGATAACTTCCTAGTATTGCACAAGATTATTGACAGAATATCATGATGCCAGACTACCATGTTATTGTATTTCTTGGATTACACTTGTTACTTGGTTTTAATACCTTTATTCAAAGAATCCTTAATACACATTATTATTATTGAGAAGTAGCAACAATGATAAAATATTTATTTGAATTGCAGTGATTACATGAAGTCAGTGTCTCTTATTAATTGAAGTCCAAAGACTTTTAACATCAATGGGAATCTTTCCACTGAGTTCAGAGATTTGGACCCTGTCCTCTGAGAATATTCATATATATTCTTAATGCTATTGGTTATGCTACTGTTCACTCTGATAATCATCATAATTTATAGATTCATCATACTTGCCTATAATTAAACTTTATTTTCAGAAGTATGATGATAATTGGATTTCTCAGTCAAGACAACTGCTGACATCAGTGCAAGAATAACAGCACAGAGCAAGGATACTTGAAGTCAGATAACACATAAGTATAATTTAGGAGCTAAATTTCAAAAAGGTCTGAAATGTGTCAAGTGCAGTGGTACCCAGAGCCCTGTGGGAAGCGTGGAGGGAGTGGATTGGCTTAAAGAGGAGCTGCAAGAGACCTGCGGAGCGGGGAGCAGTCTGCAGCGAATTAACTCTGAGGGTGTGGGGCGTTACTGCCCCTCGGTTGGGTGCTGTTCTCTTTTATGGGGGGGAAAAGCCGTGATTCACTCTGACAGACAGAAAAATAGAAGGGGCACTAGGGTTTAATGGAAATAGTGATATTTCAAGGATGGTGTACTACATAGTGGTTTTTTTCCCCCCAAATTACAGGTTAAGCAGCCAAAGGACAACAACTAAGCATATTGTGAAAGTACATGGACGCTGGGGGTCACTGCCTCTTGCAGAAGCCAGACGGAATCCATCAGCTGCTTAGTGGTGCTTTGCTTTTTGTGTGATGGTGGCTCACACCAAGTCATGGCTCTCAGCAGGAGAGAGCCCGGTTGTTCCTTCTCAGAGGCCCTCTCTGCTGACTCTGGGCTGGGCCTCTGGACAACTGTTCAAAGAGGTTCAGACAGGTTTGCTGAAGGGTGCTGGTACTTTGCCTGGAGTGAACATTTTGCAAATACTTTTCATTCACTTGAGAAAGTAGCTCAGGATTTGGATGTTGTATTGTGCTTGTTCTGGTCCTGTTTCATTTTCATGAACTGTCCGGATTACTTGCATGAGTGGACGGTCAGCAGAATTATGGCCTCAATACTGATGGCAGCTGCTTTTGTGAGGAAAGAGGTGGCACCAACTCTTCCTTTTCCTACTGGAACCATCAAATTTAGAGGACAGTAAATTGCATTCACTCAGAACTGCAGTAAACATCATCCTCAGCAGGGAGTGAAAAGCAGGAAAGAACTCAAAATATGTGAGTCAGGATTCCTCCTTCTTGGGTTTGCTGGGGTGAGGCAGCTTTGTGCCATCCATAAAGACTAAAAAATTCTGTGTAAAGGCATTGCTAAATGGCCAAGTACTCTCTGCTTATCAGGCAATTGGAAAAAGAGTAGAACGACTGAATGATGTTGTTTTACATTAAGGGAAATATATGAAACTAATGCTATAATAACTGCTTAACAAATACCTTTTTAAATAAAGATTTCATTACTAAGGGGTAAAACAGTTGTCACCTTTTCTGTACTTTATATATGGAGAAATCTGTGTCCTGTACCAGTTTTATCACTGGCACAATAAGCACCTCAGGCTGTATTATATTCATGATGTTGCCACATCATCCAAAGTATAGTTGAACATTTGACACACTTATTTTATAATAATCAAGACTCTTCTCCCTGCCCTTTTTGATATATGTGGAGATACAAAACTCTTTAATAAAATAAGGTTCTTGTAGACAAATACTGTATTTTTAGGGGTAGACCAGATTAAGAGAGGATTAAACATTCACATATATCATGTTAGATACAGATTTATAATGTGTGTGTTTCATGGTGTATGTTAGCCAGTAGTTGCCTACAGTCAGGAAGAAGTCTCCTGTGTGATAGGCTGTGACATGCCTGCGGTATACCCAACACCTTACACTTCTGAGCTCTTGGGTTCTGGCTGCCGTTAGGATACCGGACTGGGAGCTACTTGGTCTAGTGAGCATAGCACATCTTTACTTTTAATTTCCTCAATAACAATATTTTTTCATGAGTTTACATAAAAATCTTTATTAGTGTTAGTTACCAAAGGTATAACAGTATTATTATCACTAGCAAATGTTTTTATCCTGGTTTTCTTTTTTTTGTTCATGTCTGCATCCATTTGTGATCAATCTCATACTAAAATATAAACAATGATAGTGTCAAGTCCGTTTGCACTTGCCTATGGATGTGCCAAATACGTACTGAGGAGCAGTGCTTGGGTATGTGCTTTTCTTCTATTGTCTCATTAGGGACACCTGGGATGACATGAACTTTTCAGTTTCCAGATGCTAATGATTTTCTTTTAAAAGAAGGATGAATATTACAGAGTGAGAAAGTAAAAGCTATCCTGAGACAGTGGCGTCTAGGCATGTTAAGTCTGACTGTAAGCATCTAATCTGAGCTCCTAATTCTCTCTGGCTCTTTTTGAAAATTGTACTGCTAACTCTTTG
This sequence comes from Platalea leucorodia, assembly GCF_965183815.1. NCBI lineage: Eukaryota > Metazoa > Chordata > Aves > Pelecaniformes > Threskiornithidae > Platalea > Platalea leucorodia. The sequence continues at coordinate 54,847,872 of NC_138826.1, read as the reverse complement.
CAAAATACAAAGCTTACAAATAGGTGTGTAATAGCAGTAGTTATTCAGCTTTCAGATAGTAGTTTGCTACAGTTTGCAGGCAGTCCACAGGATGTCCTTGCCTTCTGATTATGTCCACATTTAAGTGTACAGAGGTACCGCTAGGCTGCATTTTTGGCTATTCCCTGGGCAGGCTAAGTCAGCAGTGTGCATTAATGACAAATGATGTGATAGGGAGGGGAAGTGATAGAGAAATCTTCACTAAGAATGCAGAGGGGCCACTGCTGTGCATTGGGGTGCAGTCATCAGAGAAGGGGTAGCCTGACCCCGGCTTGTATTTCCCAGCTCCTGGTCCTTACCACTTGAGATGCTTCTTAAAACTTGACTCTTATGCATTGCTGTTTGCCTCATGCTTGAACAGGAACACAAGCATTACCCGATACATGTTTGGTCTTAGATCATGCGTGTACTACCATTGCAACACTTTGCCTTCACTGATACGGTACATATTTCTCTGCTAAAGGGAAGTACAGTGTAAAATCAGAAGTGGGTAAAACTTGTTTAGTTAAACCAGCATCTTGAATCTTTATGATGTGGTCAAAACAGATGAAGTTAAGAACAAAACTCAGAACCTTTCACTTAAACATATACTACTCCATTTGGAGCTATTCAGAAACAGAAGAAAAGGTGCAAGTGTTAAAACTGGTTAATATGTTAACTAATACAACCCAGGGGCAAGTGTATGTTGTAAGGCCCACCCTCTGTGCTGATCAGGGAAGATATGAACTGTTACAGCCTCCAAGCAAGGGAGTCTCTGCTCTTTGCTCTAAGCTGTAGCTGCTCATGCTTTCAGTTTGAGATCACTGGTCCAGTCCCCAGCGTGTTGGCCAAGAAAGCAGCTGTCAAACTAACATGAGGCAAGAACAGCCTCTTTTGCAATGTTTCTGGCCTGGAAATGAAGAGGGAATATTTAGAATCTCATGAGAGAGAGCTTGTCCTGATAAGCTCTCCTCTGTTAAGAAGACATGATGGTCGAGCGAGCCGTGGGAATGGATGGGCAGCTTTCTGCAGGAAGTCTTGGAACAGAAAATGTCCATGCCCAGCAGTGAATTTGAGTTTGTAAGCAAAGTGGTGCTCACACAAGACCTGAATTGCCTAGAACAACGGAACCAGGCCATTAAAAAAAAAAAAGTACTAAGACTGTATAATGAGAAAATGTCAGGAAATGGCCGCAGCAGAGACAAATCTTTCTGACTATAGCCACTAGTGATCAGAAGGTGTGCTGCCATTCAGTGCCTAAAGAGTTTCATTCTAGCCGGTATTGCTGCCAGACCAGTGCTTCTCTGGGAACAATCCCCCAGCTTTCCCAAGTGGTGACCTGGTCTTGATGATTAGATCAGTGCCATTGTGGCCTGAGTTCCAATAACTTGTATTTGGACCAAATGCTGAGATTTTTCTGTTTTGTTAAACATGCTTTACATTATGGCTGTGTTTTTGCTAAACCTGGGATGAGTTGGTGGCTTCTGGATGCCTCACTGTGGAACAGAAGTAGAGGCAGCTAATCTGTATGAATTTGGTGAAAGCAGAAGCTGGTTGTGTGTAACAGCATCCAGGTACTCCAGGCAGCGTGGAGACAAATCTGCGTGTTTGGGTATGCAGTCATCTGGCTGTACTCATTTCCTAAGACTTTTTTTCCCATAGTTGTTAATCCACGGTGACAGACAAGGACGAGTGCATATTCTTTACCATTGACCTACCTTTCCTGTCAGTAGAGCAGAAGACAGGCAAGAAGCTGTATGCAATGGAATTCTCCCTAGTATGGGATATTTCCCCCACTATTAGTTCTGTAATTAATAATGAAGTGTAATGTTAAAAATAGTAACATTTCTGGATAGGTGCCATGCTTTCAGGTTAATTTAAGAATATTTTTTCATTATGAGGAAAGATTAAATTTCTTAGAGATTTGCTGAATTTGGAGGGGCCTTGTCTTGCAACTGCCTTTCCTTTAAAAGCAAGTGAAGTTCAGCATGCAAAATATTGTGGGAATGTTGGCTTTCATCTGTTGATGCTGTTTAACATTCAGGATTTATGATAGTTTCTTGTGTGTAAAGACAATAGACGTTTTGTAAATAAGATTGGTCATAGAGTAATATAAGACATAAGTGATATTGTTCCTACTGGTTACATTATATGAAATATATAACCAGCTGCTGAATTTGTAGCACAGAGGTCTGTCATACTATTTTTCTTTTATGGGCTGTGGGCTAGGTGCATCACTTATGTAACTTCATTTACTCCACCAGCTTACTTTGGAAATATTATTGCATATAGGGGCTATGAAAAGGAGTACCTACATTTTGCAGTACCCAAGGCTGTAATGGCAATTTTCTAGAAGCCTTGAGATTTGTATGTGATTTGCAAAAAATATAGCGTGTTTGCATGTTTTTTTCATCTCAGATAAATGTATGCTAATAAGTATGTATTAACTAGATGTATGTACACTAATATTATTTGTTTCATCAATAATCATTCCGTGACTTGTGCTTTCTATCCAGTGTGCCGGCATTTGTAACCATCATGTAATGTTTAATTCAGAATTATTTTGGGGTGGGTGGGTGGTGGTGTTATGCTTTTTTCCTCAGATTTAAAAAAAAAAAATGTAGCAAATACATATTTGACTGACCAAGAAAAATCTGATCTGCAGCATTCCACTGTGCGTGAGCGGCACATTAGTAAAAAGATGATGAGGATGTAGCTGACACCAGTATCTGTGAAAGAATCTCTTTCCTGTAGTACTAACCAGAAATGGCATTATCTGGCCTTTCTAAAGGGCATTTTAGCACTACCCCTGTGTTTCAAATCCTGGCTGAAGAGTGGATCAGCAAACAGTAATCAGCAGACTTGGATTCCAGGGAATGGACAAAGTGTCTAATGACTAAATGCAATGATTAGTGAAGGTGGGATCAAGACAGGAGTGTAATCCCCAGAACAACCAATGCAACTTTTCTTTGCAAAGCTAGTTAATACCTTGCCCTTTTAATTATCCTAGCATCAGAGGGAAGTGCCATCTTCTACCTGGTTCTCATTACTCCATCAGACACGTTAATTTAAATACTTCTGAACATCTAAAACAGGCTTCCAAGCAAGAGGCTTCTTTATTTTTTTTATACACATTTTTATACCTCTCTGAGTTTTTATATGTTTTATAACCAGTTCTAAAGTGTGCAGCTCTCTTCAGCTGTGCAACATGCAGAGCTGGGGTCTGCTCAGGATGTCCAGGGTGGATTTGGCAGCTCTTGTGACACGGGCTAACAGCCCTGCCCCAGGTAGCAGATCCCTAGAGGTACCAACCTGCAAGTGGATCCCCATCTCCATCTGTTGTGATCTCCAAAGTCTGGTGGAGAAAAGTCAGCGGCTTCACCTGGGAGAAGGTTTGCTTCTTCCTTCCATCCAAAACTTTTATCATGTGAAGGAAGTAGGAAGGAGCGGACTGGTTCTACCTTACTTTTTCCAATCCTAACCAGCAATTTGAGCAGCTTTGGGATAGAAAGAAGTGGAAGGAAAAGGAGAATAGAGAAGTAGCAGGGGTAAGCTGTGGAAAGAGGGAGTAAAAGCAGTTGAGAGAAGTCCTAGGAAATCAGTGAAAGAAATACATATGCTGCTTAAGCTCCTGTGGCTTCAGAGGCTTTGTCATCTAAGACTTATCTTACCTTTGAGCACTGTGTGGTTTTTTTTTTTTACGCACACCCCCCCCAGCTGTATGGATTTTGTCCTCCAAGGTCTTTTGGGGGTGGGGGTGGTGGTAGTTGTGATTAATACTGTGACTTCTTGGTGTTTGCTGCAAAAAGTAATGTTGATTTCAACAGGGATTGTAAAGCCCTGTTTCATTTCACTTACCATTTTGTTTTTTGAAAATTCATTTGGCATTGATAATACAAGCAGAGCATTTTTGCAGGAGTGAGAGAATACTGACCTTTTTTGCATTACTGGCTGTGAGGAATGTTCTTAAGTTTAATATTTGATTTGTCAAAATGACTTGTCACTGAAAAGTTTACTCATAGCTCCTCCTAATCAAATCTTAAAGGAACAGTTATCATGGTTTTAGTTATTTTTGATCACCTGTCATTTGTTCTTATTGATGCAAAGGTAAAACTGGAAACAAAAAGGAAATGGAGCAATTCTAAAAGCCATGAACAATACAAACACAACAGTTTTTTGAGGCTCAAGATTTTGATGCCATGTGGAAGGTGTAGTCTAACTACGGATCCCAGCCCTTAAAGGAAAGGGAAGGCATGAAGCACACGAGTGACAGTTTTGCTTGAAACAGTATGGAAGTGTTTTCAAGTTTAATTTTGTTTGGCTTTCTGCCACTTGGGGGATTGGAAGGGCAATAATTTGTGTTTCTGAGGCTTTTTCTTTGTAAAGAACCCCTTATTTCTGGCATGCAGGAAAATACCTGACTAGTTTTTCTCAAACATCCTTACAGAAATAGTAGTTTTAAGTAGGAACTTCCTTTGCAAGTTATGGGTGCTGGTACACTGGGGGAGGAGGACCACCACTTCATGCTTATCTTGACTGCTGGAAGATAGCTGTTAACCACATCATGTTTCAGGTTAAAAGGAAGGCATTGGTATAAAGCTGACCTTTGTATGAAATAAAAACTGTTGCTTTTTAATATATGCCTTTTTTGATAATGTTTCTTTTTTTTTTTTTCAGACAGTGGTTATATTTTAAATAGTTACTTCACTTAGGAAGGGATTGAAATAAGCTAAGGCACCCAGCAAATGGTCTTACCCATTCTACGTGTGCCTTTTCTGTGATCCTCTGCATACTGATACAGACATAGTCTGAAAGTACTTTCTTGACCACGAGATCAAATGGGGAGAAGTCAATTTTAGGCTTTTTCCAAGCATGTGCTGTAAAGGTGGTGTGCTTAAGGGGACAACTGCACAAGAGCTTTTGATGTTGCAGTGCCTGTCTGGTGGCACTGAGTCCTAGCAATAGGTGACCTTGTGGAAGATCACTTATGGTCAGCTGTAGTCCCTCTCCCAGTCATGACATTGCCCTGAGCAATAATAGTCTACCCTCCTGATGGAAGGAGCTACCCGCTACTTTCCACTGTCTTGCACTCACCTTTATTTTACATTTCTGCATTGCCTTTGAAACACAGTGATAGCAATTGTTCATCCTTGAGCTGAGGTTCATTAATTTGCAGGTGACTGAAGAGCTGCTGTATCTGATTTGTTTGTCTCTGAAGATACATTCCTAAAATATGAATGTGGAAAGCATGTGTTTTTTCCTTTGTGGTTTACCCAATGTCTGATATTTTTCTCCAATTTCATATTTTTCTCTACTGCTCAATATTTACTTGCATTTCCACTTAAGATAATCATAGGTTGATATCTAGTATGTAAATTGAATTTGAACAATGGAGGACTTGTTGTCACTTTAGAAGCCCTGTGTGCACCTCACACTCTGACTTTTGAAATTTTCAGACTAATGGATGTGACACTTGAGAAACCCTGAGCAAAAATCAACATCAGGCTAAAATCTAAAGTCAGCAGGTTTTATGGTGTCCTGCAGAAGCATGTAAGAATTTAATTTTTTTTTTTTTTTAAATATGTCTTGCTACAAGGAGGTAGAAGAATCCTGGTAACCATAATCAGATGCAGTACCCGCTACAAAGGCAACAACTTGCAATTTCTTTAACATGCTGAGAGCCAACTGTATTTCTAGGAAAGCAACATGCTTGCATGTGCACAGACACGCAGGAGTTTTCACACAAACTTTGGAGAGCAAATCCTGCCCTCTTAAGAAAAATGTGTTAATATCCATAGAGTGCGGGAAAGTTCTGTGGAAGTCCTGCAGGAAACCCTCATTGCAGTATATGTACAGGCCTTGCTGTCCTGGAAGTCTGGATGATGAAGTTTGAAGGTGGCAGTGAGGCGTGTAACTTTCTGCAGAACGGTATTGCTAGCTTAAGGCTCAACCTGCATCCCTAGCAGATAGGCTGTTGTTATTGCTTCACACTCCAAAACTTATCAACGGTTGACATTTATTTTTGGATGGGTCTCAAGCTTTACCGTACTGTTTCCAAACCTGCCTGGTTGGACCTCTCCTGGTAGCAAAAAAGTCACATTTGTTATGAGGAAAGGAGCATGAGGTACATGCAGAGGAATGGCAAGCTGCAGGACACCCTTGTGAGTGCTGCCTCACCCACAATGTAAATGCACTGCTTGGATAAGGTAGATAACATTTCTTTAAAAGTTGAGACTTTCCTGTCCTGGATACTTGTTCAGATGACTGTGATAACCATGCATTTGTGACTTCCAGCTTAGGTGAGAGTCTGCTGTTTCAAACAAATACTGTCCTGTCGTATACAGGTTCTAAACCAGAAGTATTTCCAGGTTTAGTGATAGTAGCAGGCTTTCTTTTTATAAGTAGGGTGCAAAGGGCAAACCTTGGGGGACAACAATGAGTTAGTTCAGGAGAATAAAATAATAATATTCTCCTACTTGTCCCCAAAAAGAAAGAAAAAAAAATATGCCGAGGAAAATTAATAGTGGTAGTTGTTCCTATAAAAACTATGGAAGGAAATGAAACTCTTTTACTGACATTTCAATGGTGGTTTTTTTCTATTTCCTATTGTTTAATTTGATTTTTTTAATATAATAACATATATCTATTTTTCAGTTGTGGGTTATCTTAATTTTTAATTTTTCTTTCCTCTACTGGGAAAGAGTAAGGGCAGCACATTTAATAAATAAATAAAGGAAGAGTAAAATGGCTATTCAGAAAAAAAATATAAATTCAGTACTATGTCATAAATTGAAAAACTTAACCAAATGTAGAAATCTTTCATACAATCTGAAAAGCTACACTTGCAAAAGCAACCTTATTTTACCCTTTCTCCACCCCTTACTCTTCTTGATTATTTTTCTTTTTTGTCTAGCAGTAAGGTAGAGACAGAAATGCAAGACTTCATAGAATAAGAGAGTCTGTGCTAAGAACTGTGGCATGTCAACATATGTCTGTGAAATGTCAGAAAATTTTAGGAAATAGTAGGTAGCTGAACTGAAAATTCACCAATATGTAATAGTCATAGCTGATACTCTTGAAAAACATCATGGGATTTGCATCGATCTCAAGTGGGTGGGATCTCTTTACTCCAGCAGTATGAAATAACGATGGAGGAAAGATTGGTGCCCTCCGACAGTGTGCTGGGAGCTCTTTATGATTTCCAATGATAAAAACAAAGTCAATCTTAAATATTTTTAGGAAGTTCTGTGTGTATTGTTGGTAAAGAGTTAACAGTAGTTTTTGGTTGACTGCCTCTTTTATACATTTGTGTGGAGGAAGTAGTAAGGAACTTGTGTTTCCTCTTGCTTTATTGATATTTTCTTTCATTTTCATTCATGAAATTCAAAACCTCTCAGTTAAATAACAGCACGTAACAGGGCTGCTGCTTTTATTAATATGTCTTTGGAGGATAACGAAAGGAATGGGTGTAACCAGCTGAAATACTGCTCTTGGATAGTCAATATTGGAAGGCAGTAGCAAAGCCCTCACTGTCTCTAGATGAGCAAATGGATTACTTTTCCACTCGGGCTCTGCTAGCTCTTTAGGGTGATTGAACTTGAATCTTTGCTGCTGCTTAATAGAAACTCTTACAAACAGGAAAAAAAATGTTTAGCAGGAGAGTGAAATCTCAACAACATCACTTACACAGGCTTTTCCTTGTGGGCATTGTTGTTGTTTGGTTTGGGTGGTTTTTTTTTTTCCATCCCATCTCCAATTAAATCTATGTGTCAGTGGAGTTACACAGTTACTTCAAAGACTTGCTCTTTGGGACGTGATTAGAGATATCTGAAATAATGAGAAAGTGGGAGGCAAGGAAGAGAGTGAAGTTCTGCAAGGATTTATAACATTGGAGTGTAAAGAGGGGTCTTTGTTCATTTGTTTCAAAGGTCCAAAATGTGCCAACCTACTTCTGCTACATTTCTACCTGATAGCTGAAACCCAAGCTAACCTTCCCCATCAGTCAGGGCAAAAAAAGTGACAGTATATTCTGGGCTATTGATACTGATGAGAGTAACAAACAGAAAGAACTTTTCAAGAGGGAATGTCATGTATTTGGAATTTCAGTACCCTGTTTGTCACAACTCCTTAACCATTTTGGGTTGGTGAGGATGTAAAGTCGGTCTGCTCTGCGATGGATATTGGCCGTCAGGCATCCCTGAGAGGCTAGCGTCACAGCGCTGTGCTATGCTACATAGACCTTGGGAGCTACTGAAATTACAAAAAGACGACTTGGCTCCATTGCAACCTTATGCCAGCACAATTGATAAAGTGTGAAACTCTGGTGTGGAAGACAGTTGTAAGTGGCAAGGAAGTATAATTAGTTTCTTACCAAGCTTTTGTTTCTTTCTGGTTGTATGGATCAGGCAACTTTCCAGACGTGGGACATGTTTATGAGCTTCTGTAATACTTTTTTTTTTTTTTTCCCCTTTTCCCTGCATTTTTCCCATCGGCTTGTTCACAGCAACACCCACTGGAGGTAATGAGCAGTGACAGTATCACTGCAGCTTTCCCCCGGGGAGCCGCACAACATTGGCTCCTGTAAGCCAATGCTGTAAGCAGTGGGGTTTTTTTGTAAAGGGTGGGATGCCTCTAGTCTCCAGCAGCATGTTTTCTGTCAACCAGGAGAAAATGCTTAAATAAAAAAGTCTAATAAACCTGGTCAAAGCAAAGCTGGGTTTTGGTTTACTCAGCTGCTGTAATGGGTTATGAGAATGACACAAAGTTTAATGCAATCTAGTTTATTTTATTCCTGAAGTAGCTTCATCGTAATCCAAGCAAGAAGCGGAGCTGTCATGATAATGTGAACGTGTTCCGTAGAAGAAGCATGAGATTCTGTTTTTAACAGAAACTCAACCCTAGGCGTATGACAATGTAGTATTAAGAGTATAAATATAAGAAGCTCCTCCTAAAGACGTGGAAATGGCCCTTGCGTGGCCTTCTGATAGGAAGACAGATCAAGTGAGCGTACAGGACCTGAGAGCTGTGTTGCTGTGAGAGCTGGGCTATAATTTAGCGAGCTGACAGGAGGAGTGAAGTATCTCCTCAATATCTGTGTTTGGCAGAGGAGATGAATGCATACATCAGGAAACAATGTTTAAGTGTTTTATTTCCTTATTTCAGCCTGTCAAACTGTCAGCATAGTTAATGGCCACCAAGAGAGAGTGAGGGGAAGGGAGGGAGGGGAGGCGGAGGATAAATGGAAGGAAACAAAGGTGCTGTGGAGTCTGGAAGAAAGGAAAACTGGGAAAGATTAGCAGGGTGCTGAGGCATAATGATCCCCTGGATGCTAACGTCCAAACTCCCTCCGTTGGCTTGAACCTCCTCTCCCCTCAAGCCCTCCAAGGAAATGTGTGGAGATAATAAATGTCCTGGTACACCGCACATGGTAACTTTATTTTACTATATTCATTTTGCTGTGCTAGTACTTAGGCCCACAGTCAGCAAGGCACTTCAGCAGGACTTCGTATCATATTTAAGTCGGGTATTTTGCTGAAGTGGGATCCAAACTGAACAAGATAGAATTGGCTTGTCCAGACTTTGAGATCTTGGGGTTCAGGCGATTTCTTTGTTTTGTTTTACAAACCATCTGTAGCTGGACTTTTTCCTTTAAACAAACAAAGTTTGAATTGTTACTTTATTAAGTATACAGGGAGATACAAGTGTCTTGGGACTTAATTCTTCTTTCTGACACACCCACGCACCTTCCACTAAAGTCAGTACAAATGGAATGCTTTTCATAAGAGAAGTATTTTTAAGGCGAAGCCAATATTATGTATTATTTTCATCGCATGGAAACAGAACGAGAGTAAAAAATTTTTTATTAATACATCAAAGACTGTTTCATTCAGTAACCGCAGAGAGGAGGATAATGCAAACTATTCCTGTACTTTATTCAAAGATGACACTTTGTTTTCACTGCCTTGTTAATCACGGGGGTTGGCAGCAAAAGGACTTGTGGTTCTGCCATGGGAGGTGGAGTTGGCTTGCACACACCTGGATGAAGCACCTTCCGAACTGCATTTCGGAGCTGCGGAGCCCAGATAGCATGTGTCCCAAACGGGATAAATGATGAAGCTGAACCTTTCTGGGCTCTGTGGGGAACATGTGGCCCACATGTGGCTTGACTCAAGCAACAAAAAGCCCTCCCCTTGTGCATCAAGGCAGAGAACAGAGCCTGTGTGGAGACAGGGAGTGGCTGTTGGGATTAAACCTTAGGATATGTAGTTTTGATTCAGAGGAAAGCTTTGGGCATTGCTTGTTCGTGTCAGTAGAGTTATGGGGCCACAACCTTTCATGTGAAGCTACTAGCGTATCATGCAGCATCATAAGGTATGAATTTGAACTGGGCATGGTAAAAATGGGGTTTCCTTTGGCATAGCATCGTTGTAATAATGTTGTGTGTGTTTTATCCAAATATACAGTTCTTATTAATTATTCCAGTGAAAGCCACTTCAATCCTGTAGTTCTTGTTTTTGCCTATTTATCGCTTCTTTAAAAACTTTCTTAAGCCAAACAAACAAATGGGTAAAACAAGGAAAGAGTGATACAATGGTATTCAGCATGGTTTATTGTTTTTATTATATTACTGGTCAAAGTTGTCAATTTTTCTGTAGTCATTTCAATGGAGGAGGGTTTTAAGAGGAGTTTTGAAAGAGAATAAAATGGTAACTTTGTGAAGTCTTACAGGATATTTTTGGTCATGAGGGGAGCTATGGGGAATACCTGGTGTACATTTTTTGAAAATATGATTAATAAGTGTTGGAGGGTGGTGCTGCCAGCTGCCTTGAGGGATGATTCAGCCTGGCTGTGCAGAACTGAAGAGAATAAAGTAAGATGGCATTAGGCTGGGAGGATCCTTGGAAGTCAGGACAGCAGCAGATACCTGCTGTGACAGAGAAGGGAAGGCAAAGGAAAATTGCAAAGGCGGGTATGTAATGAGGAAAGCATGGGATGAGAAGGGTGATTTTTACTGTGGTTAAGAGGGGGATGAGACTGTCTTTGTGGACACTGAAGCAGCCATGTCCTTAGAACAAGTTTTTAATGCCTTCATAGTGGGACGCAGGCTGAACTCTTCATGGTATTAGAAGTGCTCTGGTTTAGCACCCTTAGAAAGCGATTATTGCTTGTTTGTCTCTGACATCGTATTAGCAACTGAAAGGATAAAGCCTGAACCCAATCCACAAACTTCAGAAACGTTGTGTCAGTAGAATACAGTAATGCTTTTTTTAATGCAAATTTAATCAAACTGATGGACCTTACTTGGTCTATGTACAGTCATGTCCCCAGGCTCTGTGGTCTCAGGAGGTGCAGCAGGTTAAGAGAACAGTATCTGCTCAAAACCTGACTTAGGGATTTCCAGTGACTCAGGGCAGGCAGAGCTGGTGATTGATATGTGAACTGAATGGCTCAGCCATTGCTGTGCTGGGGAGAACTGAGCCATCAGTGAGCCTTTCTTTCCAGTAAGATGTGAAATCCATGTTTCATTGAAAAAGCATATGCTTCATTTCAGACCTGTAGGAGCATTACTAATGTCCGTCTGAATATGGAGACAAGTAACTGTATCTGCATATTTAAATTTTACATATGATTGTGATGCAGATTTGAGTTACTTTGCTATGCTAAGCTATGATAGGAGCTCAATATTAAATGATAACTGTGTTTCACCCCTGAATTGAGGCGCTTTGCTAGAGTGGACAAACGAGCCCAATGTGCAGGCTTGCATGGCTGGAAGGACTGAAGAGCTGAAGCAGAACTCGAAAAGGAAGTGACTTTGTTAGTCAGCCAGTTTTTCAAAAGGAAAAAGAGTTTACGTGAATCACTGGAAACTACTTCACATTGTTCTCATTTAGAAATATACATAGGAGACACTTTTTGCCAATAAAAGCATTAATTCATAGGTAATGAGGAGTCCTTGTGATTCCCATGTGAAAGCTCTGCCAGATTGGGTCAGATGACTCCACCTACTAAAACTATGTATGCTTATGACATGCACTGCTTTAAGCCATAAATAAATCTGTGGCATTGTGCCTGTAATAATCTTTCTGCAGAGCTGTACAGCCTACTACCCATTAGCTGATGTATTTATCATGCTTACTGTTCTTTTCCATTATTTCTGTAGTATGAGTATGATGGTATCTGGTAAAGTAATTTTAAAAGTATTGTTAAAAGTACAAAAATACAGATCATATGAAGTACCCTGAAGGTAATGGAGCTCTGTGTGGGCACAGAAGTAATTATAGTGGATCAGCTTGTTGCTCATATAACTGAAGTTCTTCATCCATATACACACACTATGTGTGCGTATGCATATATATATATATATATATGCACAAATACATTTATTTGTGATATATTACTCTCATGCTTGTGCATACTTGACTATTTCACTTTGCTTTTGTATGTAAATACGTAAGATTATAAGAGTCTACATGTGGAGATGTTCATAGGGAGATGCTATTTTAGTATGTAGAAGGAGGTGATTGTGTAATTAAAGACTGTTACAGTTTTCAGAAAGGGGCAGATGAAATGTTTATACCTACGTAATGTTAGGCATTCAGAAGTAAGGAAATACCAGCTGTGCAAGACTGATGTTCCATTGTTCTTAATTATTTGCTTTTTATAGAAGTAAAAGAAGAATTCCACAATAAAAACATTTTGTAATTAATTATGTTTTAATATTAAAATCCTACTGTTTACCAGTTACATGCTTTAAAAAAAAGAGGGGGTTCATCATTAAACGCAAGTGACTGTCATCAGTGCAAGACTGACACCACAAACCCCGATTTTCTTTAACTGTGGCTGTTTACAGGTTTTGTTCTGGCATTTCTGCTGGTTCCTAGGATTAAAAAAAAGTCAAAACAACTTGAAATTCAGAACTATCTTGAAACCTTACAATTTTAAAAAAATCTATTAGTTCTGATTTTAATTGGGAGCCAGAATCTTCTGTGTCACTTCCATGGCGTTACTCCTGTCATGGTTTAACCCCAGCTGGCAACTAAGCACCATGCAGCTGCTTGCTCACTCCCCCCGCAGTGGGATGGGGGGGAGAATTGGAAGGGTAAAAGTGGGAAAACTCATGGGTTGGTATAAGAACAGTTTAATAATTGAAGTAAAATAAAACAGAATCATAGTAGTAGTAATAATAATGATAATAATAATGATACAATAATATACAAAGCAAGTGATACATGATAGAGTTGCTCACCACTTGCTTGACTAATGCCCATCCTATCCCTGAGCAGCGATTGCTGGCCCCTGGCCAAGTCCCCCAGTTTATATACTGGGCATGATGTCATATGGTACGGCGCAGCCCTGTGGCCAGTTTGGGTCAGCTGTCCTGGCTGTGCCCCCTCCCAGCTTCTTGTGCACCGGGCAGAGCATGGGAAGCTGAAAAGTCCTTGACTGGTGTCAGCACTACTTAACAACTGAAACATCAGTGTGTTACCAACATTTATTCTAATACTAAATCCAAAACACAGCAATCCAAAACAACAATCCAAAAGCCAGCTACTAGGAAGAAAATTAACTATATCCCAGCTGAAACCAGGACAACTCCTAAGGCAGAATTTTGTGTTTTTTTCAGTTTTAAATCAGGTTTTTATGATGACCTCACTCACTCCAAAAGCAAATATTCCATGAATTGTGATTAAAATTTGAATTTTCTCAATAGACATTGTGAATACATTTCACTGTGATTGTGCTGGGAAATGCAGGCTGAATATTTTGTGTCTCGTTCAACTACATTAACTGAAGAGTTGTTTGTATGAGCGTAGATGTATTTGGAAAAAAGACAACTTTAAGAGGGTTCATGAAAGGGCAGTAAATGAAGAGCTGTGAGCTGAGGACGTATGTTAACCTGCACTGGATGTGTGTAACTGCTGAGACACCATGAACAACTGCTGTGTTTCTGAAAGGCTTCGCAGTCTTCCTAGAAGTGTTGGCCTGTGTAGTAATACTCCATTATACAGTCTCAAAACGGATGAGAGCATTGCTGTATTTAAGTGTTACAGAGTGTCCATGTAGAATGTGGCATTTTGGTGTCTCCCTCCTGTCAGCAGCTGAATACTATTAATTCCAAAGTAAAGAAAAGCTTTCAGAGCTTGCATGGGACTTCCCTGGAGGAGGAGCAGTTCATCAGTGTGGTAAGGAAACTCTGGAGGGCTTTGCTGGAGAAGTCTGCTGTCAACTGTCTAATACTGCACTCCACACTGGCAGTTCTTGACAAATATTGTGATGCTGTGCCCACATCCCGAAGTTGCTAACATAAAAGATTTAAAAGTTTGCCAAGAAAATAACTTTTGTTTGGGGACATTCTTTTATGGGTTTAAGAAAAAGGCACATTTGATGGAAACCTTTAGAATTTCTGATACAGATACAGCTGGGGATAATTTTGTGCAATAGGAAAATGCTAAGGTATCAGTCTTCTGGGAAACGCTGATGTCTTTACATTAAGACTAAATCCTAGGTATTCTGTCAAGTACTTTGCAGTTATAAAAACATCCTGCATTTGCATAGTAAGAAGTCAGTGGTCCTTTCAAAGTGCTCCCTTTTCCCAGAAATGCCAAGCAAAAGAGCAACACACAGAGCAGGTTTTCTGCAGTGAGTTTCCATCCTGGAATTTATTCCTTCATGCTCCACCCAGATAGCCAGTCTTCATCTTCCTTGTTCATTTTGTCAACTGTTGCAGTTGCTGGGGCATAAATTATCTCCCAGCCCTGCCACTGCCAAATATTTTGCCAGTTGGCCTAAAAATGCATGTGCTGGGTTCTCTGGAAATCTCCAGTGCAAGAAGTGGGAGCTGACAGGAGCTGGGACCTTCTGGGGATGTCTCAGAAACCCAGGGGTGCTGTTGGCGACAAGTTTTTGCATATGCCCCAGAGCTCCTCAGTCTCATCCATGTTGGACCCCACAACCAGACTAGAACAAAAATTTTTAAGTGTGTGTGATCAGGTCTTTACTGTAACTTGAATTCGAGTGATTGGCTCAGTGTTTTTAGTGTTGAAAGGTGCACAACAGAAGTGTCAGGGAATATATAATGAAATTCATCACAGGATGATGCTAACAAATTCTCAGGATAATTTGGGAATCAAAATTATTCTTTCGTGTGTATTTTTCTATCTGTAGGAGATTGATCTTAGGTGATGAATTCAGTAGAGGTGATGCTTTCCGTGGGATCCCAAGTAGGAAAAATAACACTAAAATTAAAGGCTTATTTTTTATCCACCAAAAGCAATGAAAGTATTCCACTGGACTTAAAGGGCGACTATATGCTTTACATTATAGTGGCTATCCTGCAGGTGTTTTGGAATCATAGAATCATTTAGGCTGGAAAAGACCAACTGTAAATCTAACACTGCTAAGTCCACCCCTGAACCATGTCCCTAAGTGCCATGTCAGGATAAGAAATGGCTATCTGTAAGATTTGTAAAAGAGGCAAAGGGGATACCAATGCAAGAGTCTTTAAAAGACTTTTGAACAAACTTAAGCCTTATTTTTGTTTGTATTTTCAGTTTTTGTTTGTTGCCTTAGGAATTAAGTTTGCTAGTTGTGTTTCAAACACACTTCCCAAAAAGGGAAGTATATCACATACAGGAAAATTAACACCTTTTATTGTTTCACTCCTTAAACCATGTCTTATTTCTCAGGAACTTTTTTATTTATTGTCTGTCATACCGAGACCTTAACACCGTTTTACTTTTGCAGTTCACCATATTACTTCATGGGTCAAAATTTGGGAGGGGGAGGGAAGTATCAGAGTATATTCAGAGAATAGTAATTCTTAGTTGCCATCCTTTCTGGAAAGACTGTGGTGCTAGGTTTCAACTGTGCTTGCTGTTTTTAAGTCTGTTCTGCACTCTCCCTCTTCTTTCATGGCTATTGCTGAACAAGTAAGTTAAGCAGCAGCTGCAAGAGCTCTTTCAGTCAAGCAGAAGTCTAGGAGTCCAGATTCCTGGTTCCTAGTGCTGCTTCTGCTGTACTGTCACCGTGTTATTTATTTGTCCCTTGATTTACTTATCTGTAAAATGGTAATGGTGATATTTATCTTGAAATTTGCTGGAGACTTACAGCCTGATCCAAACTCTACTCAAGTCAATGGGAGCTTTCAATCTCCATGTGTATTTCTAACCACACCTTTAGTTCACTGGTCTTTGCTGAGTCCTGTAAGATCCTTAGATGAAGCTAGCTATGAAATATGAAAAATTACTGCTATTCACACAGTGTTAGGGTGATAAGATAAATGCAAATGAAGTGTTCTTGACCCTGACTGTGAACAGTCTAAATTAGATGCAACACAGCAAGAATATGTGGGGTTTTTTTTATTAAGTGTGGATGAGGAATCATAAAATATATGCATTGTATTTTATGTCTTCTGAAAAGTGCAGCAATAGGATGCTTCTCAGTCTCTACCTTGTTCATAATTTTACAGCATTCTGTTCATTTCTGACACAAAAAACCCCAAAGATCAAAAGATCTCTCGATAGCTCTGTCTGGTGCTCTGGTCTGTTGGAGTGACTGTGAGCACTGATTCAATTTCTGCACCAGAGGCTGGGCACTGCGATCCCACTGCTGGTATTTCTCCAGTAAAAATCTATCAGTAGCACAGGGGTTTCCACTCACTGGCTTTGGCTTTGGCCTCAGATACAGCAATTAAAAAAAACAAAAACAAAAACAAAAACAAAAACACCAAGGAGGGGAAAAAAAGGCAAGAAAAGCAAAAAAGAACTGCCAGGAGGAGCTTCCTTTTTGGTCATTGAGACAACAACAATGAATTATCGCTGTTTAGTATACATTTTGAGATTGCTTTGGTGCCAGGAGTTCTGCCACCTGTTCCCAGCAGGACAATGTGGGGATAAGAAGAAAACTGGTAATCTTTGAGAAAGAAAATACACGTGTGTACTTACAAAGTGAACTTTGATAATCTTTTTAGTGAAGGAGATAAACCTTTTCAGCATTACAAATCACTTGGAGGATGAGCTTCCTCAGTGCAGCCCAGACAGCTGGGGACTATTTGTTTTCATTTATTTAAAGGAACCTCAGCAGGCAGTTTAGAACAGTCTTGAGTATTTGTTTTGTTAAAAAACAAACAAACAAACAAAACCCTACTATGGTAAAAGGTCTGTATAATATTCTTTCCTTTCTTCTGTATTTTTTGTTCTGCTTTTCCTAATGCTTGCAGAAGAGACAGTAAAAATCATTCTAAACCTGAAGCAGTGCTGCTTGGTGTCAACCAAGAAGTTAGAGTAGAAGTCATACAGGTTGTATGCTCACACAAAGCAGCATAATGCCATGCATCTCAGTGGCCTGGAGGATCTGACCTGTTAGGTGGTATGGAGGCAGAACCAAATATTTATAACCATTAATAAATTAGAAGGTGCCCTAAGCAAAACTGAATGCAAGAAAAAAATACCTTTCCAGGCTGGGGTTGTGCTGGGTCCTCAGCAGGAAGGCCTACTTTCCCAAAGGCATTTTCCCATCCTTGCTTCCCCCAGCAGCTGTTCTGACAGACCCGCTCTCCAGCAAGAGAAGGGACAAGAGGAAGCAGGGAATTAACCCTTTGCTTACAAGAGATTAGGCTCCTGCCCATATTTGGCAAATAACAATCAAAGATACTACCTCAGGGAAAAAAAAAAAAATCTGCATTTGCTGGAATTGGAGGGATCAGAGGTAACAGATAAGAACATCCTGCTGTTGAAAATCGATATTTTACACTATCGTTCTAGATGGACACTCTGTTAAAACGGTGACAGTGGGGTCTTGAATTCTGGTAGCCATGAAGGGGTTAAGTCATTTTTGGCAGCCCATTGATCATGTAAAGCCATAAAGCAGTTCCAGTAGAAAGAGATGTGTAGAGGTAGAAAATATCGGACCGAGTGCATGCTCTCTGTGGATAATAAAAATTACCCACTTTCTCACAGATGTCGAATCTGGCAGTTTTCCACTAAAAATTTGGATTGCATATCAACTATCCAAATTACTTTAGTGTCTGTTGAAGAGTGTGTTTGGCAGGGTTTCCAGTAGGAAAATAGGAAGTCGATTTGAAAACATTAATACTATTTGAATACAACTGCTTAAGCTGATTGTTCCTTAGATGAGCTCCAGTGGAAACACATTCTGCCCTGCAAGTCCCCAGCAAGTCTCCAGGTGGAGAAAGTGGAGATGTGAAATTGGTGCTCAAGAGCACAGGGAGAGGTCTACCTCCAGGACATGGGGGATTTTCCTTCCTCCTCCCCCGCCTTCCCGCTTCTCTCTGTTATATAGTGGTTAGATAACAGAGGGATATAATATTTGGACAAGCATTTGGGATGAACAAGAACCAAAAAGGAGGGTATGGTCATTGACGAGAGCAAATATGTGAAGTACCTGTATAGCTCTTAGGGTTCTGAATGAACTTCACTGATTTTGGGAAAGGGAGGTGAAATCCCTGAGGCCTCAGCTAAGACGTACGTGCAATGGGTGGATGCTGTCAAAGAAGTAACTGAGGGATTAGATGCACCAACACCGGGCGGGGGGGAAGAGGACAGCATAGAAAGCAGTCAGAGGTAGTCCTTATTTAAAGTAGTGTATATGGTACTAGTCTGCCCATCCCAGAATAACATGGGATTTTTTGGGTTATGATTTGACCTTGTAAGAGGACAGACAAACACTCAGGTGTTTAGCATAGGGCTTCTTGCATCTTTCTCTGAAGCAGAGGAAAGATAATAAATCAGAGGAGTGGCAATGCTGCTATTCGTAGGCTACAGCTGAGACGCATTAGGATGAAGTTAAGAGAAGAAAGTATCAGAAGAATAAACTGAAAATTTCCTGATGCTGAGTTTGGCTGGAAGTGAACTTACAACTATAGGTCATGGATATCATAAAATACTTGAAAACTAAATAACAGGACACTGATGCGCTTCTGAAAAGAAGTGATGGAAGTGACGTTCTGGCAGGCATTTCCACTGGCTTTGACAAACTATTTTAATGCCAGCAGAAGTTAATATTTCTAACTGGGGATATAATCAGAGTAATGTTTTACTGAGTTTTTTTCACAGAACAACAATTAATAGGAAAAAAAAATGCACTCTGATTGTCTTGGTGTTCTAGACACCTTCTGTCAGATCTTAATGTCTTGTTCCACTGAGTGTCATGAAGGATGTGGGTTTGATAGCTTGGGCCAGGAGGAGGGCTAGAATAGAGCTGTTGCACTAATGTGACTTTTATTTATTAAAGTTGCATCAGTTTAATGCCAGTGCAGTGTTAACAGGGCTGCAGACAGAGTAGCAGAATGTTTCTCTTTTGTAAATCCTGTGGCTCTTCTGTTTTCCTCTTCTATCTTTGTCCCCTTACTGGACTCAAATATGCTTTGGCAGAGAAGCTTAGTCCTGCCTCCCTATTTATTATTGTTACTACACTGCCAGGAAGATTGGCGTATTGCTGTAGGATGAAGTGTGCACAAGAGAGAGGGAGTTTCTGCTCCAGAGAGCTTGTGCTCTGCGGAGGTCAGAGTCAAGTGCTTCTCCTGTCTCTGATCTGTCAGTACGCTGATACACTTCTAAAAACACTCCTCATAAAAATTCTCAAGCTTTACCACGTTTAATCTTTTGATCTGGTGCTTGGAGAATTATTGTCAAGCCCTACTGGGTATCTGAAGGATAACAATGCAAGTGGGATGGTTTTTTCATCTGGTGAAATTCTTGACATAGTGAAATTGTTAGAAATTTATTATTTGAATTTTGGAGAGGCAATCAGAATTTCATCTTTCAGAGGACTCTGAGGGCTCTTCCAATAGGTGGTCTGGTCCAGTATTCCTGTTTGCCTCAGGTCAAATCAGATTCCCAGAGGTTGTGTCTGACCAATGTGGTGTTTCCCAGGCAGTGTTACACACTGTGGGAGAAATGGTCTGGGGGCAGAGAACGCAGCAGGATCCTTGTGCTGGAGTGGGGCCTATAGGGTAAGTCATAGAGGACAGTAAATATACTTCAACTAGTAGTCTGGAGCAGTCAAGAGGAGAAGGAAGAAGAAACAGGGAAAAATGTTTGACAAAGTTATTTGGTTTTGTTTGAAGGGAGAAATATACCTATCAGGTCGTGGTTAGATTTTTTTTTTTAATATCTTTTGTTCATACTTCATCTTTTGAGTTAGGAAGTGTGTTCCCAGATACTACTGGAAGTGCTGAATTGATCTGTGGAGTATTTGAAAGATTTTGACACATCTTGTAAAATGACCACTGTAGCTTTGTGAATAGGTACAGTTTCTCATATATATGTGTTAGAGCATTGTCTATCTTCAGCCACTGTAGTGGCGCACAAGATATTTATTGTGGGATCCTTATATGCACAGCTGTGGCAAGAAGTGGTCAGTGTTTACTGCACTGTCCCTGTCAGGGAATGCCACCAGTCGAAATGGTAGGTTCTGGTAGAGGAGATTTTCCTCTTCTTTTTGCCAGGGCACAACACAGGAGAATAGGTGAGATAATTCAGTATGTGTTATGTGAGACTTGTCAACTTGCTGAAACACTACCTTATCAGTTTTGATACTTCAATAAGACTAAGAGAAATTTAGGTCAAACCCAAAGCAAAGCTATACTTGACCATCTAGCTGTCGAACGGGGGGGGGGAGGGGAATTATTATCAAGGAGGACATCTGACAAAATAGCTTTTGGGTCTCTTAATTTATGTCTACAGTCTCAAACCCTCAACAAATCTCCATTCTGCCTTATGTAATAAAGCTTGTTCATGCATAAATTCAGACTGTTTAGTATGCATCCTATGTTGTTTGTCCATCCTGAAAGCATGGGTGAGCCAATTTGAATAAAAAAAGTCTCTACTTCTTCCTAATCTTTAGTGTCAAACTAGGATGCCAACTCTGCAAAATAGGCCTTTTTGTCTAGATGGTTTGCTTGGGATCTGCCCACGTGATTGCGCTTATCAGTTAAAGGCCCGTATTACATATTTATTTTTAGGTTTGAGAGAAGGCTTTCAATATTTCACTGCTTCCTAAGTTTTCTACAACTGGGAATTGAAAAAGTAAAAAAGTGACTCAAATCCTGATGCTGTAGTGGAGTCTACGTCCAAATCTAATCTTTGTGGCTTCTGCCCAGCTCTCCCCCAAAGATTATACGGGAAGCTGCTTTGGCCATTCCTGTCGCATGAAAACAGGAAGTTCTAGGAGTTTCATGAGAGTCAGGTTTTTTGTAATATTTCAACCTCAATTACAGGAATTGTTTTTGATAGTTTACTTAAGATTACAAATAAGACTTTGATTATTTTTTTTATTTTATTTTTCCCAGTGATTCAACAGAACAAAGTTTAGTGTATTGTTCACACTGCCAACTCTCCAGTGCTCCAATTTACACAGCCCTTTTAACTTTTGGGCATACTTTTATATGTAAAATAGGATGATTTGATTACAGAGGCTTCCCTGAAGCCAGAGGCACTTTCTTTTCCTGTTCTTTGGACACATATATTTCTTCTGGTATGATAGGTATAAATGTCCTTGATCTTCACAAACATATAGCTGGTGGGCATTATAACAAGTCTCAGCTTGCTGGGAGAAGTCTGTAAAACTGAGAATGTTTTCCGATGTGGATAATAAAATACTTTCCTCCTCCTTTATATGGTTTTAACAGACGTTCAGGGTTCCAGTTCCTCTTAACCTGCTTTCCAGACTTCTTTGGAAATCAAACTTAAAGTTGTGAGAGCACAACTGATTTACAGGGGTCCAGATTCTGCAGGTTGTAAGTGATCAAAGCTGGTCAGGACTTGCGGTTGTTCACAGAGTTAAAGTATATGGAAGCCTATTATTTGAGATACTTTTGCCATCAAAGCTTGGAGTCATCTCTCTAGGACTAGTAATAGAAATTTCATGAAGTCTTCCCTTTTGATCTTGCTCTGTGAGATCTGTGGCTCGGCCAGCGATCCAGTTGTCAGGATTTTCAGTTTGTTTCACTCTTCATTTTAAAATGGGTTGGTGTAAATTTTTTTTTAACAACCCCCAGTTGAAAACAGTAGCACACGCTGGCAGATAAAGTTAACACTGGTCAATCCTAACATAAGAAAATAACATGACCTTAAGTGAAGCACTGACAAGTGTATAAAGACAATATGTAATTTTCTGATTCTTCTCCTTTCACTCCCCATCCTTCATCCAGCTTTAGGTGAAGGTGATCAGACATGGACTTATCTGAAACTAAGGCTTTGTCTTGTTAGGTCTTCCTGTAGTTATTGGATTTAATTTTTCTGTATTTGGATAAACTGTAGTCTCAGCTAGAGTGTCTGATATTTTAGTAGGAATTTCTGCTCGCTTTTGTCACTTAAGCATTATTCGGAATACTTTTGTGGGTCAGTGTTTCTCAGGCTTTTCCTAGTTTTTGTAGCTTGGAGCATTTTAAAAACTTCTTCCACACAGTTCTACCTCAAATGGTGACTGGTAGGACCACAAGGTACCAGTTTCGCGTGTATCCTTAGTGACTATGAGGTGAAGCCTGCCCTGTTATTTGTTAGGAGTGGCTTTGGCCACCTCTTCATTTGCAGCTTGTCATTTGAAAAGCTCACATCTCCAACCATTAATTTGAAAATTAATTAACAATTATAGTTTTGATTAATCAATTGATATGATATCCATAACACAGGAAAGGGGCTTTGCAGGAGTCAAAAGAATAAAATGCAGGAAAATATTTATGGTCACTGAGCCTGAAAACAGGCACTCACAGGATCACACTGAACCCGAGGGCCAGTGTGGAGGGATGGGTGCAGGAGCAAGCATTGGCCAGATATGGGTAGGCTTGTAGCTGGTTGTCTCTGTATGAAGTAACAGTGAAGTGAATACAAAGCTGCTTCGACTCTCAAACCTGTTTATGCAGTAAGATGGCAAAACCAGGTCTGTGTCAGTCTGGTGAGTAGCCAGCTGGGTCTGTGGAGCTTTCTGGAGCCTGTTGGTTGACTTACCGTGTGTCACTTTTGCATATGTACTTTTAAAAACTATATTTATTTTAAAAAAACAATATCCCACGTAAGTGAAATCAACATAAGGATGAGGTCTACATATCTCCAACTACCTTTGAAAGGAAATGTTTGCCAGCTCCTTTGTTGGTTGTTCCTTGTAACTGGAAAGTATAACTAAATTTTCATTTATGACTTTTTCCTTTTTTTTTTTTTTTGCAGGTAATTTATAGAAGTTTATTTAAATACTTATTGGAAAAGGAACTTTACCCTTTTAGCCCTTTCTTAGGCAGGGTAGTCCCTACTAGCTTTTGAACAGGATTTGTCCAAGAAAATTAAGCAACTTAGCAAAAGCAAACAAATAAAGCAGCACATTTTAAATGAACTGCATTCTAAAAGAAAAAGCATTTTTTTACCCACATCACCCGCATATATGTTAACATACAGAATTAGTCCTAACCTGCCAAAAGAAGAAATACACAACACCTTTCAAAGATGCAAATTGACAATTAACAAAACAATAGAGTTCTAGCCTTCCTTTGCTGAGGTGCAAATTGATAATCAGACTGCAATAAAAAGCTGGTGGCTTCTATTTAAGATTTAGTTTGAGGTGGAGGCTCCCTACTGAAGAAGGGGAGGGAAAGGGACAAAGTAATACAACCAGTTCTATGCTGGGAAAAAGCTGCATAAGGAGCACTGGGATACCAGGCTGACATCAGCTGTATAGTTTGCATGTCCTAATTGTGACAACAGTAATGAGAAGGGATGGTGAAATTTGGTTATGTTACAGAATTGCAGAGGGCAGAATCTGAGGGGTAACAACCTCTTTTTGTTCCTGTACATATCCTATGCCCTAGAGTGATGTTCATGAGAGAAACTGCAAACCCTCCGTGATAATTTTTTTTTCACTTATCTTTGGCAGTCTCACCCTCACTCTGCCCATTAAACTTCATCTCTTGTATTTATCCTAATGTTTCACATACCCCTGAGCAGCTGCAGGTAACTACTGGTTTATTTTATCCCGACTTGCCTCAGATATCTTTTATCCTTTCCAAATATGAAGTTTTATGTAATGATTTCTACTTGACTTTAAAAGCAAATAAATAATGAGAACCACTATTGGCTTTTCTAATATAAGTTTTAGTGCCCAGTGCTTGGAAGATGGCAAAACAGGCTTTTATACTGTGGGAAGTTTCCATGTTATGAATTAGAG
Organism: Platalea leucorodia; assembly: GCF_965183815.1. Taxonomy (NCBI): domain Eukaryota; kingdom Metazoa; phylum Chordata; class Aves; order Pelecaniformes; family Threskiornithidae; genus Platalea; species Platalea leucorodia. The sequence continues at coordinate 54,823,680 of NC_138826.1, read as the reverse complement.
AGGACATGAGGAATTGGAGCTTCGTTTGAAAGTTATTTGGATGCAAATTTTGAAGAAATGGTTGTAAACTTTGCTTTGTATTTTCCTACCATCTGACTTGTATTTGTTCTGTGCTTTTGGCCAGCTCCAATGAAATTGGTGCCTTAAGTCATGTCCCTTTGTGGCCTGTAGTATTTCTGCCGCTAAGTCCTTATGAGTGTTTCTGGGTTTTAATGGGATTTTTGCTTATTTTGATTTTGGTTTACCAATGACTGGTTCCCAAAGCTACTTACTTTTTAACATCTAATCTGTCTTGGAAGATCTGCATTGTACCATGTGTATGTTCTTTTTAATTTTGTTCTTCTGAGTTCTTTTCGCTTGAAGTTTTGTTACTATGGAGCTGAATTTTAAAAGTAGAAGAGTAATTTAAGGATAAGACCTTTTTAATAATCTGAATAATTTGTGGCATTTGACAAATATATAGATGTATAGTCTGGGATTTTTAAGACTGGTTGGAGTATTTGAGACTTTGTTAATTTGAATCCAAGCCGTATGATTAAATGTCCTAGATATCTTGGAAAGTTTCAGCCATAATTATACAATTTTAATGAATTTGTTGCTCTTGAAAATGTTGAGTTGACAGCTGCTTAGGATGAAGTCCCGGGTAGTTGCAGCACATGATAGGTAGGGGATTGCAGAGCTCTGAGTGTGCTGCGCATTACTCAGTGCTCTCTCAAAACGAAGTTGAAGATCACTCTGTAAATGAGCGACTGAGCCTTCCCTTCCTGTCAACAGAGGAACTAGATTTTATTTTGTGGACAGCTGGCTAGTAGCAAATACTTGACATCTTCCTCTTATTTGTGGTCGGCGTGTGTCAGTCCACCAGGATGGTTGTCATAGCCCTCATCTCATGAGGAGGAATGGAGAAATTTTGGATGCTGACACTGGCAGCGACAGTACTCTTAAGCCTATATTCAGGGAACGTACTACTCTCTTTCAGGTGTCAAGATTTAGCACCTCTTATGTATTTTGATTAGCACTGAATAGGAGATTTTTATCCTTAGTGGTGTAGTGGCTTGTCGCATTTAGATACCATTTATTATGAACTAGATCCTGACATTGAATATTATCTGACTTCTCTGAAAGCCAACCCCTCTTGAGTGAATGTGGTGTTTGACAAGTAAATAATAGTGTACAGTGCCCTATGAACGTGTTTTAACCTGCTCCGCATAAGTTTTCTTAGGCTTGATGCATGTATTTAAAGAGTGTAGTATGCAAGACATGTAAGGATGGAAAAGTTTGTTTATGCATTCAATGATTTCTTCTTGGGCAAGATTCATGTTGATATCACTCTACGCAGCATTTTATTATCCTGCCTCTCGTACAAAGAGGTATGTAATCTGAAGTTTGGGGGGTGGACTTATTTTTCAAATAAAAGCCACTAAGGCCAGCACTTTTGTCCTCTTTCATGTCTTGTGAAGTCTGTGTGATTTCTAACCCTTTATTTCTTTTTTCCAGGCTATTCATGTTTGCTGTTGGGCAGGGCAAATCAATCTTTTCTAAGTACTCTTTAATCATAAATCTAGATGTATTAAGCTTGCTATTACCTAGCCAGTGGTAGTCAGAAACAGAAAAAGGCAGGAGGGAATATCTAGTCAGTATGGCTGAACTGTGATTGGGATCACGGGGCTTCTTGCTCTGTGTACTTTGACTCTTGACTGCAGTGATGCTTTTGGTTTTGTTGGTAAGCTGATTTTTTTTTTTGCTTTTTAATTTTATTTTTTTAATAGAGGCTACTCTAGTATTCTGTCTAATTAACCTGCTTTGCAATGTCTGTTTTGTGTGTTCTGAATGTTCATTTCCCTTAGCTTATATTTCCCCTCTGGTTTTCAATAAATCTTGGTGCACCTTTGTATCCTGCCGTCTTTTTTTTTGCTCTTTTTCCCTAGAGTGTTAATTCCCACCCCTTGAATATCTGTAAAATCAGCATTTTATTTTTTCCCTCCTGAGCAGCTATTGCCATCAGCTGTTATAAAATAATGGCTTTAGATGTGTCCCTTATAGTACATTGACCCCTCTGTCTGATTTATCATTAATTTCCAGAGATTTGTTCCAGGCTTGAACTAATTCCTTCCCCCCAGGGTCTTGAGTTAAAAACCACACTGAAACCCACTTCCTTGTTCTTTTGTACCTGGGATATTAATCATATTGCCACCAGCACCCTGGCATATGGAGGCATCCTACTACAGTTAAAGATATTACGAATGTCTTCCATTGGCTTCTGTTAAACATTCAAGCTTCTTAAACTTATTTCTGAGCTTGTATCATATCTTGCTGCTGTTTATATCTTGCATTTTTCCTCCTCAATGTGCACATTCTTACTTAGTGAAGTAGTAGTGTTTGTCTCCCTCAGGCTCCTGCCCAACTACTTCTTTCTACTGCTGCTTCACGCAGTTAAAAGGAGGTGTGCTGACAGACTGGGCAGAAGATACGGCCGTATGCAGTAGAACTTGGGCTCTACCTAACAGTGTAGGAACATTTGTAGGTTATGGTTTTGAGGCTTGGAAGATTTTTCTCTGTGTAATTAAGACTAATGAAAGAGGATAATCTTATGAGCGCTGCGACATGGTCAGTCAGCGGAAAGTATTGTGTATTGGGCTGTAAGTTTTCTTCATTTGAATGCATTGGTCTTAGTGGGACGTGTTTGGAACTAGCAGGAAGATGTGGTCCCTGTGAAATCAGTGGACAATATCTGCTTGGCCCTACTGAGCATAGGGGACATAAATACTGGTGTGTTCACCACAGGTTTGTTGGGAATGGAGGTAAAGGAATGTTAAGACTTGTGACTCATCACAGTGACATCTTCTCTGAAGTTACCTTTTCTAGGCACTGTGAAAGCTATGTTGCCTCTTGAAACTTAAAATCATAAATATCAACTAGTCCTTTGGAGATAATTCCCATGCCAGGGCGCATTTGTTAATGTCCTGTTCCTTCTTAAAATTGCCATCAGCCCTTTCTAGGAAAAGGGCTGAAAAGGTTGCTGTGCGGGAACCTGTTCCTTCGTAGCTAAGGCTTATCCATACCCTCTATTTTCCTGTTGCTGCAGTGCAGCCTGGCAAGCAGTTACAAACTGCTGCTTAGGATACGACTGCAAACGTGGCGTACCCGTATATCTCCCTCTCAAGACAATAGGAGCTGTCAGTGCTTGCTACTTCTGAAAAGTAACATCCCAGAAAAACTAAATCCACCCTGAGCCATTATGAATTTTATCCTTCCTGATATTAAAAAAGAAAAAAGTTATTTTGACAATGTGGAAATCTTGGTATTGAATTGCTTGATTTGGAATTGCTTTGTACAGCTACTGGAGTGGTTTAGTAACCTTTGATAATAGTAAACAGAGTGAACATCTATATATATGAAGCAAAGAATAATGAAATGTATGTTTTGTGTTGCTTCTTGTTTGCAAACCTGATGCTAACTAAATTCAACTGTAATCTACAAGGATCCACAGAAGCATTACCCAGCAGAGCTAATATGTAACAACAATACAGACAAATAAACATTTTGAAAGGAAAACATCAGATCCTTGCTCATCACCATGTTTATTGAATTAGAGACTTCAAACACTGGGGCTGTAGCATAGCATACAGCTTGCTCCTTGCTTCTGCCCAGTGTCAGAAGGACATGCTGCTTCTGATGCCTGGAGTAAATTTGCCCAAAACCAAAGTATGTCTTGGAAGTTTTGTTTCTTGCAGGGATCTGTGTATAAAGACTCCATTTGTGAGGCAGAAACTACAAATAGTATGTTGTAGTATGGTTAACAAATGATCTCGAGAGCTGTGGAAAAGTTGGACTGCCACATTTTCAGGTCTGCTTGCCAGATTGGGGGCATATGTGGTGGTAAGACATTGCTAGTCATCCCTTTGCACTTATGCCTGGTATCCTTGGTTGTTTATGCCTCAAGTCTCAAATACCTGGACACATTTTCTAGTAATATTAGGCCAGAATTTTTTAAGAAGTGCCTAGCCGGAAAAATTCTAAGCTGGCTTTATAAATGTTAGGGTGAAAACAAAATACATCCTCATGTTTTTGTTTTACTTCAGGCCTTAAGTTAGACGTAGTGCTTATACCACCTTTCCCCAAAAACAGGAGGGATAGTGACCTAATAAAAACATAATGCAAGCTGAATTCTTATGTATTCACAGATGTCTAGGAGATGGAGCTTTAAGAGAAGTGGAGATGCAACGGCTTGCGTGCTAATGTCATGAACAACAGTCTTGTGGTGTGTACAGTGTTACCAACTACTGGTGTGTGATAAAGCTGCCAAAGTGATGGCAGCCACTTAGCCATATACTAGCTGCCCTTAAGTGCCACTAATAGCCTGTCTGTCCCTACTTGGGCTAATTTACCCTGTGTTGCTGAGCTCCATGTTGTGGAGCATCATTTGGCTACAGAGCAGATGGACCTGTCTTGGTGTTTGTGTAGGTTTTTTTTTTTGGAGAGTTTTTTGTTGTGTTGGTTTTTTTTCTTTCTTTCTTTTTTTTTTTTTAAACATATCTGGTAGATCACTGCATTGAAGCCATGACAAGGTGTGTGATGGTAGCATGGAAACCAGATGCTGTGGTGACAGTGTTCCTGACAAGGAACCAGTATTTCGGCTGTCCTTTATGGGTCAGCTTTCAATTGCTGCTCACAGGAGGGATGCGATGGGCAGCAGCCATATAGTGACGGAACAGCACACGCTGTTTCTACTACAGAAAAATAACCCAAGATGCTCTATTACTACCAAATCTTTCAGACAAAAGGGTCATTTGAGGTTTTGGAGGGCTGGGTAGCTGTTTCTTCTCTTCCACTTCTCTGTGTGTTGACTGCTTCCCTTTTGATCTGAGCTTGTGGAGAGCACTCACGGTCAGGCATCAGAGCCTCTGGGTTCTCTTTCTTCATCACTGTTCCCTGTTTTCTCTCCTGGAAACCTCACCCATCGCACTTCTGCTTTGAAACAGTTGTCTCCTGGGCAGCTGAAGGAGCGCAGTGCTGCTGGCTTGCTTGTCGCCCCTCCTGCCCATCCATGCTGTCGCAGACACCTTGCAGAGCGTGGGGAGAGGTGCGGGTGGCACAGTGCCAAGCCGGGCCAGCTCTGAGGCTGGGTGCCTGAAGCAAGACCCAGCTGTGTTGGGCAGAATGGCTCAGGGCAGACTGTGGGAACGGTATTTTGGACCCTGTGGTGGTACTAATGCCTAATAATTTTGGTGGTGTTTGGGACTGTGTACATTTAGAATCAGTCTTACTGCAGGGTCTGCGCTGCAAAGAGGAATTTACAAATAACTTCAAGGGGGGGGAAGTCTACTGGAAAGCTGCAGTTTCTGCCTATTTTGGTTAACTGATTCAGCCTTTCGAGGTCATTTAGGGTGGATTGATATGTTCTCATTCTCCGTATGTGCGGCAGTGCAAGGATCCTGCAGATTGCAATAAACGGGGAAAGGGAAGGAGCAGATTGTCCTACCGGAAAGTAAAAGACTCTTTCAGGATTGTGTAGGTTGTGTAATTTGAAGATCAACATTGCTTATGTTGAACAGATGGAGAGAATGATTAGAAGCTACAAGTGCCCTCCTGTGCTATAGGCCCAATGTCAGATAAACTACCTCTACAGAAAATTATCACTTTCTGAAATTCTAGGACAACTGTAGGTTGCATTCTATGAAATTGAGAGAGAAAACTGGTGTGAGGAGGAGGAAAGGATCTAGACTGTTAACTGTGTGAGACTGCAAACTGCCTCTTGGGAAGCTTAGATTCAAGGTGGTTTTAGTGTCTGTGAGTGCTCAGCATTGTTTTTATGAAACTGTGCAAGAGGAAATTCCCATTATTTCAGACCCGGAGTTCATCGTGGCTATCATTAGTACAAACCAGGGTGATTTTTTTCCCTCAGTGAAGGCATGCTCACCTGCTTCAGAGGTCTAACAGTGCAGTATTTATTGTATGCCAGAGCACACATGCTAAAATCTGACCAAATAATGCATCTTGTCACATATGGCTGTAGTGAAAGCTGTAGACCAGTGCACGTATATTGTAACACATTGTGTAGTCAGCATTTAAGGTTGGTTGTGTGGGGTTTTTTTCCTTTGTTTTGAAAGACGTATTTAAGGTATCTAGTGAATGACAGTGTTGTAAAGCAACGGACAGTGACTGGGGCATAAATGGTGGATATGCACTGAGTTGACACATCTTCTCCTGGCTGGGAATGAAGCATCTGGCAAAACTACCTGTGTGTCACAAGGATCTCAGTTAGAATTGACACTGTGCAAACTGGGAGGGCATACAGTGGAAGGCTGGAAAATCCTATAATTGGGTAAGTACATGCTAGTGTCTGACCAGAGCTTGGCAGACAAAATGATCAGTGTTGGAGCAAGAAAGCACAGCAAAGTGTCTTAATGGAGCTCTTTTTGCCAGTTCTTTAAGAGCTGTGATGAAAGTTCTGCTTAGTAAGTAGAAAAAACACTGAAATTGGAAGAGGGGGAGAAAAAAGTGTATTTTCCCAAGGATAAACCAAACTGAACTACAACATGTAAAAAGGAAGAATTTGGTCATCCTCATGGTTAAATCAATGGGAGTTATGCCAGTGAGTTAGGAAGGAAGATGGTCAAGCCATTCATCTACCTCTCTAGCACCAATGGAGGGCAGTCCTTTCTCCAGCCCTAGAAGCCACAGTCGTCTTGAGCACCCACAGCAGTCTGAAGAGCTATGTGTAGTACAGGGCCAAAAGCAACATCTGCTCTAATCCTACCTTCTTAAAATGCCAAGGAGTGGTCACCTCTGCAGGCTCTTCTTAACAGGAGAGCCTCTGTTCAGGGCCCAAGGCGAGAGCTCCACGTATTTAGGCACGTGTGCTCTGATCCACAAATGGCTCATACACAGTAGATGCTATTTAAAATGCTTTTAGGCAGTGGGTAAGAAGCTGAAAGTGTTGACACATGTTCCATGTACTTAAAAGTAAAAGGTAAAAGAACATTTTTAACTGCTGGCATCCCTGAGCAGCTTATTTTTGATGGTGGCAAATATAATGGCGGGAATATGCTGTACCAAGGGGAAAAGAGCAATGGCCAGAGTATGACTGTGTATTGTTCTGCTTTTGCAGTTTAGGTATGTGTGTTCATGTGTGTAAACATACCTTACAGAATCAGAATATGCAGCAATATGGAAGATGTTACCGACATGTGTATATAATGTATGGTATTACATACAGAAACTGTTTGTTAAATGAACGCTAAGATTGTGAAGTCAGGCACTCAAAGCATAGGAAATGCCAGAATTAGATTTGTCTGCACAACCTTAATTCAGCCCCTTTGTGCATATGCATTATGATACAGTCTTCAATTACATGATCACATATCAGACTACTGAAATGATGGTGCTGACAGAATGAGGAGATATTCAATATTATTTTTTTAATCCTTATTGTTTGTGTAGCCCTGTGGTAGGCATATTCTGAACTCATTCAAACCCCATCTTTAAAAACAGCAATTCCATAATATTATTGGCGTAATGAACACATGTGATACAGGCATTTAGCCTTTTCTGTTAGTTTTCCATGATGATAACTGAAGAGAAGGTATTTAGCTTAAGCAGAAGGGATGCTCTTGGAAGGCCTCTGTTCAGTCAGTGGAGAGAGGGTAATGCAGAGTTTTGTTGGACTAGACTTCTACCTGCAAGCCTTCAGAGGTACCCCTCTGTCTGCATTTGATGTGTAGGGAAGCTAACTGCTGTGATAAGCTTCTAAATGCATCTGGGTCAGATCTGACTTTTTGAAGTGTTGGTTTTCACTTTATAACTGTTTGTATCTTTAAAATACAGCATCAGCTGACTGTAAAATATGGCATCCACAAGTATTGTCCAGGTGTGTCGGGTCAGGAAGTGGGGCATGTACGACTAAGGGCTTCCTGCAAAGATTTTGGATTCCTGCAAAACTGCCCTCCTTTTGGCTTGCAAATGTCTGCTGCCTTCAATTCTCATGTTCCAGTACCTAATACGAATGAGTTAATGGTCCAGCAGGCAACTTTTAAGTATGCAACTCGTGTTCATTCCCAGAGCTGGCTCTTCTTGGGTGATATCCTTCTAGAAAAAATTGGAATGCGATCATGTAATTAGAGAGTATCGCAATGCGTATGCACAAAGACTGAATCTTAGCTCATGCTTTCAATGGCTAAATTAGGAATGATTGTACAATCTTAAGTATAGTATTTTGTAATTAAGTATAGTGTTTTGTGGAATGCTCACTTTTATTCAGGCTTTTTTAACCAGAGAATTTTCATAATTTAAAGCTGAAAAATAAGAAAATTATCCTGTAGTGCTCCACTGCCCTTTGCTTCTCACTTAAGTCATCAGAGGGCTGTTACTTACAGATACTCAGTAGAGAGCACTGCCATCTGAGCTGGTGGAGTAATTGCTGGTAGTAGAGTATTACTGCTGCATGCGCTGGCTACTAAGAGGTGTTTTTGCTAGTAGCTGTGAACAGCAGCAGATGGGTTGAGTCAGTCAGAAGTCCAGCAGTTAACTCCGGGTCATGGGGGTAGTGTCCTCTGGCAGTGCTGATGCATTCTGCTGTTCATTCGAACTTATTTTTGTCATTCTCATCTTCACCTGTGCTGCTTGCTCCTCTGCTCCTGCCAGCCCCTGTTGCTCCTTTTTTCTCAGTGCTACTTTTCTGTGCTTTAGGTCTTTTTATTGAGTCAGGATGCTTTGTCTGTCTTTATGATTTTGAAGCAAGCAGAGGGGTGTGAGGTTTTGCTCTCTTGCTAGTGCTTTCCAGTGCAAACACCTGGGAGCTTTCTGATGACTCAGAAGAGCTGCTGGAGGAGAGGCTTGTGAAGCAGATTGGTATGACAGGGGTGGCACGCAGAGCTGTGTAGGATGGAGCATGCCCAATGTACCAGGCCGTCCAGTCTGTTATGCAGAAAACACCTGCTGAAAATCAGCATATGTGCAAACTGAGATCCCTCTCTTCCCCAGACTTGGGCTACGTTCAGGTGGTTGGTAGCAAAGGGCAAGCCACAAGGATCACATTCCCCTAGTCATGTTTCAAGGTCATCCAAGAATGGTTTAAGTGAAGTCTCTTCACAGTCAGGGTGACCTAAGAAGACATGTGGCTCAGGTCATGAATGGTAAGGCATTTAGCTGCAGTAGTTCGGTTTTTCAATTTTTATACTCGTTGTGGAGGTATTGGCTGCTGCATTTATTTTCTTAATGTAAAACCTATATTATATTAGGCCAACCACAATTAGGAGTGTGGCATTTCTGATGAAGTGGTGCTAAAGGTTTGACCAGCAGTAGCGTGCTTCCTGCTGATACTTACAGCAGATATTTAGGGAGAAATGCAAACTACGTAACAGAGGCTTTACAGCATAGGTTGGAGAGAATTGTGTCTTCTGAAGAGGACTAGTGCAGAGGTTTAGTGAATTACTCTAAAATTTACTTTGCCTTCTACTGCGAGGCTGCTCGCGCTGACTGGTTGCATGTACAGCAGTTGCTAAAGTAAGAAATACTGCTTTGCATTCAAGGAAACAGATTTTCATGGTTGCATCTGAAAAAATTGTCGTAGCTGAAATAAGCAACATTATCAGCAATATCAATTTTCAAAAATAATCTGTATTAAACTATTATAATTCAAGTTTGGGGTATGTAAGGTGCAGCCATATTTGGAGGTTCTAGTCAGGCTGTTGTATTGGTGATCATATACTGCAAGGAGGGATGAGGATTTGCTGCTTTGCCAGTTTTAATAGAGGCGAGGTAACTAATTTGATTCTGGATACTCTCATCATAAGTTGCTTGAAGGTGTTCAAATTTGCTTATGAAATAGTCCCTTCTGAGCTAAGGAGATGGAAATGAGACACTAAAAGGCTTTCTTGAAGTGCTTCCATGTTTCTCAGCTCAGAACATCACATTTGATATTAATATTAGGTACTGAGGCAAAGTCATCAGGTAGAAAAGGGAGGAAATGTAGAAATAGTAATTTTCTTGTGTGTTTCCTCAGGATGCTATTTTGAGGCTTTAAAAAAAATTCATGCTTTGCTGATGAGGCTGCTGTAAACCAGGGAAGTGGCAGATGTAATTTAAGTCCCAGGGCCCTGCCCTAGAAGAGGTCCAATACTGGCAGCATACATATTGCTTATATGAAAGCGAACAGATGGATACATTTGGTCAATTCTGCCGGGTTCATATGGAAACCTTCAGAATTTTTCTTACTATTTTGAGTGGAATACTTAAATCTGTTATCTGCTGAGAGCCTGTACTTGCCTGGGATGGGTGCTTTTGTAGCTTTGAGCAGGGAGTATTGCCTTACTGTGGATGTCTTCAGATCAGATATGTTTATCTGACTGATGGAAGTCTCCCCCCATCCCCCCCATTCTCCAGGACCGATTTGGCTACTGGAGGAGTGAGCTGGATTTTTTTCAGCCTCTGTGGCATGAGAACTGTCAGCTGAGTCTTAATCATGGAGTTATTACTGGTAGTGAAAATGCAGGAAAGAGAAGAAATCCAGCTTGTTTTTCAGATGCTAGATTGATTGCAGAGGCACGTTTTGGTTATTGTTGGGGTGGGGAGGGGAGACGAAGGAGGAGATGGGGAGAACAAAAACATCGTATTTTCTTTAATTAAGAAAAACACTAATTTTCTGATACTAATTCATGCTAAATTCTTGCTGACAGTTTTTGATGTTTCCCAATTCAAAACAACTGAAAGCAATCAAGTGAAAGGAGAAGAATGGAGAATCAAAGAGGAGGGGTGTAACTGTAGTGGAAGAACACAGCTCAAAGTGTTAATACTTAATCGGGGGGGAAGGTGTGATTAATCTGTAATGCCTGAAATTAGTCTGTTTTGAGTGTCCTCATAGGTTAGCACGTGTGTGCATGTGTGCACGTGAGTAATGATCTAATAACTTGTTATCTATCACATCAAGGAAAGAATTGGCATATGACTAAATAATTCTAAAAGCCTGTCATACAGATGCGCCAGCATCTATATTGTCATCTAGCTGTCTTTTTTCAGGTGTAAATGCTTGATGTATATATTTTCATATGCTATAGACACTATCAATGACAGCTCTGTTCAGTATTAAAGTTCTTAAAGAAACTCGCTCTTGCATTTGGAATCACATAAGAAATAGGATACTTTTATCAGCAAGTTTTAGCTTTAAAGCTTTCCAGGAAATCTGTAAACAAAGCAGAAAAAAAAAATGAAATCTCTGATATTAAAAGCATGCTTCTATGAAGATTGTAGTTGTGTTGAGTGCTCACTTCTCTTTCTTTTTTAAAGAAAAAAAATTCTTTGAACCATTAGTGGCAATAACTTTCATTGAAAATGAGGGTTAGAAAAGAAGAGTAGAAGGGCGAGCTCATTGGGAGAGAGAAAAAGGGCTTGAATTTGACAAAATATGTGGTTCTCTATTCCCATCTCATGCTCTTGAGCTGCGTGCTTCTCACAAAATCAACTCCACCCACTGTTGCAGCAAATGCCCATCTCTTGGTATCTTCTCTGGAGGTTTTGTTTTGGTAGTGCTAGTGCTAGTTTTGGAGATTAATATGAAGAGCCCCATCAAAGTTTAAGAAGTCATACCAATACAGAAAGATCCATGTATACTATTTAAAATACACTTGTTAACAGTGATTTAACAGTCATTTCATTCTCTACTGTTCATCACATTCACACATGTGGGATGGGCATTAACAGATTGAGCTACATCTTTTCATTTCAATTCTGCGGCAGCATCTCTTTGCAGGAATATTTTATGTAGTAATAATTTTCTTCCTATTACAGATTTTTCTAACTATGTTAATGGCAGTAGACTGGCCACAGAGACATTCGTGAGAACTACCTTTGCAGTGACATTTAAACAATTTATTTGATCTTGCTTTAGCTTACCTGCTCATGCCTTTTTTACTCTGTTGCCGACCTTAGGAGAACTTTGTGTATAATCATGGGTCTTTCAATCACATTTAACTTAACAAAATGGTATGCAAATTTCTGTGATATGTCATTTCTGAACTCTTTGGGATTTGCAGCGTGTATGCTATCAGGTGGATACCCCTTGACTGTATGGGCATGTTTGAATAGCAGCTGCCCAGCAGCTCTGAGGCCTGTTGCAGAAGGCAGCATGTCTTAGCTGAGGATGCTCTCTTACAGGTATGCAATTGTTGGATGTGCCTTGACTTACCCAGAGCAGGAGGTGCTATCAATATATATATATATATATTTTGGGGGGGGGGGAAGGGGGAGGGCATGGTAATGGAAAAAGCAAAGCAGAGATAGGTTGATGGCAAGAGGGGAGTTCTATATATCTCACACTTAGCATGTTGTATTAATCATCTTCTTGTCATGTAGAGACATTGAAAGTTGTGTATTTGTGCCTGAAATGTGTTACTGGTGTGGGAGTGCTTTTGGCTAAAAGCCTAAAATGAGGACTTTTGCTTTGTGAGGGCATACCTTGTCCTGTGCTTGATGTAGCTTTTCCCATACTGGACTATGTGTAAGAGTGCTCTTAGGATGAGAATGGTTAAAACCAATTACCACTGCCACTATAGTTGTTAACACTTGTATCAGTTTCTATCAGAATCAAAGGTCCTAGTGTAAAGTGGTGTTATAAAACCATCCAAGCCAAAACCAGGGAAATCGAAAGACAAGAAATTAACTGAATTAATTGGCAAAAAATATGTTTATCAGCTTTTTGATTTTTAGTATAATTCATGGAAATGAATTCTGTGAAATTTTCATTCTGTGACAGCTGATTGGGTGGGAAAAAAGTAGGATCACTGCTGAATGTTTACATAGACAGGAACATTCCCATTGGTTAAAAGTAAAAGGCTTGGACGCTAACATCATAGAAATCTGTGTATGTGGGTCACCTGCTGTATTATGTCCCCTATTTGGGAAACACTTGAAGCACAAGATTAATCTCTTCAATTTCTGTAGAAATAATAATTTTCCTTTTTTTTTTTTTTTTAAACCAAAGATAAGCCCACATATTTTAAGTTTGGCTTTTTCATAAACATTTGTAGAATGAGGTGCAGCTTACTCTGCTGGCTATATTTCATGCCTTTCCATTTCCTAATCCCAGTCATGAAAACAGAGTTACTGCCTCGAAGTTATGTGAAAAGAAAGCTGGTTGCTTGGATGGGTCATACAGTTGGCCTTAGCATGCGTTTGTGCACAACGTGTTGTTACTGCATTACTGAACTGGATTCTTTGTCCACACGTAATAGCCTGCCTACAAACGATAATGATCATGGTACATGTCACGCTCGCTTCTCTACAGCACTGAAGCTCCTCTGTTGAAGGGGAAAATTCAAAGCAATCATCAGTTCTCCTAAAATTGTCAGTTTTGGTTTCCATGTTCATACCAATTTAGTGTCTGGGTCTGATTTTTCCATTATCCTGCATCTTGTATACAGCTATGGTTTGCTGTCAGAAATGAGTAGTCCAAGGATAAGACAAGGGAAAATCAAGCTTTCTGTCCCTGGGGTAAAGGAAATTATATGTAGTTCAACTTTCTCAAGTGACAACATTCATTAGGCTGTTACTACAGACATCTGTATGTAGGCACAGATAAGTTGGTATTTCCTGGGCACTTCCAGTAATAAAAGCCTAAATCAATGTTTACAGAAGATGTTTAAGCTTTTTTTCAGTGATTCCTTCACATGTAGCTTTTCTTTAAAAATCTGTGATGGAAATGTGCAATCACAGAAAGCTAAACCGAGGGTCCACTATGAATTTCCTCAGATATCCTTCTTTTGCCTCCTTTCTTTGGATGTGGGCATGGGTGCTGCTTAACGTGTACTCAGCCTGCGTGTACATTCTGGGTGCTCCCGTCTGGGGTCTGCGTTAGTACCAGCTCCACTGTTGCTGTATGGAGAGCACCTTAGCCATCTCTCTACCGAAAAGAAAACCCAGAGGAGAAGATATTAATGTGGGGAGGGAAGAGAGAGTCCTTTCCACTTATTTCCTTCGTGATTTGTGGTTTGCTTTTTTTGTTTAGTTTTATTTGTTTGGGCAAGTTTCTTGCCATTTACCTTTGCATTTGCATTTCCTATTGATTGGCAATTTTTAAACTGTTTATTGTGGTCTTTTGTTTAGCTGTTCAAGAGCTAAAACAAAAGCCACCAGGCCCTGTGAGGGACACATTTGCATGCGGTGAACGTTGCCCGAGGAAAAAGTAATTGCTAATGCATATTTATGTGGCACAAATTTGCCATTTGTTTATGCATAAAATTATCAATAGTGCAGGGCGGCCCAGCCGTAGAAAATGGTGACCTTTTTAGCTTAATAAATAGAAATCAGCTGTTATTGTGAAGAGATCAGCCATTTATTCTGTGTTGAGGGACACTGTCGGGAAAATGTAGATTGGTGCCGGCAATATCATTAAATGGAAGGCCAGTGACCCTTTCGGTATAGTCTATTATACTTTATCTAATAGGGGATAAATGACTCTGGTTGGCAAATAGATTAAAAAAAAAAAAAGAAAAAAAAAAAAAGAAAAAAACCACATGAACCCACCCCTAAAAAAGAAAAAGAACAAACAAACAAACAAACAAAACCCCAAAAAACAAAACACGAACCCACCCCTCTAGACTTCTCTCTCATTCCTCAGCCATATGAACAGGTAGGTACTGGGGAGGTAACCTTGCACAAGCCAGCTGGTATTTTTCTAGCAGAAAAGTTACTTCAGAAACAACAACAAAAAAACCCCAAACTAACCCCCAAGCCCACTCTGTTTAGACTGGTTTTGACTGTTTCGGAGTGGGAAAAACAACCAGAGCCAGCCTGTGATTCTTCCTCATTCATGCTGTCCAAAGCAATGTTCTGAAAGGCCCATACATGGATCAGATTTTGGCTTGTGAAATGAGAACTCGTAGTTTGAAAGTAGGAGGTAGGGTCTTTTCTGAAGACAACAGGTTTTCAAAACCAGTTGTGTTTCTTATATGCATTCAGTTTTTTTTAAGAGTGGATGAAAATTTGTCAGATTATACTCCAAGACACTGAAGACCTCATCTGCAGAAGATGTAGCAACACAGTTTTCTTTATGCTGCTCCACTAATTCACCTCAACCTTAATGGGCAGACTTAAGACTTGAAGAGTTAAAAACTAACAGCCATAATCCTCAGGAAGTTCTTGTGAAAATGAAAGTATATGCAGAAAACCTCATGTTTCTGTGTTTCTCTCATTCTGTTCTTTGTAGTGCACTGCACCATGCATAACTGGAAGCAGCTTTAACTACCCCACAGGTGAAATGCGGAGAGATGTGAGTCACAGTGACTGTAAATGGTTGCGTTTTCTGTGCACGCTGTGTGGTGGGCTGGGCGTTTGAATTCTTTTTTTTTTTTAATCGCTGAGAGAGATCCAGCAGATGTTTGCGATGGCAGTATTTTACTTTGCAAAGGCTATGTTAGATTATGAGACAGCCTTATCTGCATACCCAGCCTGGTTAGATGAGATGAGATCCCACCCACCACCACTGTGGGACTGCCCACCTTCAGAAGATGGAGGCTGGCCACTGCCCAGCCTTCTCCCTTGCGCCTTCATAAAGTCCTGCTTTTATTCTATGCTGGGGAAGGGCTGATCAGAGTCATTCTGCGGCTTTGCTCTGTTTGCTTCCTAAAACACTTATCACAAGCAAATGTCGTCATCGTCGTCGTCATCATCATCACCACAGAAAAGCCACCTCGATGTTTGTCACTGAGTGACATCTTCCTGGTGGCTCAGTAAAGAGGCAAAGGGTTGAACAGAACAAAGGAACTTGCAGATTGCATCAGTGGAAGCCTCTCTGAGGCAGGGCTGTCTGAGGATGATGGTGTGGAGGTTGTGGTCAGAGGCAGGAATTCTGTCTTGAAGGTTGTCAATCTGTTTTCACCACTATTAAAATTCAGGGAAAGTTTTAAAAACAAACAAACCAACCCGCATTTTAGTAAAATATAATACAACACATAAAACTTAGGATATATTATACAGTATATGATGTACCACTCTCTAATAATGTTGTAAAATCTTTTTAAGGATGTGTGCTACAGTTTGAGACTTTTTCATACCTAAAATTTTCTCTCATATTGGGACAGTTTTTAGAAAGGGTTTCTTCAGTCTCCTGTTTATGCTTTTCCTTGCATTTAACTCCTGTGCACAGAGCTCTTGCCTGCTTCTGGAATGCTGCCCTTGCAGTCCTCCCAAATAATGGTCCCAAAACCATGTTGCTGTAGAAACTAAAACATTGTAGAACATGTTATGGAAATGAAGAGAAAGTCAAAGAAATAGCTAAGAGTATAAATTTTCTTAGGTACATCCTGTGGGTACCATAGTTTAGATGAAAGTGAATTTAATTGCAGAATAGGATCTAGGTTTCTTCACATTGCAACAGGTCCTTTTTTTGCTGGTTCGGTCACTCCACTCAAGACCACAGCCAAGAACCACAATTTCTGAAGTCTCTATTAATATTTGGGGATTGCCTCATCTTCTCGTTAATAAACAGTTGTAATTAGGTGGTATTTTACCTTTACAAACACAGTTTTATTTTTACTTCAACAAACTAATTAAGTTTTGCTTATTTCAAATAGATCTGATTTTTCCAAGGGTCTTTTCCCATACAGATGTCTCCACTTCTGCTCCTGGGGCGGGGGGAATCTTCCTCTACATGTCAAAGCTTACAGCCCGTTTTTAGCCTCAATTTTGCTTTTTCTTTTATAACAGTCATAAAACAACCCTTTTGAAGTATGCTGTTTGACACCAACTAGGAATTTTTATGTAGATAAAATGAACAAGTAGAAAATGCTTAAGTCTATTGTATGGGAATAAACTGGGGTCCACACTGTTGTAAATTAACTTGGATCCAGCTGAGATTCTAGCTCAGAGTGGTATTACTGTTATTGTTGCTATTACAGCTAGTGTTGTATTGCTACATATTTTTTGTTCTATCTCTACCTGTACCTGCCCAGGCCTGGTTGTGGCAGATACTGTGCTAAGTACAGAGAAATAGAAAGCAAGGCTTCTTCAGAAATCTAGAAATATCAAGGTTTATGGAACATTACAGCAGTTTTGTAAAGAGGAGTTGGTTAAGGGAGGAGGTAGGTCAGAGACAAGACAAGGATAAGCAAGAATCACTGATCAAAGTTTGAAGCAGAAAACACAAGAATGAGCAAAATGAGTATTACTTTTTTCCTTGTATTCTCCTTATATGAAGAGGACAGGGAGTAGTATCTTGCCTTGGTTCCAGGTTGCTGGGAAAGACAAAAACATGATGGGGAATATTTGTTTACTGTAAACAAGCGTTACAGATCTGATCGTCCTGTGACCTGTCTTTATTGTCCTGGGATCTCATCCTAAGCGGGAGTGAATTGAGTGGGGCTTGTTCTTTCCCCAGCTCCTGGTGCATGTCTGCTGTATTAATGATGTGTTGGTTAGGGAAGGAAGACAAAGGACAAATTTTATATTATGCTAATTAGTTGATGAATGTTTAATAAGATAACCAAGGAACAAGAGTTAAGCAATTTATATTTTTCTAGTTCTTTGAGATGCTGGTAACCAGGTAGTCTGATAGGTCCTGCAGATCTTGACCTTTCTTTTGTTAAAGGAAATTTTGATGACTTATCCTCACTGAAGACTCACTTGTTACCCCTTCTTCAACATAGATTTATTTGAAAAGCCCATAGAGATATTCATCTTCCTAAGAGCAGAAAATCCTGTTCGAGGAAATTTTTATACAAAATATAGAGAACACATTTCTGTTTGCTCATCTGATTATATATATACATATATAATACATATATATATATTACAAAAGTAATATATATATATATATATAACAAAAGTAATATAGGAATTTGAGGTTTATCTTCACAAAGTTTGCCTGCATGCAGAGCTCAGCGATGGTTGTCTTTTGAAACCTCATGCACCAGACTGCTCTTGGTGGTAGTCTTATGTGCCTGCTGCTCTTCACAGGGTGCTCTCAGAGCTGTAGGGGTGGCAAAGTAATTCCATCAAGTTAAACGAGTAGAGAAAGTGCCTGGTTTTATAGATTGAGATTACTGATTTCAGAGTTTGGTTTTGTGTGTGTTTTGTAGTTTAAAAATAAAATGAATTCCTCTTTATTTTTATTCATACATATGTTTCATACTACAAATGATTTGTTTTGGTTAGACTAGATTGATATTGGTAGATTGTAACCCAGCTTAGGGATGCAAAACCTGACTGAAAGGACAGCTACTTCACAGCTGGGATGGTGCAGACTTTGGCTTGTGTGAACTTGGCATGTCATGTCCCAAGTATGGTCTCAAACTTCCTTATGCAAGTGTGTTCACGTGATCCAGCTAAACAACAGTCGTACTAGAGATTTTTTGTGTTCAAATCACTGCCTTGATGTGCCCATAAAACTTATTTTCCCAGTTTTGCAACCAGGTAAACCGAGGCACAAATCTAGTAACACGGAGCCTGTGGCTAGGCAGGGCCACCTGGGTCAAACAGCCCAGTTACTCTCTTCCATGCAACAGTGTCATGGGCCTCTGCAGAGGGGTCCCAGCTCCTACCTCATGCATCCCATGCATGTACACCTCGTGCCACAAAACACTACTTCTTTCTCTGCAGAAGGCTTGAGGATAAAACAGCAGCACCCATTAGTGTAATAGGTGCCCAGAGATATCTGGGCCGCATCGCACTCCTGAACTGTGGAGGACGAGGCGGGGTCTGGGAAGTCACGCTGTCTAATGTTAGTCACTGAAGTTCTGGGCTTTGTCATACCGGGGGGAGATGCCACTCCATCACCCATGCAGCAAGCTCAGGTGCAGCTCAGAGAACCTCAAGGCAGGGGTCTAAGTCATGGAGTAAATGTGTGAGTAACCCTCCTACTCACAGGGTACCAGCTGAGAGCAGAGGCAAATGCAGAGGATGTCTTGCTTCCAGTGTTGTACTTGCACTGCTAACCATGCTAAACGGCTAATCATGCAAGCATGTTAGGCTGAGGATGTAAAAACAGAATCGGTGAGTGTAGGTTAGCTGTTTAAACACTCAAGAGAAACAGGAATATATAGTCATATCTTTCTCCTAGTTCAATCTTTGTATTGATTTATCATGATAAGCGGTGCCACTTTAGTTCTAATAATGTCTACTTTTATTTTCTGTCCCTTTTTTTTTTGCTATTACATATTTCTATGGCAGCTTTTCTATGTGATATATTTTGAGTCACACATTAATTTACACCAGCCTCTGTTCTGCAAAAAAGAGTTCATGAACTAAACGAAAAGGAGCGGGGAGGGGGATGTCTAGCAAAGCCCAGGCTTTTGTTTCATGTTGTGGATGTATTTTCTTTTTAAAATAAAATTGTTGATATGCATTTGCTTTTATTTTTCTAGCCTTCCTCTTGCTGATGACCAGGTTCCTGTTTGATCCTGTTTACAAGCTTCCGAAGATTGAAAATAACCCCAACTCCTCTGCATTGGGTAGGAAAACAAAACCATATAAAGACATACGGCAATTTACTCTGGAGGGCTAGCAATGTGGAAGAGTGTGGTATGAAGGAAGAGCTTGTGGAGAAAAAGGAGAAGGTTACTAGGTTACCACAAAAGACATTAGTGTACACAGTTTTTCTCACCCACTCTTTTGGACTGGGGAGGAGGGGGAGGAGTGGGCGTATCAGCAAGTAAATAAGGATATTCTCCAGCGTGTGTATTCCCAGCGTAAATGTTTTAAGTTTATCTATACTTTCTGTTACTCATTCAAGCTGCTTTGCACTTCTATTTCAATCTATTCAAAACCCCCAAAAAGACAACTTTAAGAAATTTTTGGGTTTGTTTTTTTTTCTTTAAAATTTACTGGCAAGTTAAACAATTTTCCCTAAATTACTATAAACTTGTGGATATATGTACAATATTTCAGTAGTATTGATGTGTAAGTATATATATCCCAAGTACTAACTTTTTACAAATACTTTATAAAATGACATTTCTTGCAGTTAGGGAGAGTGGATGGGGAACAGTCTGGTTAAATGTTGTTGGCTTGACAGGAGACTCGGATACAGGTAATCCCACAGTTAATGCATCTGCTCGATCCTGTAGTAGTCTTTGTGCTTAACCTGACTGCTGTGAATAGCAAACGTTTGCAGAATTAAGGTTTCAAAGACAAGCACTTCCTTTTAGTAGTGTGGTTTTTATCTTGTTATTGTGGACTTTAGCAAGAGTTGAATGCCAAATGCTGTTGAGTGTGGTGAGTTTGTCCTAGGGTTAGGCTTCACCTGGCTTGACCAGGTTGCTCTCATAGTCATGTATTCTGATATAATTAGTGCCTTTGCAAGGGGAGTGGCAATTGCTACCACATCAGGATTAGAAATGCAGCCACAGTGACAGGTAACGCTTATGTCCGGTTTTCATAGATGCAAGTGAAGAAAAGGTGTGTAGAAGGCAGTAGAGAGCCAGGGCTAGCGTAACTGAGGATTTAGGGCCAACTCTCAGATGAAACCCTGGGACAGCCTTCTCGATTTTCAGTATGATTTTTGTCAACATGTAGAGGGCTATTCCACTGTTCTTGTCAGGACAAAATTTCTAGTTAAGTTTGAATGCTGGATTACATGACTGATAATATTCTGGTGTAAATCAGTGCTTTCCTGCTTTGTAGTGAGACCTTAAACACGCATGTGAGATGACAGTTTAAGTCATGGTATTTTAAAATGATTGATTCAGATATGAAAAAGTCTTATGATTCACTTTTCTCTTTCTAACTGCCAGAAGTCAGTTGTGACGTTCTTGTATTTTTTTCCCTCTTCTAAGTAAGCTTATCAAAGAAGAAATCATTAATTTACCAGCCAGTGCTTAATAATCAAGGAAGTGAAACTTCTACTTAAGAGAAAAAAAGAAATTCTATGCTGAGTTGCTGAATGACTTTTATTATTTAAAAGTTTACCATGTATTGGGCAACTGATTTCTTTTTTTATTATTATTATTTTTTTAAGGCTTTCATTCTGAGAGGGGTCACTAGCCTTTGAGAATTGAGCCACTTTGTTGACAAATCTGTTCTCTAAATTGAACAGCGTTAATTAGAACTTCATGCTGCAGATTCTTACTTTTTAACGTGGGTGGTGGTATCAACAAAAATGTCTAATGAATTTGATTGAAGATGATTTTAAAAGGTCTGCCACCTGTAGATAAAAATGTGCATTACTACACATGGTAATTATCAAGACTGAAGGCCATGACGTGATCCATTGACCTTCTGAAATCAAAACACTTACCGTAAAGAAAAAACGGCAGCGATTTCTCCATCTGTGTTAATATGGGACACGTCTGTATATTCAAGTATATCAATACACTGTAATATACCTAGGGGAAAAAAAGACACTTGGGATTATGTTAGACCCAAGTTTCCCATCTTCTCCTCTACAGGCTTGTAAAGCTCTCGCTATTTTTGTATGTGTTGAGGGATCTTTTTTTGATCTAATGAAATAGATTGCTAAAAATATTCGGGTGTCTGAGACAGCAGCAAAACATCTCTGAGCCACCCTACAAAAATAAACTAGTTTTGTGCATGCAGGATGAAAAAGAGTGTACAGGAACAGATTTCGGCTTGAGGCTTTCTGTAGGGGCATTTGCATTAAGGGAGGGGAGCAAAACCCAGCAACTATCATTGTAAAAATTATGAAAAGCACTTTGATGGTCCTTTTTAAAATCAGTTCACTAAACAGGGGCCAAAGCAAAAGCCTGAAAGGCAACTCATAGTTTGCCATTAACAACCTCAGCCCCTTGCTGCTATTTGCAGTTGAGAACGAGTGCTTCTGCATCCAGTAACGGTGAGAAAAACTAAAGGGGAATAAAGGATGCGAATGAAAGATTTCCTGTTTTCACATGAGTACTTGGAACACCAAGCAAGCGAAGAAGCAGCAATTTTAGCTAAGCTAATGTAATAGAAGACCATTGCACCCAAACTGTCTCAGCAGAACTTCCTGCATAATTAGATTGTAAATCTTCTCAACTGAGGAAGTTTTGCCCAGGGTCAGATTGTCTAAGTAATAATCCATTCTACATAAATTAGAAAATTTGAACTGCTGGGATACATTATTACATTAGTTTTGTTTTTTATTCCTAATATAACTAAGGAGAACAAATGCAACAATTCTTTTTCTTTTCTTCTTTTTAATTATGTTATGTCTCTTTAGCTTTCGATTACCTCAGAAGGCCTTTCTTGTAGGTTTTTGGATTTTTCCTAAGCAATGATGATGAAGTTGCCATCTAGGCAAATTAATACATTTTTAATATACTTTAGAAAGTGATACCACAGAATCCTTTGGCCACCGGATTCTGTGATATCACTTCCTCAGTGAAGCATTTAGTCAGAGATGCTGCTGCTCTTTGTGCTGCAGTTTTTGTGATGCTGAAGTTTTGTTTCCCACTATGACCCCTTTGTTCTGCAAAGGATAAATTGCCATCTTCAGGGTAAGAATTAATGGATGAAAATTTACTAATAACTAGTTTACAGCAAGCAGGCTTCTAAGTTTTTAATGGAATGATTTTCTTTGAGGAAAAGAAGACTGTGGGTACTTGACATGCCTATACAGCTACATGTAACAGTGACAGGGGTAAATTGTGAAGTCATTATTTGGGCAAAAATCACCATTGAGATTTCAGTATTTAATCTGCTTGAAGGAAGCAAAGTTCACAGTGTAGCACGGATTAATTTGTATGGACTTGTCAGCATTGTGGTTCCCCCGCACCTGCGTTTGACTTTCACTATGAAATAGAGGGGTGGCCAACTTTTCAGGAGAGCCTTTTGGACTTAGAGCTTTTGGGCTGGACTTTCAGGGTGTCTGTGTATGCTCCACTGATGCGAAAAACTAGAGAGAGGAGATGTGAAGGGGCTTGTGGAAGTGCTCATGATGCTGCAGGCTCCCAGTTCCTGAGGCTGCTTTGGGCATGTGCCAACTCCACGGTCTTCGTTAGATTCATGTGCTAGAGATCTAGACCTGCACAGCGGTACTAACTGGTGGCAGGGTTGCAAAACCAACTTGATCTAGGTCTGTGATGTCTTTTTGTTGTTGTTGTATGTGCAAGCGCTGAGAAAAATGTAATATGAGGAAGATGTTGGCTTCTGTCATTAATGATGTTTTTAAATAACTGTCTATTCTTACTGAAAATTGATATGTAATATTGTGGTAATTTTTTTGGAAAGAGAAGAAGGAAGCTGTCGGGGGTGGGGGAGGTAGTGAACTCCCTATCTCCCATCTACTTCCTGTGATCAAAGGTAGAAAAATGAAAAAATGGAATAGGTAATTCTGTATTTTCAAATGCAGGAGTATTTTGATTACCTGATGCTGGTTCTGTGAGCTCAGCTGCCTGGTGAGTTGGTGGTCAGTCTACTGTGCAGAGCACTGGCAGCTGAAGGCAAAGCAAAAGTTATGGTGGAAACAGCAAGTGCTCTCAAAGGTCCTGGAAACAGAGGTACTCCCAGACTCAAGGATGTGTGGTCACCCTTCTCAGCTGCTGTGCAAGGAGCAGACTTCAAGATACTTTTTTATTTTTCTCTGTTGCTGTGAGACTCCAATGGATGTGAAAAAGGAGTAACACTTTAGAAGACATGAGGGGGAAAAAAAAAAATCAAGATCTGTGAAAGCCCTTTGGAACTGGTATTTTGGGGAAACCCCAAAGCATTCGGGTGCCCTTGGAAACATACAAGAGCATTGGAAGTCAGGAGATAAAACATTGGGTTTTACATCCACTGAAAATCCAAACTTGCTCTCATTACTGCCATTATAATCCTTATAAAATTACTTTTACGTATTTAAAATTTTCATTATAATTATTTATTTATTTAACAGCAAGTAGCTGTGTTTTTTCTCAGGAACTTCAGATATAAAGAAAATCAGAAATCAGACCTCAAGACTACTTTTGAGGCAGAAATAATCCAACCATTATTTCTGGTGTAAAAGGTTTGTGAATAGCATCATTTGCCTAGAAGCTGTTTTCCAACCTAATAACTCCCGGAATAATGACCTAAAACTGTTTCCAAGAGGATTAAGGCCCATATAACTATTAGGAAGTATAAGTTTTTGAAAAAGCTTCTTTCTGATTGGCAGAGAGGTGAGTTCTGATTTAGGTTAAAGCTGCTTGCTTAGGAGAACCAGTTTCAATCTCTCTGAAGTCAAAAGTGTTGAAGTAATCCTCTGGAGAAGGATTGTCTGAGGGTTTTTTTTTCCTTTCTTTATATATATATGTGTATATATAGATATTACTTATTGCTATAATGACCTCAAAGGTGGTCATTTAACTGGGTTTTTAATCCATTTGGGAGGGGTTTTTTAATCTTCTGCTTTAGTTTGCCTTGGGCAAAAACTGTTCAAAATGGGCTGAGATTGCAGCTGAACACTTAGCTTGTTGGTTAATCATCACTTGAACACTCTTCATTGGAGAGACTGTGGAACAGAGAATTTATTATCTGTAATGATATTGGTGTGTTTTTAAGGTTGTGCATGCTGTATGCGCTTTACTCTTGCTAATTGCTTTTTTAGCTACTGTGATCTATAAAGGGGAGAGAGGAGAAAACATGGTCTCAGGCTGACTCGGGAATATCCGCTGTACAGGGGTCAGGCATTAAGGGTTAGAGGAATGCATGGATTTGCAGCTGAATCTCTTTGATAAAGAGCTGCTCTCCGAGTTGCACTTCTAAACTGGCAAAACTTCCCAACTGCACATAAAAATACTGGTGACAGAAGTTCACTGCAGAAAGCACGTGAATTCACACTGAAATGGCTGTTAACCACCTATTGTTTTTCACCTCCTTGAAATAACCGGAGCTAATGCCATAGCTTCTGGCCAAATCCCTGAAATGTCTCAGCAGATCACAGCGAAGACCTGAAATCATCAGTGAGTTCAGCCAGCTTTATCCTAGGGTGCCTTCACCGAGAGCAATCAGGATTGGTTTGCATCTGTCCCAAGAACATACTCATGTAAGAAGGTGAAATAAACATCTGGCATTAGCAAAGTAAAATAGAATTATTTGGTTTATTTACCTGAGGAATTAGTATCACTGGCCATTCAGAAATTTGTAATAATATGCATATACTATATTAAGTTGGACCTTTAGATAAGTTTGGCCTTGTGTGCAATTTAAAGGTGGTTTAGCAGACCTTCTCACTAAGGTAACAGTAACATTTGGCTGTTAACTGAGTTCTTATAAAAGACAGGGCCAGTTTTGCGGGATACTGAAATCCATCTTTAAAAAAATGCAGAAGGGATTTAATCAGTGATCGTACTTAACATGCAGCTGAACTGGGCCCTGTTTTGAAAAAAATCACTCTAATTTTTGCATTGGTTGACTATAGCCACAATAGAGAAAGGCAAAGAAGTGTTTGCTGATCAGATACATGGCCAAATTCTTATTTCTGATGCAGGATGCACGCTGCCAAAAATCTGATGCATATGCTTATAAAAGGTTTTTCTGATTCTATATGTGCTATGAATATATTCCACATGGCTTTATACAAAGCTCTCTGTTATTTCAGTAAATCACAAGCCACTAAGCTAATCCAAGGAAGGTGAAGCTCTAAATAAAATTATTTAACATTTTATGACTTTGAAACCCTGTTTTAGAGTATATTTGCTTCATTCATTTGTGGCTTTGGTCTCAGTTGGGCAAGCATTGAAAAGATAGGCAAAATTTAATGGAAAAAATTTTTTCACAAAGTTCTCTTGTTGCAGGTAGGCTAGCAGACAGGGAGAAGACATTTCCTTTTTATTTTCAGTATTCTAGGTTTCAATTTTAAACTAGGACTACATAGTTTTATTTAAAATATATTGTTTAAGGAATAATGTTGCTGAAGATGTTATTTGATTAGGCAAGCAGTTTTGCCAAACCACAGTGTGAACACGGGTCTTTCCTGGGATTTTAGAGGGGGGGGGGGGAAATCTGTGCTCCCTCCACTCTCAGCTGTGGGACTGAGGGTGTGATTGCACAGTATTGTCTTCGCAAGCTCCTACACAGGTTTACCTGGTGGCCTGAGAGCTCCTCAGAGTGTCCCCAAGCAGCACTAAAAGTCTGGCTGCTGCCTAGCTGGTTTCCCTTCTTAATTTGAGAACTCTGAATTCTGGCATTATAATTAAAAAGATGAGAAGAGTGAGTGGATTAGCTGCAGAGGAATAAAGTTTGGTAAACCTAAGCAGTAAACTAAGAGTAGAACTGCAGAGATTTTCCCTGTTGCAGCAACAGGTTGCTCTAGTTCCTCCCCATTTCTTTTAACCCTAACCACCATTATGTAGTCAGGTACTAGAGTAAAATGAAGTTGAGAGAGTGAACACCTTTTGGTGTTCACTGGCCTCAACAGCAGCATTGTCTGTGCAGCTGCCAAGTAAATGCCAAGCATAAGGCAGATTGTGGTCATTGCTTATACCTGTGTAACAGTGGTGGAGGTTACTGGGTTTGGGAATTGGAGAATTTCAGGACAGCTGTAGTGCATAACATGGGCAGGGGAAGCGTATCAGGGGGGTCTCTTGTGGAGGACTAGCATGGGGGCAGTGATAGCAAAACCAGGCTTTGAGGTCTCGTACTTGGTTCTTGGCAGCTGCAGTCAGAACAAGTGCTCTACATCCCTTTGCTCAGGTAACGGGGGGGGGAACCGTGCATCAAAGAATACCAACATCCTGCAGCTGCTTTTTGGTGAGCCACTGTAAACTTAGAGGTAAAACTTGAAGATGATAATGTCTTAAACAGTCCAGTGTTTTGTGCTTTCCTCTTCAGAGCAGAGTATATAAGAGAAGGACAATGTCTTGATTGACAGCTGGGGAGTGCTGAGTCTGCACCCCTGGAAAATTAGGCCTCCTTGCAGCATCCTCCAAACTAAAGCACCTGAAGCCTCCAGCTGTTCCTGAGTCATTGGATGGGAGCCCTTGTAAGGAAATGGGAAAGGGGGGTCCAGCAACTGGAAGCTGTGAGATGGGAGAGCCAATGGCTTCTGATTTCTGTGCCTTTGAAAGGGTTAATGCTGAGGTGCTCTATTGTATTAATGATGGTTGTCTCTTCGTAGAGCCCGTTGGGCTCTTTCAGCGGCCTCTCAAAACAATGAGTGCAGTGAGGCTGTTCTGTCTAATTACTCCAAGACAGGGATGCTAAAGAGGAATTAATGACAGTTGACAAGTGCAATTAATAATTATAGCAAAGCTGGGAGTCATGCAGCAGGCAGATGACAATAACAGGGTAACTGTACATGACAGCTTTCATCCGTTCCTTCCCCCCCCGCTTCTTCTTTCTTTTACCCTTTAATGTGAGCTGCTGCATGCAGCTGGGCCACACCGCACTGCTTACTCGGGAGGAGAAGGCGCTGGGCTCTGGTCGCTTAGGTTAGGCCAATTTCTAACCCACCCCTCCCCCTCAGTTCCTCCCTCCTAAAAAACATAATAAAATAAAAACAATTTAGAAATTACCAACAGCACCAACTTAGTGGCACAGGCTTCTGTTAGCTTTCATGGTCAGGTGTTGACAAGACTACTTAAAATTCATGTTGGAAGATTGGAAGGAGAAGGGGACAGGGAAAGGCAGCAGCAAGCTGGAGTTGAAGTGGGATTTCCATATCAAAGGCCAGGCCTTTGGCTCTGAATGGTAATTAAAGTACCCAGATTTCATCTCCTTGGTCAGCTCATGAAAAGGAAAAAAAAATTAGAGGATTTTTTCACTCCCTTTAGACTATAGTACAGCAAGCAGTAAATTAAATGAAAGTTGAGCTAAAAGGTGCCTAACGCTTCAATCTTTTGCATCTAATAGAATCTATGATGTTTTTAAAGCATTTATTCAGTTCACATCTTCATCTTGCTGTGATTATAAAGGATATCATGTCTGCTTACATTTATTGGGCACACATCTTGGCCTTCCCAGGATTGTAAAAGGATTTCACTTTGCATTATGTTGCTGTTGTGTTACAGCCTTTCGGTGTTGTTTTTTTGGTTGTTTTTTTTTTTTTTTTTAAAGGCGGGGGGGAGTGTGAAAAGGAAGGGAAAAAAAGGCACATTTCTGTATAATTTCTAGCTGGTCATTGTAGGAACCACTAACAGTGAGAACTAAATAAATGCAAATTTAATGAAGCATGGGGAACTAGCAACGAGATACAACAGCCCCTCACCTTGAGGTTGCTCGTTCAAACCTAGACCATGGCTCTATTGAAAGTGACCACAAACCAGCAGTCACATGGCAGTAGATGTGCAATGGTTTGTCGCCTTGGTCTAGTTCCTAGTGGTTACATAGTGATGAAATGAAAGCCTTGCTTGCGTTTGCTAGTAGTCCCTCTTCAGGGACAAGGACTGTGTGCTCTCTGGGTTTCCTGCCCTTGACGTGGGTCATGTTCAAGTCAGAGTTATGCTATGATGTACAGTGTCTTGCCCCAGGCTCTTCCTTGGCTGTCCTGGTTCCAGGTCTCCTATAGACTGGAGAACTCCTATAGACTGCTGAAGTCTCCAGACTCTGGAGCTATCGGTCTGGCCTTTTGCTGATAGTGGCTGAACACCCAGAGTCCCTGAGGGTTTCACCAATACTATTGGTGTCCTAATGTGCCCTTCAGTTTCTCTTTAGATCTGGGCTGGCCAAGCAGTTTCTCAACACCTTGGGCTCCTGCCTCTGGGTTTGCACCTCAGTAAATCCATGGTTGTACCCTCTTTGGGTGAATACCCTGAGGGAAAAAGCAGTTTAGCTCTTTTCAGTTCTGCTCTGTAGCTAGGAAAGACTGAAACCTTGAGTCTTCAGAGCCGCATGTGTATAACTAAAAGTGACCAGGCTGGGTCTCATTTATCTTGGGACTGAGTTGGAACCTGCTACAGGTCCCAAATTATCTCTTCTGACCCCACTGGATGCTCAATCAGTTTCTTGAGCTGAAACCCTGAAGTCTAGATGTTTTGGTGCGTTTTCCTATAGTTACATCTCTGCTATAGCAAATGTATGCCTTATGACATAACCATTTTTGTATGAGACATTATAGATGTGGGCAGTGCTGGTGGTGTCCTGTTTGTATGAGTGATGTGATGCTGTGATGGAAGGGGTAAGAAGAGCTCCTTGAAACAAAACATGGAATAGTTAGGATCAAAATTTAAGAAAGGGGGGGGGGGGGGGGGCAAATTATTGTTGCTGTAACAAATAACAAGAACTTAAAAACGAGCCTAACTAAACGCTCACTGAACACAAAACCAGCCTGAACTTCAGAGGTTTTCAAATCTAGACTTGTATTCTAAATGTTGAGGTTTTTTTTTCTTCTTCCCTTTCTTCCTCTTCCTTTCTTGCTCTCTTCTTTCTCTCTTCCTTTCTAAGGCGCTCTCTTCTTTTTTCCCCCTCAGCTCAAGTGCATCGTTTTCTGCTATTGTGTTTAAAAAAACTCTGCTGCAGGGGCTCTGAAATGAATAAAAATGTAATCCTCAATGTGCCCATTGTGCACTCTCATTTGTTTTTGCTGTATCGATTTATCAGCACAGGGAAATTACTTGCTGGAAGAGAGGATGCCAGTCAGAATGACATTTATTTCATAGTACAAGGAGGCTCTCCAGCGTGTTTCCATGTAACCCAGATATTGGAGCTGTAAAAGGGCTTGTAACAAGGTTTAGTGCTATGATTAGATCGTGTGGAGCACCTTGCTTTCATAACAACAGGCACTTGGCTGGAGCCAAGGCCTCAGGTTATGGTCAACTTTTTTTTTAATTCTGTTTTCCTTAACGCAGAGTATTTGGCTTGCACCCCAAAATATTTCTCTGTTCAAAACTCAATGATGCAAACTTGTGAAATCTCATTTGGTACTTACAAGGGTCTTGAGCTTTCATGTCACTGACTTAAAAAGAAAAAAAAAAAATTTCACTTGTTAATCTTTTTAGCGTTGTGCTTCCTTGCATTTCTAGTGAAATAACCCCATGATTTTAATTCACCAAGCAAATCTTTTTCTCCAGTGATGATAAGCAACACTTGCTCAAAGCTAACAATTACCTGTAAAAACAAAGTGTATTCTTTACTGAAAACCTGTAATAGGTATATATGCATTGCAAATAAAGGTGGGATTCAGGAGGCTGAATCCTGGCCCTGGGGTTCATGTTTGGCTGCTGTTGCTGGATAGTTTGTGCTGAGGGCTTTGCTGTGCTGATAGGTGTCCGGTGTCTGTTGAGCTCAGCAGCCCCTTTTTCAACAGTGTCCAAGGTCAGATGGTTTGAAGGAAGATCCCCAAACCCCAGAATCGGTCTTCCTCCATGGGACTCCTCTGTAGCAGATGGATGTTGGCTTATTCTCTGCAGTGTTTTATGTACCTTTGGAAATGTCCTGTTAGGAGGTATTCTTAAAACTCTTGACATATTTATGGCTATTTAAGAACCTGTGTCTGGAAATAACCTTCTGGATTGTCAAGCTCTTCCTCCTAGCATGGATATTGATAGCGTATAACCTTCAGTAATTTCCTGTGATTTTATTTATTATCATAGATGTGAAGTTGCTGCTAATTTCTGTACATCTATAGTTAACCCTCTTTGACTTACCTGGTCATGAACTTCAGTATCATCATAGCAGGGAGCTTTGGGGGTGAAACGTGTCCCATAATCTAGGGACTGCTCCTGCCCTGTGCAGGAGCACAAGTGCTGGCGGGGAGCTCACCACTCCTGACCATTGCAGGAACGTGGGGAAATAGGCAGTAGGAGGTATGGGAAGTTATGTCTGTGTTGAAGATTGCTTGATGCTTTCTGTCCTAAAACTCTCTCTTCAGCTGTTTATGTTTTTGCCAAATGACTTCAGCTTTGGCTGATATTTTCCATTTTGGGTGTTTGCCTCAGACATTTAAAAAAAAAAAAAATTAAAAGGATTTTGTAGCCAAAATGGCTCAGCTGTCCCCAAGCTGAGAGAAGAAATAAGTTGATTTGCTTTTATTAAAATTATTCTTCCCACTGTCTTGATGGAAAGCTCAGCTCCCAAGTTACGAGCCTCTGAAATGATAAATTTCTTGTATCCAGTAGTAACTTTCCTGAGTGATAAAATTAACCAGGTTTAACTAACCCATGGAGTTCTTTGCTATACTGTGAACCCACTGGCTCATATGTTTCTGTTGCTGCCTTTCTCTTTGGGGTGGTGGCTGGGGAGTAATGGTTAGAGTGAACTTAACTAGAACTAGTTAGCCTGTCTGCCTACATCACTTTCTGTTTTAAACAGAGGATAATGCTGTTGCTGCAACCATATCCAGCTGAGCTGTAGCTGAGGCTGCATTTGAGCTGAGGGTCTTACTAGCTGAGGGTTAGCTGAGGGTCTTACTAGCTAAGCTTGACCTAAACTGAACTGTTCCTTTCTAGTCTAGATGAGATGTGTTATTTTCCTCCTAAAGTTCAGGTCAGAAATACAGAGAGAGCAAAAGGAGAAGAGTAGCACTGAACTGTGGAAGAGAAATAAAATTGAATAAGTGCCTGGCAGAAGCAGAGGACAACAATATTGCTTTTGGTAAAGTTGGGAGCATGCATACAAATGGGTATGATGGAACTTGTCACAGCAGTGGGAGCGTGGCTCTTCCCTGTTGTGATGGGTGCCTGTTATTTGCTCCAGATGCCCCCTTCTGTGGGCAGGCATTGAACCTTTCAGGACAGAACAAATTGCAGATTTCCTTTTTCTGCCTTACTGAGGTAGCAAATGGCCAGTGTGAGGAAACAAGCATGTTTGGGGAGTAAGAAATGGAGTCTGTGAATATGTGGACCTGAGGAAAGGAGGTCTCAGCACACCAAAGACTATGAGGAAGACGTGAAGTGTTTGAAGTAGCCAGAAAATCATCTAGGTAGCCATGCAGGCCTGCATTCTTGAAGTCTGATATTGTTTGGGAATTACCTGTTTTGTTGTCAATACATTGGCTGATGAGAAGGTTGATTTTTCTTTTCTTTTTTTTTTTTTCTTTCCTCTTTGTTGTCTGCACACCCAACCAGCTATATTTGGAATGAAATATGGATTCTGATAACAAGAAGATAAATGGAGAAAACTAAGTCTAAATGGTGGTGTTATCTTAAAATAAATGCTTCAGTAACATACAGTCTAAAGCTATTTAAGCATATGGAAATGTATGTAAAATCAATATAGTACTATGTCATTTTTTGCGTCAGAATCGGCGTGTGTCTGTGCTGACAAAATGGCATGCATTACCTTTCCCCATCTGTTCAAAGCACATTTAGTAGTGCCTTGAAAAGCTTTTGCAAGTCATGACATAAATACACAACTGGATGGTGCAGTATAGATAAAGCAGCAATCTAGTCAAGCCTTCTTTAAAGGGAAATTATTTTAATCCTTTTCAGGCAAGAAATTAATTTTCAACAAAAAAACCCCTGGTTTTAGTATGAAAGTGTAGTAGCATTTACCAGTCATATCCATGTTAAACATTTCTTCCTACCGCTATATCAGAAAATAGCTTCCAACATGGATAAAATCCAAAATCAATTAGTTCAGTTTAAGTTATTTCAAATTTCATTGTTAGTTTTTAAAGAACATCTTCCAGATTGTCTCTAAATTTTGCCTGAAAATTAATTTAGTTAGAAGTTTCTTCCCACTTGCATATTCCAGCTTAGAAGAGCTGAAGATTTGCAGAGATCACCAGTAAAAATAGCACCATTAATTCCCACACAGTAGTACCTGAGTAGTTCAAGTGTCACTTTCTTTGTAATTATTGACTTTTTATTAGCTTTTCAGCAGAGCTTCTTGTACTATGATAGGTAGCAAAACCATACCACTCTCCCTTACCTGATGAGTGTTAGGTGTCCATCTACATGGCTTTATTGATGATTCTACATTTACATAAAAACTTTCTTTTAAAAAGTGTCTTTTGCTCATAGATATGCAGAAGGCTGAGAGGTAGCCCACTGTCTATATGCTATTCTAAAATAGAGGGCTCTCTTTTTACATGCCCCAGGTGATTGCCATTTCTAGGACAGAATAGTGTCAATCTTGTAGGCAACCTGCAGGACCACACAATTTTGAGCTTCTTATCTATGGTTTTGTCCTTATCTATGTAACCTGATTATAATTCCATCCATCAACTCGCAGTTTTCATCTAGCAAAACTCCTGGTAAATCTCGATGTACAACAGCTGGTGGTATGCGATCATCATGTCCTTCTACATAACCAGAAGGAATTGTAGATAGGCGGAAGTGAATGCCTAAAATGAGAGCTGGTCAGGGAGTTTAAAATGACCATTCGTCGATTGTTTTGTTTGTTTGATAGACTGTAAGGCTGAAGAAGTTTTGTGGAGCAAAAACCTCAGGTACTAGATAAACGCTTGTGGAATAACTGTTCCTGTGTCTATGGCACCTGGTGAAGGACTAGGAGAAAATAATGGAAGCATGAACAAGTAAATTATTTTGGAAAGTTTCTCTTTAAAATCACCATGTAGTTTGAGAATCTCCGAATCATGGACAGACTCGGGGGCCAAAGGGCATTGGCGGAGTGTGCGTCTAATCCGGTTCCTCCTACAGCAGTGGCCTTAGAATAGACCTTGCTAATTTTCTGCATCAAAACTAATGAAATTAAAAGTTTTATACAGGTGCAAATTGGTAGTAGCTATTATTGTGACTTTTATCTTCTTATTCTTTGCTTATTATAATGTTATATTTGGAAAGTATGTGGAATGGGAGCCAAAAGCAATGGAAAGACTTTCCTTTTGAAGCAAAATTAGAACCATTAGCTGGAAAATCTCGCACTGTGATGTTTGTTCATCTTTTCACCATTGCTGAATTTTGCTTTCACTTGTAAGTGTGAACCAGCAGATTAGACACTTCCAAGGGCTCATTCACCGTGAGGTTTTGCAGGTGATTTCAGTTTAATGCAACCAGATAATTGTAGCCCTGGGGCTTGGCTAGGTTATAAAGCTGCTAATCCAGACAATATTATCTGATCACATGTTGTGCTTATATGAGAGACCTCTGCCTTTAATAGTCTCTCCCTGTGCTTGTAAGTGGTGGTGGGTTTTTTTGTTGAGGTTTTCTTTTTTTTCAGTTTCAGCAGCCCTATAAAAATGAGACACAGGCTAAGATTAAGCTCCTGAACAAGTCACTAGAGTTATGTGGTACTCTATTATATGTACTCCATACATGAAATACCCATGCAGCATGTATCAGTTGGTTCAAGATGCTAATGTGTAATGTGTATGTTCACCTCCACATTTGAGAGGGTAAGGTGGTGGGCACTGAGAACTCTGAAAACTGAAGTCTGTATTTAGCTCTAGGCCCACATGTAGCTGAAACCAATGTATGGCAATGTTTTATAAGCAGTATTGTCAAGTAGTCAGAAAACAGGTATTTTTGTTAAAAAAAAAAAAAAATTGTATATTTGTCAAAACAGAAACTTTTTCATGGCAATACGCTGGTTTGAAAGAAGCTTTTTGGGGGAGAGAAAGTAGGGTGAGATTGTGTGTCAGCCTGAAACCTGGACCCCTCCCATTTGGCAATGTTTTTTGCTCACCTCTAAAGAAATTTCCATTATTTAGTTTCAAGAGTGACGTTTTTTGTAAGTTTGTCATCCAGCTCTTTGAAATGTAAGAGGCTGATATGGGTCACTTAAAACCTCAGATGAAAGCTCAGGCCTGTTGCTGTCTGTGCTACGGGAGAAATAAAGCACGCTGTCCTGATATTGGTACCTTTATAGCATTGCTTTGGTTCAAGATGTAAAGTGGAGGGAGGGACTGTCTTCTAAACCAGCCAGCAAAACATGCTCCTTAGGTTTGGGTGAACTGCTGTGGCTGGAATAAATAATTTGGAAGCTGGGAGGAGCATTGATAAGACTTGCATCATAATAATTTGGCTTGTTACAGATGGAAATAGATATATATATACTGCTAGTTTTATAAAGTGTGATTACTTCTAATTATTCCTTTGTATGCTTCTCATTTCTCTGTATGTTGCTCGAGCAAACACGTAGCCTGGCTGTGCAGGTCCATATGCTGAGGAACAAGGCAGAGTCCTCAGCTTCTTGGAGGATGTCCTCGGGCTGAGGAGCATGCCCTCCAGAATAGGAGTGCTGGACTTATCCCTGGAAAAAGTTGGTTGTACCATTATTGCCTTCAGTGTTGTATTAGTCTTACTAGATATTACTTATATAGCTAATTTCAACTCTGTATCAACAAGTGTTTGTAAGAGACATACTGTCAAAGGAATTGATCAGGATTAATCCATTTACACTTGTCCTGCTTGGGAAAATAACGGCCACCTAGAGCTGCGCCTCTCACTTGAGCCTGCTCTGGTGCTTGTTTGACCATGCTCTGAGCTGAGTCAACTTGATGAACTTTAGCCCTTGACATAGTGTCAAGCTCGTTCTCCCTCCTCCTGTTTCCAGAATAAACTGGAGCATGGAGTATCTGTTTCAAAATGTACTGTATGGGGATGCTGTTGTCTCAAGAAATCATGATGGCAGCAGAGAATTACTGGGGTGTATGAGGAGTCAAGTCACTTGGCTCTTTTGGACTACTTCCAGGCTTGAACTAACTTCAAGGAAGGAGGAGATATATAAAAGTAGAGGGATTGTGTAGTACTACAGTCTTCGGATACCTGTTTTGGTAATTTTTTAGAAAAGAAGAGAGACCCAACAATTTCCCCATAAAATGCCTGTTAAATTTATTTCTTTAAAAAATGAGTTTAATTTCAGGCAGTTGTGACAAGGTCTATAGTGTTGTCTGTGATACAGTCTGGCTCTGATTTTGCAAAGGCTTGGCAAGTTCACGTGTTAGTTTATGCATCTGAACAGTCCCTCTAACTTCAGCAAGACTCATGTGTGCAGAGTTACAGGCTTGCTGAAGTCTCTGTAAGATGTGACCCTAACAAATAACACAGATTTTACACTGGGGAGCACTAATGTCAAATGTGTAATTAAAAATCTTCAGAACAGGTGAATTTCTGAGCATGTGCAGTATCCTTTTTGTGAACCTTGGGATCTCAGCTGGTTTTGGTGAAAAACACAGAAAGCAATTAGCTTGCATCTTAGAGGCTAATAATAACTGAACCTTTTGGCAGATTTTGTGATGGGATGATTTCCTCTCAGTGATACAAGCCAAATGAATTAATAAAACAGATTTTTAAAAATCACTTATTCTAACACAGTCATTTTGCTGTCAGAGGTGCATAAAAGCAAAGAATTTGAAACCTGGACTCTGCTACTTTGCACTTCAGACCTTTCTGTAAGGATCAATCTCACGTATTTGCACCATGTTAAAGCAACATGGAGCTACAATCCCTCTGGAGCTACAATCTTGTGTGTTCTGCCTGAGACTTGAACAAATTTTGTAAACTGAGCCCCCTTTATTTTCTCTCTCCCTTTATAAAATTTGAAGAGATTTCTTCCATTTCAACAGTAAAGGTCCAAACAGATTTGCCTGGATAAACAAGATGACCGAGATTTGGTTCTAAGTCGGGTAGCAGGGGGTGGTGGTGCTTGCTCTTGAAATCAATGACGTCTGTTTTCCCCAAAAAGATACCGGTTGTAAGCAGGTTTAACGCTGACTGCCTTCTTAATGTGCTTCAGCTCTGAACCGAAGTGACCTCCTCACTGCTGTGCCACCTCATTCAGTCCCTGTGATGGCTTGGTCTTTGTGGTCTTTCTGAGCATCACCAGAGATTCAGCAGTGCAATGAGAATGGAGCAAATGGTGCCTGCATACACACAAATGTCACAGTCACCTGCATGGATGAGTCCAGTAGCTGTAAATAAGGGAAACACCAGTTGCTAAAATGTAGGCATGGGAATCCTGTTTGTGAAGAGGAATATGGACAGCCCAGTAATACTAATCTGGAGCTGAGGCTTGGTTCCCAGCTTTTCCACAAGCTTTCCTAGCTGATCAAAGGCAAGATGGATCGTGTATGTCTAACTGCCAAAAGTATATAGTAGCATTACTTAAAAGGAGAGCAGTGAGGATGGGCATGCTAGGTCGCAACACAGCACTTGAGTGCT
Organism: Platalea leucorodia; assembly: GCF_965183815.1. Taxonomy (NCBI): domain Eukaryota; kingdom Metazoa; phylum Chordata; class Aves; order Pelecaniformes; family Threskiornithidae; genus Platalea; species Platalea leucorodia. The sequence continues at coordinate 54,786,796 of NC_138826.1, read as the reverse complement.
GCAGTGATGTGGGCCACATTGGGCCCGAGCCACAAATGATAGTCATCTCTGGGGTGCCGGGTGGGTATCTGGACCTCATTGGTAGAAGACAATGTAATCACACAGAAGTCATGACAGCAGTGCTTTCCAAATAGTGAGAAGCTATCCTTGCGGGAAGAAGCAAGAGCTGCTGGAAGAGAGATGAGTGAAAGAGCAGAGAGATGTACTCCTAGATATTTTAGTTGAATTTAGTTAGGATTGAGTGATATGTAGGCAGCACTGGAGAATGGTGCCTGTTACATGAAAACTCAACTATCAATCACTGGAATGAGATGCTTCTGGAAAAGAAGACATCACTTTCCCCTTTGAAAGTGTAGCTGGCTTTATAATGCATCTAAACAGGATATAAAGTCCCCCAACCCTCGGTTCACCTTATGTCTATTTCCCATCTCTGGAGTTACCTAATCTGGGACAGTGCCGAGACACTAGTTATGGTATCAAAGGACGTTCCCTCCCTGTCCCCTACCCTTGTCCTATGGTGAGTCAAGCTTGGTGCCCTGGACCGAATGTCAGAGAAGTTTTCCGTGCTTCTCTCCTACATAGCCAAACATGCCTGATGTGCAATGGGCTTTTTAACTGTTGTTTTGGTCTTGTTAACTGTAAGCCTAAAGGTTTTGTGTCTCTTGCTGAACTGTAAAACACATGCTGATTCTTCTGAACAGGTAGCCTAGAAACTGAATATTTGTCTCTCAGTTTTAAAACATATATAATAATATCATTTGATCTTACCTTTGAAAAAGACTGATACCCCCACCACCATCCTTCTGAGGAACGAGAAAATACTGTAAATGCTTCATCCTCACCTGGGGCTCACATCCAGCCTTAGGACTCCTTAGCCTCTCTTCCTGTTCCCATTCCCTATCAAAAGCAGTGATGTGCAAAATACGGACTGAAACCATCTCTGCCTAAGGCCATTGTCTAGGCTGAGAATAAATCTGATCAGCTGCAGACTCGTATTTTTTTAGTGGAGCCTCTGTTTCTTCTGTTCTTTTTCCAAGGAGGACAAAAGCTCCAGCAAATGTTCACAGAGTGCCTACCAGCAGAATTACTCTGTTCCCTTCAGCTTCTCATGCTGTACCCATCGCCATGCTCTCTGAGGTCTGGTGGTTTTGTAGGGGGAGCTGTGGAGCCTTAATGCAGGGCTCTCCTGAATGGTCTGACGTCTCTGTGCCTCTTCCTCTAGGCTCTCAATGGAAATGCAATCCTGCTTTACATCCCGGTGTTTAGGCTTCATGAAAATAGCCATCTGACAAAGCTTTTTTTAGATGAAAGGTAAGATGAAGCAAATTATCATTTGGTGCTCAAGTCAGTCTCTCAAACATAGGCTTACAATGCCAGCTTAGGTGTTTTAGGGTATCCAGTTGCTTTTCCAGTAAGGTCTTGGTCTGGTGCCATGCCCTTGTGTCTGAGGGGTAGACACAGTTTAGCAATAGCTGTTTTTTGAGCTGAGTGAAGTCAAGGGCAGTATTTATCTGTGGTACCACTGGAGAAGCTAGTGACTAGTGCCACCATGGCAGCGTGGCGCTCTGCCTGGCCCAATTAGCCTTGCTGCGAGGCCAGCCTTATTAGCTCAGAGCTTGTGCTTTGGAAATGCAGTGAAGTGTGGCTGGGTATCTCCGCAGAGCAATGCGTTTGGCTGTGGGTCTCCACCCTGAGATCTTCACCCTTGATCTGAGAGCACTGGAGGAAGCCTGGTAAACCTGGCCCTTTGTTGTCTGATGAGCTGTCGGTGCAGTCCTCGCTGTCACCTCACCTGTCTTAGTGCCGTCCTTTTTCATTTTAGTACCCAGTGCAAGTCTTGCCCACAGTGATCTACCCTACCTGTAGCTCTCTTAAAGAATAACAATAGCCCACATGGAAGCGGGTTCATAGAAGTTAGAGCGCAGCGTAACCTTTTGCTCTGCTCTGCCCGTCTCTTTCAAGTAACTGTGAAGAGGGAAGATCTCCTCTCCTCCTTCCCTCCTGCCCCAGCTCCTTCTCCTTCCTGCCTGGGAGTAAACAGTAGATGTTACATGTATTAACACCGTGCTCTAACACAATGCTCCTGGGCGTGCTCTGTGTGCAAGTCCCTGGCAGCTGTAAATTAATTAAAAGTAGACAGAAACCCTAGGAAAAAAGCAAGTTCCCTTCCCCCTCCCCCCCCTTCTTTCCTTTCTCTCTCTGTGGGTAAATAGCTAATTCCTTTGTTCCTTGCTGCACTATTTCATTTCTGCCATCATTGTCCTCATTGTTCTCCGAAACAGGAGGGGTCTGGGCCAGGAGCAGCCAAGGTCTTGGCTAATGACGGGAAGTCTTTAAAGTTTGCGCTGCATTTCATCTTCTCTGTGGGAGTTTTAGGACGCATCCAGTGTTTGATCCCCACCGTGCAACTTTGCTTCTAGTTAATTAACAGATCCCCATTACACTCTCTCATCTGCAAGCACATGGGAGGCCTATCAGGAGGTAATTCAAGGCCAATCTGAGTGATGGCAGAAATTAGAGAAAACGGTTGTTTTAGGGTTCTAACGTTCAGGAATAAAGCTCTCCCTTTGCAGAGGTGCCCTGTAAATTTGGGCTTGTTTTGTTGTATCATTTTAAGTTTTTAAGCCATCTCCTTTGAAATCGGGTCTCTTTTGGGGGTTCAGTGTTTCAGGAACTGTAGATGGGAAGGCAGTTTATTTGTTTTGCTGCTGCTTTGCTGTGCTGGCAGCCTGCATGGTGTACGGTTTTGAGGGCCAGTTGAAACGAAACCGCAGTGTTATTAGCAAGATGTTTTCACCTTCCTTTCATTCCCAGCTTCGCCATTCCCACCAAGCCTATTATACAGGTTACAAGTGTCTTATGGCAACTTTTTTAGTGTCGAGTAAAACCACCACAGGCCTCCCAGCTGCAGAGCTTTGTCAGGCTTTCAGCTAAATACTGCATCTCTCAAGAGTGCAACCTTCTGTTGACTTTGAATGTTTAGAGTTGCCCGATATTCCCCCCCCCTTGCCTCTTTCCCTCCCTCTTCCCCACCCTATGAGCAATGACCCCCTTTAACTAATGAATTAGGAACTGCTCCTGCAGTTGCAATTCTCAGTTCAGCACTTGGCAATGAGAATCAAACCAGGGCTATTTAGTGCAGCGTTAAATGGCCCACCACATTAGCCCCCTGGCATGCTAAGCTATTAGGTTGTTTTACTGTTGTTAAAGTTACATTTGTTAGGTGGAGTTGCTGCTCCAACAGAAACTTGGTAATGTGGGAAGAGGCAGACAGCCTTGTCTTGTGGATGCATTGTGCAGCTACAAGAGACCGAAGTTTCCACCTCTCTCCATGAGCCTATTACAGAGGAAAGTTTTTAGCTTTTTTTTTTTTTGCGATTGAGTGGTCTCGCTTGACCATTACGCTGTGACAGGGCAAATCAAATCATTAGTCGTTGCTTACCTGTTCCTCGGTCAGCTCTCAGCTGGGCCACAGCAAGGTGGCATACCCTGGCAGGGAGCCTCCAGCACTCTGGGAGCTCCAGGTAGTATCAAACTTTGCAGGCCATGTCCTCAACGTCACGGGCTACTGCTGGTCCATTCACCTGGTTTTCTGGGCTCCTCACTGTGTCTCAAGGGAAGAGCAGTGTGTGGGTTTGTTCTCCGCTTGCAGATGTTGGGCTGACGTGAGGACCTCTAAACAACTGTGGCTGCACAGCATCCCCTCAGAGGCTCCTCTAGCCCATACCCTGCAGCACAACACAGCCCAAGAAATGGGTCTTTCTCAGAAATGCTCCAAAACTCCCTCAAAACAGGCTGTCACAGAAGAGGGACTCACCATTTTCTGCTATGAGTGAAAAAGGGGTATTATTTTGATTTTTACATCAGGGCTGTCTTGAAGATCCTGGGCACAGTTCCCGTAGCTGCAAAGGATGCTTATCACACTGGGAGGTGGGATTCACCCTGGCTGTGAACTTAATGTACAAGTGTAGAAAACGAACTAGAAGGTATACGCACCTTTGGTTGAGTGCAGTGTGCTTGACTTTGCAATGCTTGTTCTTGGTCTTTTTCTAAAAATAGTATTACTTGTTTGCTTACTTAAGGAGCCTGATGTCTTATACTCTGGATTAGTATCTAACTAAAGTCTTAAAAAAAAAAAAAAAAAAATATATATATATATATATATATATAAAAATTAAATAAAAATTGTGCCATGGGTTAGAGTGATGTGCATGGGGGGGGGGGAAATCCAGAAAGGGCAGCAAAGGGAATGATTTAGTATTTGACCCTCAAATACCAGTTTGAATCCTGACAGGGTCAGCAAAGCCTTCTGTGTTCCTGATTTCCCTCCAGCTCACTGAAGGTTTTACGGACAAGAGGCGAAGGAGTGACATCCTTTTGCTCCAGTTAGGCATCTATGTTCTGTGGAGCCAACTGTAGGTGCAGGAGTCTTGCTCAGCTTGCCTGAGTAATGTCTCTCTTTTTTTTCTTTTCTTCTTTGTTTTGTTTTGTTCTTACTCATGTTGCAGCAATTTGCATCCTTCCTTTCCTCAGCAGCAAGCAATACTTCTCCATTGCTGGATATAAAGATATCATAAAGCGCTGACTGATTCTTTGGGGCGGGAGGGGGAATCAACGCACCAATGCGAAGTGTCATCATTTTATTTGATTTAAGCATAATGAAATGGGCAGCGCATTCACAGTCAAGGCACTCTGTTGCTGACGTGACTTGGGTAGACAGGGTCCTCAGCTGCTAAGCAGGGATGTTTGGATGTGCCACAGAGTTTCGGAGAGAATCCCCTTGCAAAAGGAAGCGTGTGCCAGTATTGTAGAGTGCTTGTGCCAGCCAGCTTGCAGGGTTGATTTGGCATTTGGCATATTGGTAGCGGCTGCCAGTGTGTGTGGTGGAAGAGAAGGGAATAGGCAAGAAAAAGACATAGGGGTTTAAAATAAAAATGTAAAATTATTTGCTTTGTGCCATATGGACTCCAATATTTTGACAAAACTAAGGCCAAAATTAATCATGCCAGGTTAGAGTTTTAGTTCAAAAACATATGTATAACTGTCCCCCTGAGTGTGTATTTGAGTTACCATTTTCATGCAGAAAAAACTTAACCTTTTCAGTTTCTTGTTCTCTGCTCCACTACCAATTGCTCCACCCGCATGAACTTTTCCTATTGTGTGAAAGTTTAAAATAGTTTTTGCTGGTTTTGGTATTTTCTTAGTTAAATGTCAAAGATATTGTTGATTTACTCTTTAAAATTTTGTTTGAAGGACTTTATTTTCTTTTTCTTTTCATGGAACTAAATGGATTTTAACAAAAGTTGTCTTGTGTCCAGGTTGGACTGTTTGGTCAAAAAGAAAGGGGGAAGGGATGAAAGGATGAGGGAGAAGGAGTAACCAGGGCTGCTAGTAATGGCTGGAGAGCTATTATGAGAAGTGGAAGTCCATCGTGCCAATCCTGCTTGTCCTGACTAGGATGCTGTCCTCACTGCACGTGTAGCATAGGGATTTTCAAATCTGGGATTTAAGTTTAGAAATACAGAATGTGGCCAATCTGTGGATTTTAATTTATGAAGGAACCATTCTGAATATCTACAGTAATATGACCTTTGCACAATGTAAACTAGTGAATTTTTCACTATAATTTTTTCATCAAGCACCCAGCATCGTTATACCCAAGCGTATTATTCAGGCTTAACCTGTATTAGGTCGTTATTGAACAAGCTTGGCTATGTGTTGAAGCACAATACTTTTCTGCACTAGTTCCTGTTGTGGGCACTTTGCTTCACCACCAAAAATGCCGTATGGAGTCTAGCTTAATTCACTTCAAAAGCAAAGCTAAACCATACAAAGGCACTCCTGAAAAGGGATGAGTGCGGAGTGGAGCTGTTCTGCGTTAGTTTCTCAGGGCTGGTTTGTTATGTACACAAGTCCACAGGATGACATCAAATCCTGAAAGATCAGTTTTTTATAGAGTTCAGGTGTGATTGAATCTGGTATTTTTCTTCATCCTGCTATAGAGATATGAGATGGATATGAAATTCAAATATAGATCTCTATCTTTTTAAAGTTTGGAAATGTTCAGAGGCAAGATTTAGGCAATCTTTAATTCATGTGAATGTAAGCAATACTATGAGTATCTGAGGACAGTAAATATATCTCTATCTGTGATTGATCTCAAGATCAGCCTATCTGTTATCATAAAGTCCCTCCTTTGAGAGTGGGAGGAGGTGGGTGGAAATTTGAAAGAACAAATTGAAGCAACTGGTTTCCTTTCACTTCTAAAACCAAATAGTGAGAGAGGCATAAAAGAGCTCCAGTTTGGATGATAACGAAACACTGCTTTGAAGTTCTAACTAAATTGCATTTCTTGTTCTTTTCTGTCGCCTGTAAGACTCAAAAAAAAAAAAAAATTGGACAAGCAATGATTAGTATATAATAATGTATGTTCAAATAGCTTATGGTATTATGAAAACAAAAATTCGAAAGGCCAATATCCTGACAGTTAAAATCTGTCTAAGGGGCAATAGGGGGGAACCTTCACAAAAACAATATGCTGATTGCATGCAGCTACCCTGCCGAGTCAAATCTTAAATAAATTATACATACATAGCTGTACTGGAGCTGAGAAATGAAGCAGTTTGAAATGTTCCTGGTTCTGTGCTTTAGCCAAAGCCTATATCCACTCTGTGTCCTTAATGCATCAGATATTTGGTCTGTTGGTTTGGGTACCCTGCCACAGTAACTGGGGGCAGTACCAGGTACTTCAGAGGCCAGTGGAAAAATCCAGCTTTTGTGCTAGATCAGATATAGGGAGAAGTGTGAGTGATAAACAATCTCTCTTCATTCTATGATAAGGAATCCCTTTCTCTCAACTGCACCCCACCCCCCCAATCCTCTCCACCCACTTGTAAGAAATCCTGATGAAGTACTGAAATGTTGCATATTTGGGTAGAGTTTTTTCCACAGAAACAAATTTATGCATCCAAAAATTCAGTTTCTAAGCAGCTGAAGTTCTTCAGAAATTTGGGTCAAATCTGATAAGTAATTTCAGCCAAAATAAAGATGAAAATAAAATTCTGAACATCAAAATGATTCATTTCAATACATATGAAACAAAGTGTTTTGATTTCTTGGGATTTCTAAGAAGACTCAGTAACTATACAGCCTAGTGACTGCTCACAGGCACATAGGAGATCCATGGTCTTATCCTTTCTTCCTAAATGGAAGAAAGTTCTTCAATGTAGTTTTTCCTCTTCTCACATTCTATTCTTAGTGTGTGTGTGTGTATATATATGTATGTATGTATACATATATACACACACACCAATGTGTACATGTTCATGGAGGGAGAAATAGAATAATTCTGTAGGTTTGTGAGCGGGCTGATCCCTGTGAAAACAGGTAACTGGGGTCCACTCCCTATGCCAAGGAATATAAAAGTGCTTATACAGAGCTTCAACTGGAAAAAAATAAGTAGATCCTGATGTACCACTGGTTAGGGCAGATATTAGGATATGGTGTGCACACAGATCCTTGCTCCAAATCATGTGTGATTTAAACTCAGGTCTTGCTGATCTTGGTGAATACTTTAACCCCTAAGACACAAAGGTAGGGAGAGTTTGGCAGCAGCATCTTGTTCACAGGATCTACTTTTAAACTGCTGCCAGCACCTTCTTTTGCCCAGCAAAAGTATCCTTAAACCACAGTTATTCATGCAACTCCACTTTCAACAGTGGAAACTGTTGGACCTAAGCTAGCAGAAATAACTCGGAAACATTTAATGAACGTTAACAGACTTTGCTCAGGTTTTGTGAGTTTCTTGGGATCAAATCACACTTCTTAAACATCAGCCATCCAAAACCTGCATTAAACAAATGAACAAAGAAAATTTTATATACTACTCAGGAGGTAATGCAGTTTCGGTCTTTGGCTAATAGAATCAGTCAAATCACAAATTGTAAACCTAGCACAAGAGGATGAGAGCAAAGCACGCTGCTGCTCTAAGTGTACTGTCATGAAACTCTTGCTGTTCTACCAAAATCCCTTTCCAAAGTTTCAGAGTTAAATCACAGTGAATAAGACCAAAATTTGGCCCTCACTTTTGGCATAGTTATTGATTGCTTGCTATTTTTTTATCGGTTTTATTTGCTAGAATAGATATTATTTGAACTTATTTTAAAAAGTATATTTCAACATTACTTAGACACAAACAGAGGCTAATGTGTCTAGCTTTCAGATAGCTTATTACCATTCGAATACTCTGTAGATAAATTATATTAAAAGAAAAAAAAAAACCACCCTGTTTCAGCTTCTGACTCATTCTAAATGGAGACTTAGCTCTAAGTAATCAAAATTGCTTTGGTTGTGCATAGCAGCGTTAAAAGCCTTGTCCACTAATGGAGTGAAGCGGCTCCAGTGAAGCAGCCTTGCCCCCTCATTATGTGATCTTGCAAGTGCTGTTTGTCATCGTCGCTTGCTGGTCTCAATCTAACTGTACTGCTGGTGCAAATTAACGGTAATTCGTCATGACACGCTGTGTCCTTCTAGTGAAACAACAATATGGATCTCATACCACCCCTGCCCTTCTCTCCTTTCCTCCCCACACCTCCCAGATCCTTTTCCCACCTCAAGATATCACCTCGGCTTAGCCTTCCAACTCCTTCTGACTAACTGGTGTGTCGGGGTGTGTTGTGGCTGGACTGATGGATAGCATCCTCTGCTCTTCTGCTGACACGTTATAGAGAGATGTGTCAAACAATGGTGGCTGAGGCAGTCTCAGTGCTGATGGAGGATGTGCACTTCAGGGGAAAGCTGTCCATGTGCATGGGTATGATCATCCACCACGTTCTGCATCTGAAGAACCCTACTGACAGCATGCTCTGGCAAGCAGGAAAGATCAGTGGGTTACACTTTAAAATCAAAGTTGGCTAATGTATGTGGAGTTTTAATGGGTGACTACTGGACTTAAACACTATTGGTTATTATTAATTTATTAAATTTTTATTTCTATCCTGACTGCAAGAAATGTCTTTAAGAAAGGAAGCATTAGTTGGGGGCTCAGAACTCAAGAAATCCATGCCTTGCTTTTCCCCAGATTTCTTTGTCGCTTTGCAACAGATGCTTATGCTCCCTTTAATAATAATCTCCACTTTTCATCTTTTGGTGATGCTGTCCTTTTAAATTACAAACTGTATTGTGAGGGCTGTCTCTTGCTTTGTGTGTATAGAGAGGTTCCTACAAGGGAGCCCTGATTTCAGCTGGCGCTTCTGTCCCAGATTCTCAGCTGGTGGAAGCTGGCTGAGCGCTACTGAAGTCATTAAGTATATGTGAAAGGTCTATGGCACACAGTCGTTGCTGTTATTTGCATTGCTGGAGAGAGGGATCTTCAGCTAGTGTGAACTTAGCCCACATCTTAGAGAATTATTGTCCAATTCTCAAAGATGTGCGGTCTTTTCAATTATTTAAAATGAACAATTTTTTTGGTGAAAATTGAACATTTTTGTTTTGAAATATCAGCTTTGAAACAAAATATTTATACTTCTGGGGGGGAAATTGTTGAAGTTATTTGCTGAAGGTAATGTGGTTTTAGTAGATTTTTTCACATAAAAATTAAGCCACTGTAATTTCTCAATTTAAAAAAAATATTTTGGGGAGGAAGCAAGAGAAGGAGGGAAGTTCAGATCAATCCTTAGATTCCCCCCCCCCCCCCCCAAAAAAAAAAAAAAAAAAAAGAAATTTTCAGAAAAATCCAGAACTGATTAAAATTAAGGTTGTGGCTCCAGGTTCATCCTAACTAACATTAGGTACTTTTCTGAGGTCACTAGGTTTTGAACATTGTTATCTGAGCCTTTCTTTGTAGTCAGCACAGAGAGATGCTTTTAAACAGCAAAAATGTTTCAGCCCCCATTAGGCTGTTACGACCCATAGGGCAGTATGTCCATCTCTGCTGGAGGGATCCTGAGCTGACTGTGTTCTTAACCCGTGCAGTTGAATTTAAGTTGGGTTAGTCATCACTTGCCAACAGGTCATTGACTCTGGAATGAATTTTTTTTTATTGATACTAAAAGGTCCAACAAGATGATCTATTATCATTGAAATATAATGTAGACCCGTTTACAATGCTATTCACCAGTAACGAGGTTAATGCCATTACCCCTGTTCCACAGATGAGAAACCTGAAGCAAGGGAAATGACTTGGCAGAGGTCAGCCAGAAAAGACGTATTTCCACCCGCGCCCCACCCCCCCAGTCCCATGGTATTTATTAGGAGAGAGGAAAAGCAAGGTTTTTTCTAACCTTAAGTCCTGGAGTCATGTTTTCATGTTAGACTTTCAGCTAAATTAGTTCTTTCCCAAGTGGATGCAAAGCTCGAAGATGTGATTTCTAACAGTTCAAAGCCAAGTAAATAATCTCCGACAAGAGTTCGTGTATAAAATGTCACTGTACCTTATCAGTGATTGCATGATTTGGGGTTTTTGAAGTGTGCCTGACAACAGAACTTCCAGAATCTACTGCATCCTGAAATCTCTCTCATGGTTGCATGGACTATTTCATGTGCAAGACTAAGGCTAAATATTTTTGAGGCTGTGTCTCTGTGGGTATATCATAGAAGAGGAGCAGGTCAGGACTTCTGACTGCAGAGAGGAAGGATCAGTTGCCTTCTTCATGTTCCATGCTGTGCCCAATTGGTGGCACCAACACCAAGTTAACTGGTTTAGTGTAAGCTCAAGGATTTCTGTGCTACGTTGAAATAATTTCTCAGGCATGTAGTGTATATATAATTGGTGATAAAGCCAAAATGACTGTTATAGACTCTTTGGGATCAATACTAGAGGTAAGGATGAATACTCTATCAAATGATTTTGGGAAACAAAACAAAGCTTAATTTTGCTGCTTCAGAAGGGTAGAATTGTTTAGATATTTAACTTTGCCAAGCATCTTATCACCTCTCCATTGAAAGCAACAGCAAAACTGATTTCAGTACTTCAGGATCAAGCTCCAGGTGTTGCAGGGCACTTGCATACTCAATGCAAAGAACTTTGGGTTCTTTGAACTGGGGAAAAATATCTTTAATTTAGATTATATATAATCATTTTTTATTAGAGCTTTAACTTGGTTAAGTATAATCAGGTAGCTATTGTATAATTTAAATGGCCAGTGATTGTTATTTGATAATAACAACTTACATTTATATAGTGCTGTATATCCCAAAGGGATCCCAGAGGACTTTAAAGACTCAACAATAAAATACAGAACAAAGTAAACATTAATTACAATTACACCACTACGAGAAAATATGAGGATATTAAAAATCTGGCAGTCTGTGGCTTGCTTCTGCTCTCATTTGAATTCATTAGCCAAGCTCACCCAGAGTGCACGTGGATTATTAGTGGTTCTGCCATATCTGATTTAAGAAATGTTCTGTACAAGTATTGCAGTGAGAGCAGAGGAGGGTAGAAATACCCTTCTGAGGTTGCCTACAAAATCAGCTCCACTCATGCAAGTTGCTTAAGTAGGATGTTATTTTTGAACTTTGAGCCACTGAATTTATCCCTCTCTTATTCGGACAGTTGCACTGTGTTAAGCTCTGTGAGGCTGGTTCCTTGTTAGATGGAAGGAGGCTAAACAGGCTATTTTTCAAATGCCACATGCCTGCAACATCGGAGTGGGAAGTCATATAGTGCTTTGTACAACCTGTTCTTTTTTCATATATAAGCCTTGAAATAGTTCAAACTCCAACCCTGTTATTGTCATTCTTGGGTTATCAGTGTTAACACACCACTGAGGTGAACAGGGCAGTTTATTTCTCTTGAGCTGCTCTTCCAGTCTTTTGTAGGTTCAAGTTCAAATTTCTTCACTGAGAAGTTTGTCAAGCACTGGACCAGGCTGCCCAGGGAAGTGGCTGAGTCACCATCCCTGGAGGTATTTAAAAGACAGGTAGCTGTGGTGCTTAGGGACATGGTTAGTGTCCCTAAGTGTTAGACCGAGACCGACCATTAACCTTAAGAGTCTTTTCAAACCTAAAAGATTCTGTGATTCTAAGTGTCCAGCTTTGTACTTTCTTTCCTTAAATGCGTATTGTCAATGCTGAAGTAAAAGGTGAAAGCTTGAGGAATGTTACTGTGTTCTACTGTAGCATCTCAGATAACAGTACCCTGAAACTGCAGGTGGGAACTGGAAAACCCACTGCAGCAGGCACTTCGTGGACAAGTTGCATGAAGACAGTCCCTGCTTTTGAGAGGTCGCTATCTAGGACTTGAAAAACAGAAAAATGAGAATCCCAGAATTGTTTGGGAGGGGAATCGCTGAAGTGATGGGACTACTTTCAGAGTAAAGTCTTGCTGACCACAAAAATAGAGCCTGGAAGCCAGATGCTATTTTTGTAGATGGTTAATATAGGTGGCTTGTTTTGTGCTGGTTTTTTTTCTAATGTAGAATGAATTCTAGCCTAATTCTGAAAGATTTCCAGAACTCCCTAAAATCCTCTTCAATTATGAAGTTTTTTCAATTGTTGAGACAAGTTGTTTGTTTGCACCTGAAGATAAAGATATACTGCTATTAAACATAAATTTGGGGATGTCCGAGAGAGTATGTAAATTACTTTTTTTTTTACTGGTTTGCAAGAGTTCTTGCCCATCGAGATGGTTTTCAGTTTCTGAAAATAATAATTTTCCCTGGCTTTTGGCCACAACATATGAAAACACTCTACTTCAAATAATTTCTTAAAATCATAGTTCTTTTTCAATTTCAGAACTTCTCTTTAGTTTCTGTTTTAACACTCTTAATCATTGTGTGAAAGTTATTTGCTATAGACCGTCTTGTTTTTCAGATTAGTAATGAAGCATGAGGGATTTTTACATTTTGTGGTGAAATTTTTGCATGGGTCTTACTGTAAACCTTTCACAATGTCTTTAATTTGTTTATTTTTGGGAGATGGAAGAAAGGGAAACAGACAAGTTTTCTGCTCCATTTCCTCTGTGCAGCAGGTGATAGCTCTCAAGTACAAATGCTGTTATGCCCAAGATGCTGAGCTCTCATTTTTGATCATAGGTATATATACTGGTGGCCTATTTACTAACCTGCAATCTGCAATAAATTTGTTAGAACGTGGTTAAGAGCCTAATCTCTGAGTAAAGTTGAGCAAACAGGTTCAAATAAATATCTAGGTGGAACCTTCCGAAGTTCCCTTCCACAGTGTTTTGGATCGTACCTTTCTGATCCTGCTCCAGCCAAGCACTGGGAATCAAAATGCATCGAACTCCCAGGGAAGTGCTATAAAAATGTTGTTTCTTTACGAGACTGTGTTTAAGAATAGGCTGACATAGAAGAATAATGGCACTTGTGATCTAATGATCACAAGGCCTTACAATAGGATCCAAGTTTTTTCATTCATCAGTGATACATGAACTAAGAGAAGAATGCTAAGTTGGACAGTTTTGTGTGTCATGCTATGTTTGACACAACCCTGTTTATAAATGTGCATATATGAAACACAAATTCACATTCCATATGGGAAGGTGTAGCTTTCCACTTACTGCTCCACAGCATTGTAGGAAATCTCCCTCTTGTTCTGGTTAATGTTACCTTATGTTTTGAATAGTCTGGATAGATCCTATTAGAAAAGAATCCAGCCGAGGACATTGTCGTCTTTGAAAGGAAATCGGTATTCTCCTTTAAAGAGACTTTTAAAAATTATTTTGTCTTTTATGAACTTACTTAAAAGAAAAAAATTTAAACCTGTTGTTTTTTGGTTTTTGTTGGTTTTTTTTAAATGGTCTGATTATTAGTTGGAATTTAAGGACTGAACTTGTAATTATTAATGAAAGTCTACCTGTGGGATCAGGAGCTAGATAGAACCTCATGTTTCACTTACTTAAACATAAATCTCTACAATTTGAGATTAAATAGATTTCCCTGGGTTACTAGTAGTAGCCTTCTCTTCTCTGTGCCTGTAGGCCATCTACTAAAAAGTGGAAAAATACATGCATATGTGGATGACAGAGATGTCAGAAAATGTGGCTAGCTTTGTTGCACGTATCATTAGAAATGGGTGGATTTTGTGGACTAAACATGGAAATGAAAGGGAGACTGGATGGAATAATTTTTTTATTTGTAATAAAACCAGATAATGTTCAAGTCATTTGAAATCCCAGTGGTAAGGACTTAGGGACAATGTGATAATTGCAGTGATTTTAGAAGGAAATAAGAAGTAAATAAAAGGTAAGAAAAATTAGCTCAAGTCAGAGCTTTAATTTTTATTAAGGTTTGTGTTTTTAGAACAGAGGCAGTGTGTACATGACATAAGGAATGGCAATGCATTAGTGAAAGTAGGTGTCTGAAAGAAACTAGTCTGTGTTTGTGGGAGCATGAAACTGTTGAAAAGAAACTACTACTTTCACAGTCATATACAAAACTCACAATGAGCCTAGCAATGAAGTGTAGAGAAAGTCTGCATTGTTCGTCTAAGAAAAATAGTGCATGTCTCCTAGTATAAATGGCTTTGCATTTAGTTTTTGAAGCATTTGGTATCAGTCTGTAAGACTCAAAGAAGGAGAGATGATCTAAATGAGAACATGATGGTCCTGGGATTTTGTTATGAAAATTTTTTCAAAATGCTTTTACAAAACACCTTTAAAGCGTTGAAAAAATATGTTAGAACTAATCTCAAGAGTGGGAAATAATTGGAAATTATTATTACTGAAATTTCTATAAAGCATCTCCTTTGTATGTTTATAGTGTGCAGAAAATATAAATAATAGCTGATTAGTAGTCTTGACTTAGAGCTCTCTGTTTCCTCCCCATATTGGATAAATCTCCTACTGATGGATCAATCATTTAATCAATCTACTAACATGGCCTTCAGCACTATAGTATCTGAGTGCCTCCCAGTGTTGGAACGCTCGATAATGCTTGGTTTTTCTCTGGTTACTCTGTACTCCTTAATTTGATTCTGTTCTTAGTTACACTGATGTAAATCTAAAACTACTCCATTGATTTTGATGGAGCAAGCCAGCATTTATGAGCCTGAAGAGCAGAATCTAACCCTCCTCTTGCAATTCCCCAACTATTCTTAAGTTGTACTAATAATTTTTCTTGGAGTTGTTAATCTGCTCTCTCATTTATTCTCCGTGTTCCTGCTGCATCTTTTTTTCTTCTGCTACTTTGGGTATGATCCAAAGTCTACTGAAATTGCTGTCAGTCTTTCTATTGATTTCAGTTGACTGTGGCTCAGTTTCCCACTTGCCCCTCTCTCCTTTTTTCCCCTCTGCAGGCCCTGAAGGTTCCTGTGTGAGCTTGTGTCTGTCTGAGTAGAGACTTCTAATTAAAGTTACATGTATTCCTGCAGTTCTGTGAATAAGCACCTTGCTGTACTGAGATCCTAATCCCCATCTTTTCCTTAATACCCATTGCTTCCCTCAGTTTGGTTTTCCTTTAACGAGATCCCCCTCTCCTCCTCATGCTGCAGGTCTTGCTCTCAGGTTCAGCATCTTGTATTTTAGGGAGAGCTGTGCTAAGGGCCTGACCTGAGTTCTGTGGAAAAATGAATGGAGAAACCACACTTACTTCCTTGAGGTTTTTGCTCAGGATAAAACGTTGTAGGGAATATGAAAAAGGTTTTGAATGAGATAATTGTGGCTCTTCCTTTGACTATTTTTTTTTCTTTTCTTTCCCCTCCCTGCCTTCAGTGTTGGAAGCAGAAGAAAATAAAAAGAAGAGGAGTTGAGAATTTAAGCTGGGAGACTTGGCAGGTAAGAGGTGTGTTTTCTTACTTGCTGGTGAGGCGTTTCTGGAAGTGCTGATGTGAATCGGCAGCGAGTTGGCTCAGCTCTAGGAGACAAGGCTGGCCCAGGACCTGCACAGTCAGGTTGAGTTCCCTGTTCCTTTGCAGCCTTTCTGCATAACTATGGGCAAATGCTTCGCTTTGCTGGTTGCCCGCCTGTGATGGGGGCAGAACTGCTTCCCTGCTTCAGGAGGGCAGCCTGAGGAGAAATGCAATAAAGGCTGGGAAATAAATAATGAGATGGTATAATAGGTGGTAGCACGTGCGCGCTGCTTGGACAAAGTTGCCCGGCTCAAGAGTGACAACTGTCTTGTGTGGGTAGCTGGGCTGGTGTTTGCATTATTTCAAGAAGTATTTTACTGAGGTCCTTGTGTGCTATCTGTAACTTCACTGTGTTTTCTTCTTTGAAGACTCATTTGATTACTTTAGTCTCATTTCCTGTTCTACATGGTTTTTAAATGGGGTGGAGGTGAAATACACTATAATCAAGATGCAACACTTGCTTTCAGATAAAAACTGTGCTGAAAGCACAATAAAAACTTTGGAAAGCCAAGCACTCATTGTTAGAGAACTGCAGGTCACAAAGACTGTTCCTAAGGGCTTACTTGAGGCACATCTGAGGACAAAAGTCTTTTTTCCAGGAAAAGCACCACAGCCAGGCTGCCAGATTTCAAACCTTCCTCTGAAGCTTGAAGTGCTGGAGTGTTTTTTTCAGAGGAAGAGCTCAAAGAATTTTAAGTGTAATGTTCCTTAACCTTGTTCTTGGAAAAAGTTGTACTGTTTCCAAAAACACTCAGCCTGAGGCAGTCATGCATCATAGATAAATCAGCCAAAATGGCAAAATATTGGCGGGATATGAACAACTGCAGGTAGTTGTTTAATCGCTTGTGTCAAGTAATCTTAATACAGGTGTAGCTGCTGATCCAGTCAATTATATAAATTGTCCTGCAGTCTTTCCTGGGTTCTTACTGAGCCAAAGGTATTCATATATAAGATGTGCCTGAGTGAGACTGCAGTACTTGGCCCTGTGACTGTCTTAAAAGACAGAGCTTACCCAAACAGGGAGTGACTGATGTATTTCTGTTTCTCTGCTTTTTTTTCATAACACACTGTAGCAAGAATCCTTGCTTTCCCTCCCCCTCCTACAAATTTGTGAGAATACATTTAAATTTTAATATTCAGAGATCCAGAAGATGTAAATAACACCAAAATGAGCATTGCCCTCTTTGAAATTCCCTGCTGGTTCCACCTGTCGTGCTTTGTGTGACGTAGGGATAATACGCTCTGTGGGGCAGCGAGTGCCTCCCTTTACTCATCCTCAGTGTAGCAGCACTGTGCTGCTTTTTGCAGGGAGCTTCTAGCAACACTTAACATGGGAAATACCCAACTCCTGTGACTGAGAGTTTGCAGGCACATAGAGCAAGTTTGGCTCAAACTCAGAGGTCAAAAGAAGTTCGTGGCTGATAAAAGAATAAATCATTTTCTAATCTGAAATAGTTTGGTCCCTAGCACTTATGAGAAAACTCATCAATACAAACTAAATGACAGCATTGTAAAAACAGATTTATTTTTTTTCTTTTTAGTTGCAAAATTTTTCTGAGAATGGAGGATTTGTTTTTACTGTGTATGTCACTAATAGACCTCTAACAAGCTGTACATGAAGATGATTAGGGATGTGTTGTTTGGTTTGGAAGAATTTGTCTTCTGGGTTTGGCTGTTTGGGTTTTTTAATTTGTGAGTGCTTTCTTGGTTTCTTGAAATTTTCAAAACCATATATTGGCATCTGGTTTTTGCTGTGAAGTTGCATCAACTCTGAGCAAACCGGTGTAATGCATCAGGCTGTCTCCCTATGTGTTCTGGGTCATATGTTTAGTATTAAAGCTCAGTTTCTGTGCTTTTTCATAACAGTTTAGTTGTCTGCTAGGAACTGGTAGTTAAAGTATGGCAGACTTCAGATAATTCGTCAGGCTCAGCCTCTGTTTCCACTGCCTTTGATCCAGATACATTCAACTCTCAAATATTTATAAATTATCTTTTCACATGCTCCTTTTTATTTTCATAGATGTGCCCTTCCACACTATAGGAATAGTGAATGATTTCTTATAGTTCCTTAGCATATAAACATTATGTTACTATAAACTCTGATCAAATTTGAACTGTAAGTGCAAGTAAGAATAGAAAGACATAGATCCTGCTACAAAGAGTTTGCAGTTAAAGTGGTAACAAGTGACATGGAAAGGGTGGAGAAGACAACTGTCAAATACAGCATGTTTATATATATACAACTGTATGTATAGATATAGATACCTTTGTTTATCCCTGCAGTTTAATTTAACATCATATTAAAAAAAAAAGACAGTAGATAGATTAAGCTATAAAAAAATTTGAACCATGTGGCAGAACTTGTCATACTGATGAAAATGAAAAGCAGCCAGAGATTGAAAAGCGGGGGATGTGTGTGTGTTGGTATTTTTTCTGGATAGGTTGTCTTAAAGTCATTAAAAACAAATTATTTGACCTTTTCTCAAACAAAGTATAAATTTTTATGACTTTCCCCTCCATATGATTTTGAGAAAGAGTGGGTATTGGTACAGTTGCAGAAACTTCCTCCATGCAGATGTGGTAAAGCATGCTAAATCTGTAGTCTGCAATTTGGACACCCAGTGTAGGCTGGAAAGCATAGCTCTATGAAACAATGAAAAGGAGTTTGTCTGAGGTTGTATGCTTGCCTCGGATTTTTCTTCTAGTTTGGTAAATAATATAAATGTTCTCAGGCAAATTCTCATTATAATCCCCGTTTCTGTTGCAGATATGGTTTTGGTCAACCTGAGAATCTGAGTCTGTTTGTGCGGTGACGGTGGGAAGTGGGTTGGGAGGAATTGCTGTTACTGTATTACTTCCCCTCCAAAAAGGTCTCAAAATGAAACCAACTGCTAAATTGGTTATCTGCAAGCTCACAATATTTGCATGCATTTCTGAGTGTGGCTGTGAGAGGGAGGAAGCCCCTGTTCTTGCACACCATTTGTTTTCTGTTTCATCCTGAACTTTGAGATCTGAATCTTTTATTTGCATGGATGGCTTTAGTTTTGGTTTGTTTTGTGCTAGTTTTTGTAAAAAACCCTGACTGAGGCTTGTTTGCAAGAGTGGCTTGTGAGTGGGTACCTCTGTGTGATTGATCAGTAGATGCACCAGGTCTAAAGAGTATCATATTTATGTCAAAGGAACAAGTCCAAATCATATTGTGATGTTTTATTGGAGTATTCATATGCGAGGGTTCTTACTATTTTGTCTTCGTGGATTTCAACTGCAAGAACTGTCACCTAAGAAGGAATTAGGATGATTTTATAGCACTGAAGAGACTTAGGATAAGGTTCTTGTCCCTTCATTTTACATCCAGCAGATGCTCAGGTAGCTGAGAATCAGTGGGTGACTATTCCTAGATGACACAAGTTAAAATCATGCACATTGTCCACTGATACATCCATAAGAATGAGACCAAATGGAAAATGATAACTAAAGAAGCTGAGTGCACCAGAAAACATGCATAAAATGTCTTTTCACATGTCCCATTCTGACAAGCAGAAGCTATTGGTTTTTCTCTCTCTCTCTCTCTTTTTTTTTTTTAAAGTTTAATGCAACCAAGACCAGATTTTTTTGTAATATAATCTTGATGAGTTTGCCACCCATCCTACCTAATGTGATTCCCAATCTCTTGCCTAAATATTATGAGCAATGAAAATCATGTGGCTTTAAGAAGCAGCAGAGTAGATGACTGATCACATGTGATGTCTTCCTAAAAGCAGTGTTGCTAGGGCAGCTGAGATGAGATTGGGAGTGAGAAGGTGGCACTAGAGTCTTGGAGAAATGTCATAAACCTAAAAATGCCTCGGATCAACCTGCTTGGGATCTGAAATTGTAATCCGATGGTTTATATGCTTGTTTCTGATTTCCTCTTACAAGTAAGCAAGTTTTATGTGTGCATGGCTGGGTTCTTTTTACCTCTTTAGGTCAGAGTGCTCCTGGTCATTCCTCTGCTCATGATTTTGCTTGTTCTTTAGAAACACTTTTTTAAAACAAAAAATCCCACAATTAAAAAGCATTGCTAAGTTGCCCCTGAAAATAAGTGATTCCTCTGCCTTCCTCCTGTGAAAAAGTTGCTTTTTATGTGTCCTGCACATGGGTACACTTTGTGATAAGTGCATGATTTTCTTTCTGAACACCAGATAATGGGCCTAAGCGAATCAGCAGTTAAAAGCTCAAGTATTTTATTCACGCTTCCCTGTGGGAAGTCCCGTCGGTGTTCCCAGCCCTGGTCTGCGGGATCTAACCAGCCCTGGTGTATCTGGGCAAGCTGAGGGGCAGGGTTTCTGAAAAGATTTGCCTTTCTTTGGCTTTGAGGCTTATGAGCGGGTGTTAACGTCTTGTTCATTTTTTCTGAAAGGGGAAATGCTCTTTATTTAGGAAAAAAAAGTCAAGAGCTTTATCTGGCTTTCCTGCTTTCTGTGTGTGTTTAGTAATGTTGCTTTCTACTGGGAGGTATTGGTCCGTCTTACCTGGAAGCAATGTGCATCTGGGCTGTTTTTCAGAGATGATGAGTAAGTCTCCTTCTGAAGCTGACGTGGTGTGTGGGCACCTCAGAACCTGTGAAAATCAGCTAGTGAACATTTTTCATGGTTTTCCTTAAGCACCACTTAAAAGTTAATTAAAATTCCAGCAAATGTCACCTCTATGGAGCTGTTAAGCTTCACCGAAATACAGGGTCAATGCTGTGGACAAATCCTGCTTGTTTTCTTTGGCCAATATTGTGATCATTTACAAAACTCCAGGATGTTTTTTCTCTCCTTGTCTGCTTCCAGTCAGATACCTGTGTAACAAAGGACAGAGACCACCTCGTTTACCAAATTCAGGTCTGGAGTCTAAGTAGCATTTGTGGTATTTGCTCATGTGAAAAATCATAGTTTTTGATTTCTAGAGTTTTAGTCATTTTAAAGAAAAAGATGTTAAACAGATTAACTGTGTGAATAAGTAATCACATATAAACACAGGATGATTTAATCAAGCAAATTAACTTGCTCAATGTAAGGATGTGAGAATGTAGATGCAGACACTTTTCATGTGAAAGGCTTGGTGGTGACAGAAAGGAGTGACAAAACCAGGCTCGACCCTGCGCCTGTTCTCACGGGGCAGGTGAGACCCATGCCCAGGGCTTGTAGCTGCAACCACGGGTGCAGGACTTCAGGTTTCAATGCCTACGCTTTGTGGATCAAAGTGCACTTTGACAGTGGCTTCCTCTGAGAGGAAACAAGATCTGCCAGAAAGTTATCTACCACATAAACTCACCACAGAGCAGCTCACAGTTGATACGGCACAGGGAGCATCCAAGGTTGAGTGTGAGAGAAAGAGAATGGAGAAATATTGGGCGAGAGCTTACAAAATCGTTTCCAGTCAGGAGACTTGATATCAAGTGAAACGTCAGTAAAAGGAATTTCACAATTGTTTTTTGTTGATGCTGTAAGCACAATTATAAGCTTTCCAGTTTGTCTGACCCGTCATCCTGAAATGCTGTCACCAGTATCATTGGCAAGCCAAGTCTTGCTAACATACTCAAATGCACAGCAGAGTTCTGGCTCTTCAGTGTCTGGACCGACTCCCAATATTAGGAACAGGAGTCAAACGGCCATCCTTTCTCCTGTGCTAACGCACACCCCGCCATTAGCAGTCTGAAGGCAATTTTAATAAAATACATAGCCCTGCTGAGCTGGTCTCAGAAGATAAATAAGCAATGTAGAAAAGAAGCTTTTGTTTAAAAGTAATTATTTAAACTATGCATTACAGGTAATTTTCCTTTACCAGTAAAGCAAATGCTATCTGAATTTCAATAATAGCTTTGTGTTACTTATCTAGATAACATGATATTGTCATTTCCAGGAGCTTAAAATGCTGTTTTATTTTCATTTGTGTCAACTGTAATGGTAAATGAGACCTGAATATATATATATATATATATATATATATATATAAACCCATGGGTTTTGTATAATTTTCTGAAAGCAGTATTTTGTTTTCCAACCTTTTATAGTAATATAACAATCTAATGATAGTTTCATGAAGTGTGGACTTAAAACAGTAGGGTGAGGAGCATCTTCTTATTTTCTGTTTGCGTAAACATGCTGCATTTCACATTTGACAGAAAACACTGTTCTTTGAAGAGGTTTATCAATGATAACCGTAACAGCATGGTAACTTTATAATGTACATGCAGACATAGCCAAACACTAAGTGCTTCAACCCATCTGTAGCTCAGAAAAAGCAGAGGTGTCATTTTTTACCCAAGAGCGTTTTCACTTTCAAAAGTTTAAAAAAAAAAAAAAAAAAAAACCAAAAAACCTTAGCCTCTATGTTTCTTCCTCTCAGCATTATTTCTACAGTGCAAACCACTCTAATGATCATAAAATAGTTTATTATAAGGAAGACGAAGCAACTAAGGGAGGAAAGCAACTTTTTTTCTTGAAGAAGTAACTTCTCTGTATTGGATCTTTAACTGAGAGAATGGGCCTTTTTTTTATAATGAAAACATTTTTATTTTTGTTACTCCTATCATGGATATTTGTATACTTTCTATCTCAGTTATAGATGAAGGAAGGGTTCGTGCTTTGAGAGCTGACAGCCTGAAGCCCTGATTGCACAGCTGAGCCCATGTGGGGTTGTCCCCCGTGATGCTCGACTGCAGCCACGGCTTCTAGCCGAGAGCCCCGTGGCGTGCTTTGGCTGCAAGGAGGTACGGCAAGAAAGATACCCAAGTGCATTAAGGGCAGTTTTCAACCCAAATTTAGGCCTAAATGCTGCCTAATCCCTAACCTAGTGTTTTCTTACTGGTAGTCTCTAGGCCTTTAGAAATGCCTAGCCAGTCAAAAGTGGAGGCCTTGGGATTAGGTGGATTTTTAGATCATTTACATCTGTCTGTAGTTTGTCTGTGCCGGAGTTTCCAATTACCCAAAATGGAGAAAATAGCATTTCCCTGCTTCAGAGAAGATTTGTGAGGATCAATGTGTTTGAGATTGTGACAGTAGGATATATCTGTAACTTACATAGGTAATAGATCAACTTAAATACTTTTATTAAAAGTAGGCACAATAATTCATTGCTCTGTCACAGGAATATTGTGATGCTTAGTGTTTGTGATCTATGTGAAAGAGGTTGAGATCTTTTGATTAAAAAGCGATATTGATATAACTGTGTGAATTATGAGCATGCCTGCTTCCACACTGAATTTACTTTTTGACCTAGCTAGGCTGGAGTATTAATCTGTGGCAAGCAAAAATTATTGTGTGTCCCCCTCCTCCGGAAAGTTTCGCCCATTTCAAGCCGTGCTGACCCTCGCTCGGCTTTCTCCCATTTCTGCTGTTTGGGGAGAAGGATGGTGCCGAGGCGGAGGGCAGAGCAGGCAGCTGATGCCAGGCGGGGTCTTGCTGCTGAAGAGCCTGGCCGACAGCAAGGTAGCGCCGTGACTTGGAGCTGGCAGGCAGAAATCAAAATGCCACCCCTTGGCTGTGGAAAGAGCTAAAGATTTGTCTCCAGCAAGTGACAGGCGCCAAGGTACTGTCGCCCGTTTTCTAATTTTAGCGGGAAGGCTGGCAGGGATCTTACCTAGACAGACAAGCGTTGTTTCTGCCCAGGCCGATCTGCTGCCGCGGGTCCTGTTCCAAATTGCTCGGCTCGATGCCTCCCCGGCTTTCGGGAGGTGGTGTGCCGGCAGGAGGGAGAGGGGAAACCCCTACCCTTTTCTCAGAAGGCTTGTGAAACTTCTGAGCCTGCTTCAAGACGGTAAAACTAATACCTTATACTAGCTGTCTGAAAAGAAGTGTTTGTAGGAATGTTATTAGTAATGCAGTGATTGATTTACGAAGCCCGTTTGATGTGCCTGTGACGGTACGTGCGGTTGCACGTGTATGAGAAGCTCCTGCGTGTCCTTTTGCCTGGTGACTTGGGTGCGGTTCCAGTACAGAAGCAGAAGTGGTTAGGGGAGTCCACTGAAGGAGGAAGAGAGCGGATCTTCCCCCCTCCAAAGTGACTGGGGCTTGTGTGATCGTTACACGGCATTTTCTGTCAAATTGCTCTGGTTTTGACTTTGGATTTTGGAAATAAGTGTCTAGGGAAACATATGAAGGAGTCTGAAATAGTTTTCTGTCTCCTCCTTTCTTTGATTCACAAGTCACCTTCACAGCTTAGAGGCTGTGCTCTGCGATGCATTCACCTCTCTGCCTCTTGCAGAGTGGCATGATGTTCACGCTAGAAACTTCTGCGGTAGGGAGCTGGGTGGCCATTTTCCAGGATGGGCTTTATTGGCACTCTAACTAGCTGTTTACCTATTTTGCCATTGTACTGTGTACCTATTTTGCTATTGGAGAACTCGAGGCATGAGGGAGAGACTCAGAAGGTTTCAGTAGCGGAGCCGGAGGTCACTCAAAGTCCCCTTGTGGTGCGTGGTTTGGTGATGCACTTACCCACACCTACTGCTGGAGGCTGCTGGAAGAAAGGTGCAGTCCTGCTCTGCCGGCCTTCAGCCCCGGCCACGCACGCTGGCAGCTCCCCTTTGCCCGGCACTGGGCTCTTCTGCCGCACCACGTGCCCAACCAGAAAGTTATGCTGGCAGAAGAGTGACTTTGGGAAACAGCAAAGCATTTTCTGCTGGTGTAGCTCACTGAACTGGTTCCTTGTGAGCTCAGACAAATGCCAACAAGGCACTGGTTTTGTACAGTCTTGAAGAGCGAATGCGAAGTGATCTGTCACATCTTGAAAATATCTGTAAGGACACTGCAGCTAATAGTGTAGCTGCACTTTTCTTCAAATAGCCCATATTCAGATACAATCTTAAATTTAAGAGAGCTTATTGGCATATATTAGTACTGTACTATTAACACTAGCTTTTATTAATGTGTTTTTCATTCTTGTAATAATGACATGGCCAGTATTTAGCTATTCTGGGCATTCCATAAATAATAATTGGGAGTATCCTTTTGTCAAATGTGGCTGGAGATGGACAATACAGAAGAGTTGATATTTATCACATATTTCAAAGGTCATTTTCACCATCTCCGCTAAAAGCTATACTTGCTCCAAGCACATCTAGCTTGATGGAGGATAAGTTCTGCCATTTTGAGAGGGGTAGTTTTTATTTATAACTGTGAATGTGTTTAGCCACATGAGGCTGTCAGTCAGTGAGACGAAAGCCCAGTAGGATTATTTCTGTAAGTGGCCAATTTCCCCCACCCTTTCCCTCCAAATCAAGGACAGATGAAAGGTCATGATTAAAACAGTGATTTTTTTCCTAAATTGTAAGTAACAGTTTGTAACTGTTTTTTACCAAGATGTCAAAACTGTATTTTATCTTGGGGAAAGGGGGGAGGAAGAAAATTATAAGTTCTTGAAAATGTTGGCAATTTTCCAAATGGTTGTGTTGAAATTTATTTTAATTATTGTACTTGTGTCAGTTCCTAGCAGGGGTAAGAAGGGGGAAAATAATTCAGTGCAGTCTTATGCAGCTATGGATTAAACAATTAATGGTAAACCTCTGTATCCTATTAGTATATTTGAATTCATTATTTCAACAAATTGTTTTATGAGCCAGTGACTAGTGGATTTAACCATTTATTTTGTAGTCAAAACAGAACAGAAGAATAATTGTCTTGCTGAAGCACATCTTGATGTGTATGAATCTATCCAATTAACCTGAGACAGTCAAATAGTGCAGAATATCAGTAGGAAGTTATTTTGTCCCAAGAGTTTGGTTTTCTTATGTGTGGTCAAGGAACTCGCTGTCTGGAAGAGTTTTGGCAGCTGTCCAGTGATCATTGCAACAGCTACCATCCCTAGAAGTGTTGAGGACTTTGGCACAATCAGCATTTCCCTGGAAAATATCTCAGTTAGCATTGTATGTGGTGTTCTTCTCTTGAATATGTGCTAACCACTCAGAAATAGTCAGAAATAACACTTCTTGACTGATTGTGGCATGTAGATAATCACCAAAGTAAATACTTCTGTGAGCAATCTGTGGGCTCAATTTTGTGCGTAAGATCTATTAACAATGACCAAATAAAAAGACATTCTCAAGAAGTGCCATGGGGCAAAGTATTTAAGCATGTGAGGACATCACTGGTGTTTCTCTGCAGTTCACATTAGAAGTCTGCTAAGACCCTTATGATACCCTCATGGAATCTGGGCCAGATGTATCTTCATAAATGTTATTTATGTTAAATATTTTCTTCTCAAATCAGGCATGAAACCAAGATGCTGTCTTTCTATGTCGCTAGGTAACACATTTATCTTGATAAAGAAGGTAAAATGGGTAATATTCTAATCTCAATAGCTTCTGGTTTTCCATTTGGTGTTTCTTCTGCAATGGCATGATTTCCTTTTTGCCTTGAAGAATCCTGTGCCTTTGTAATGTGTGATAAAATGTGTGTCACCTTCCACCACCGCAAGAGATGCGTAGTCGGATACTTACTCTATCACTGATGATGTGAGTGGTACAAGTAATACTGGGTGACTTCAGCCATCTTTGCACTACTACACAGTTAATCCACAAATTTGATAATGCACAGGGCATGAATCAGGTAGAGTTGACTATTTAAAGGATGGAGAGTGAAGTAAGTAATTTCTGGGCATATTTTGTAGCTGCCAAAGTCATCTCAAAGAAAGGTCCTGTGTTTGATACGTATGTAGTTTTTTATGACTGTGTTTTGCCATTTCCTTTCATTCTCCTGTGCTGAGCTATTGTGAGTTTTAAATTTAAGTGAAGAGCTTCCCTTTTTTTTTATGTGAGCAGATGAGCAGAAGATGATGGTGCCACCCTCCTTAAAAAACTTTTAGGTTGACTAAGAAAATTGCCTATTGTTTTTGGTTGTGGTTTGGCGCTTTTGGTGTTTTTTTTTTTTTTTTAAGTATGCAAATACTTCTTTAATAGTCAGTTTAAATTATAGACAAGATGCTGAAGCAACCTCCTAAGTGTCTGTGGTGGTCGGTGGAACTGACAGTGCATTCTGCTGCATGCTGTTCTCTTACTTTCTGCTTCTGGGTGAGTCACATAAATATCTAGTGCCAAGCTGTAGGACTAAGAGTGTAGCATGAGATAACTATTCTCAGGATTTCTCCAAAACATCAAGGGTGTTGATGTTGCATAGATGTGTTGCTGTGAGCTGTTTATCACTGGGTGTGTTGCTGGGGAGGAGGGGTAGAAGCAGAGGTGTTGCCCAGGCTGGTTATGAAGAAGGATGCTCTTGTCATTTTCTTCTCCTACTTCGGTAGCCTGGATTCACTAAAAATAAGGCGTTTCTTGGCTTAGCTCTTTTAAACGTGATTTATTTGTCGATCTCTTCAAATGGCAGAATGAAATTAGGGGAATGTGGAAAGAGAAGGTTTGGGTGCCAGCTAAGAATGTTTTGGGGGTCTTAATTTTCCATTGTACACAGATAGTGCAAGCTAAAGGTCAGCAAGACAATTGATGTGAAGAAAAACATGTGAATATGGTGTTGGGAACACTTGCAGAATGTGCCTGTATAAAAATATAAACAGGCCATTTAAAGGGATGAAGAGTGGAAAAAAGTAAATTTTTACATGCACAACCCTTTCCTTCCTTTTCACTACAGGAGAGGGGAAAAAAAAAAAAGATGATTTGTTTCAGAACCTTTTCTGGAACTCTGTGAAATGATTTATAGACGAGGTGTGCTGTATACAAGAGCTTTTACTGGCTGCCTTGCCAATGAATTAGGGCCCTATTCTACAAAAAAAAAAAATGTTAGCACTTTCTTTGCAGCCATCCTAGGTTTCCGTGGTGCGGAAGTCAAATGTAAATTCTGGCTGAATTGGACCCTTGTGGAGGTGGTGTTCAAACAGTCCATGAGGAGAAGAGAAACCACTCGGGTCGTGGGCCTTTGCATGCTTTGGAGTCCTTCGATCATTGCTATAATTCTCTGAAAGCAAACTAATAAAACTTCCTATTGACTTGCACTTGTGTGTGCTTTGAGCAGTTATTTACAGTCTACCATCAGCAGATTAAAAATCAATTAAAATCCATAGAAACAGCCAAAGTTACATACTCTTCTTTGCTGGTAAAGATTTTTTTAAAAGATTTTACATTAATACTTGCTGCTTGGTATTACTGAAGATAATGAATCAGATTTAGGCGAAGTCTGTGCGTCTTTAACTTTACAGAAGCCCTGCTAAGAACCTCTTATCCTCCGTGCCTCTTGCCCTCTGTAGAAATAGGAGAATTTATGCAATTCATGTAACTGAAATGGAGATGTTGAAAGCTCTCCAATACTGTCATGATGGATGCTGTTGCAAATGCGTAGGGAAAACAATAATCTTAATGATAAAATGATAAGTTTAATACCAGTACATTAGAATGGAAAGTGAATTTTAGTACCACTAATACGTTAAAATAAAGGAGACTTTGATTTGTATTCCTGATTTTCCACGGAAGCCCCGCAGATTAATGTGGTTCCATCCTGCAATTCAGGGGGAGGCTGCGTGGTCTCAGGGAGGTGGTGCTGGGCTGGGACTGCAGAGACCCGGTTCTGCCAGTGACCTGCTCTGGGGGATTTTGGAGTGTGCGGGGGTTTTTTCTTGAGTTTCCTCTCCATCTGTTTGCCTCCCATTCTTTGTGAGTCTAATCTGTTTATACCATTAAACTCTCAAACATAGTGCTTCTTTTTCGTTTCTTTATAGGTATGTGCTCTAAAGACTATTATGCTATTGAATAGTCATAGTACTTGTTCTAATATGTTATTTGTGTGTAGATTGGAAAGATACAATCTACATTTCTAACTACTGTTTTTATTTGTCCTTTCTCTTTCATATCTTAATGCAACTTTTATCTTAAATGAAATTAACAGTAACCTAAGGAGCCATGACTTCAGTGTGTTGCAGTGACATTCAGGTACCAACCACAAAAGGCAATGCTGATTACACTGGTAAAACAGAAAGCCCAAGCACGGGGCGGGGGGGGAGGGAAGGCATAATTAAGGTAACTTGGGCAACCTTAATTTAGTCTTCTTGTGGGCATGCATGTTGGTAGACTGCTGTATTTGATATAGCATAATGATTCTGTTGATGGGAGACTGCAGAAAAGCCAAAAAAGAGTTGCTTTATCAGAGAGGAGTCTGAATAACATAGAGTAAATAAGGCCAGGCTTTTACAACAAACGCTGAAAATAAACAAAATATGAAATGACTGTTTGTTAAGCAAGCAGAATCTATCCTGCGGGTGACATTTTACATAAAAAGACTGGCGTGATATATTTATAGACTACCATGATACATATGCACAAGACAACTGAATTAAGATTGCACAGTCAACTTAAATCCCGCAGTTCTCCCTTTCAATCCTTTACTTTGCTGCCTGCATAGCCTTTCTGTGTGTGTGGGGGGAAAAATACCCAGAAATGTCACCCTGTCCATCATACAGACTCCTCGTTGTCCTTGTGAGAACTTCACATCCAGCTGCACCGATTTCTGCCCCTCTCTGCCTATAGGAGTATAGGGATAGGTCGCTGCCCTCTCATCACCCTGGAGAGAGGGAGAATTGTCAGGGTGCTGGGGAGGGAGGGCAATTTTTTTCCTAAGCTCTTTTCCTTGTTTACCCATATCCACCAGTCAATTCATGGCTTGTCTATGCTGTTAATCATCATCTTGCCTTATTGCTTTTTTTGCTGCTAAATAGGTTCTAGTCTCCACTTTTCAGCAGGTGCTGGCGTTCTCTGCTTTTCTTTACCTTGCTCTTCCAGACTATGAGTTCCAAGTTTTTCATATTCTCCATTTGCCCCCAGTTACCTTCTCACATTATTCATCTCCCCTGGCTCCAGATGTCAGAAATCCTCCTCTCCTGGTTCTGCAGTCTTCTCACTTTCCTGATGGTATCCCCCCAGCACCTCCTTCCACTGTTGTTTTCAGTAATCTAGTAACTCTTGTTTCTCTCACCCGCCACGTTTAGTGGCTCAGAAAGCCACGCTCCCACTCTGCCTTGGCGTGGGCGCTGACTGCAAAGGCAAGCCCACCTCCCCCACGGGTGCCTGGGGCTCAAGGATGCTCAGGGCTCTGTGCAAGCACAACCTGGTCAGCCTTGGGCATCAGGAATGGCAGGCATCTGCCTGCTGAAGGTGGGATCTTAAAATCACTTAACTTTTTTCAGCTGAGAATGTTTTTTGAGTCTTGTCTCTTTGTAAAGATTCAGACATTTTTTGATATGTTCGCCTAACTCCCTCTCCAGGTTTGTATTGTTAGCACTAACAAATTAATTTTCTGAAGTTATTATATTAAGATACTGAAGTTCTTCTGCTTTCCTTTTTGTTACTACATATAACTCCTAAAATCTGTCAAAAAATATGTCTTTTTGAAGCTACACAAAAATACCATTGCTTTCAATAGTGCTACCATTTCATTCTTGGAACATCATATTGCTTTACTGCTTTCAGGATTGATTCGGCTACCTTTTTCTACGCTGAGCCCTGACTCATAACAATTAGCATTACATATGTGCTAAATTGATTTCTCAGAGATGCTTTTTGGAGAGGGATTTTACTTCCCAAGCATTCTCGCCAACTGAGACTGCTCATGTGCTGGGCTATTAGATAACAGAGGGTCAGAGTCTGTCCTCCAATCTGATCCCATTCAAAAAGAAACAAAACCAAACTGATGAGGTTTTTCAGTATTTTACTTGAATCTAAAGATTTCCAGATAAAGTTAAGGTTCCTACATTTCTGAGTTATCATAACATAAAATATTAACCGCCCTCCTAGAGCTATACACTCTTTCAGTTCTTTCTCAGCATATCGTTTCTCGTTTTAGATATCTGACCTTTCTGTAATTCTTCTAATCTATGGAATAGTGCAATTTGTCTTTTCTTTACACATCTTACTTGGCTGAGTGGAGGGATGGAGGGGATGCATATATCTTCTTGTTACTTTTTTCTGACTCAGTGTTTAGTCATTATTTTCAGTATCATTTAATCTGTGGAAAGTTTCCCCATATGTCAGGCGTATTTTAAACACGCAGCTGAGATCTCTACTACAGTAAGCCCTTTTCAGATAGAATGCTTAGCAAAGGGCAGAGTTCAATCTACGGCATTTATTGGAAGTGAAGCTTTTTAAATGCTGTTATTTAAACAAATACCAAAACTGTGTGTTCTTGTTTTGTTAAACATGTAAATCAGGTTTCCCTACGTACCTAATTTCCCTTAGAAGTCCATTTCTTTGTGTTGTCTACAGAAACACTTAGAAGTATTAGGTGAGCATACCTAAACTGTGGTACCCTTCTTTACAAGATATTGTAAGTATTAAAAGTTCTTGCAAGAATCCATAAAGTACTATTAAGCATAGAGATGCAGCCTGTGGGTGAGGAAGTTCCCACGTCAGGTATCCCTCCATGCTTGTAGATGGTATATTGAGTATTACTGGGTGTTTGTCCTCCCTGACCATCTGCTACCCAACACTGTTTGAGGCAGGCCACCAGACTAGGCAGGCCTTTGAGCTGACCCAGTAGGCTTGTCATGACATCAATACAGTTGGATATGTCTACAATTATCAGATGGCTGTAAATCGATAATGTGGTTTCATGCCCACCTCTTGTTCTTCTGATGTATTTGTATTAAATACTGCCTGTCAGGTCTGTTGTCCAGATTCCATGTTTGTATGTGTATGCATATGTACCAGAGCACGTGAGTGTTTCTATGAACGTCTAATACATTACAAGCCTATGAGGTCCTGATTCAGGGTGCACACAATTCATAGTAGTCTGCCCCTAGATTTCAATGCACACTGAATCTCAAACAGAAATAATTGTTTTAAACACGTGGCCTCAATGTCAAAGAGTTTACAAGAGGAGCATAAAAAAATACAGCAAGCAACTGTAAGAATAATCTCAAAATGATACTACAGAAGCTCTGATTATTAAGTTTGTTTCCTGCAGAAGTTTGCTATTAGTTTATTGAGAATGTTGGACCTAAGAGTATTTAGTTTGGATGTTTAATTGAATGGAGTGAGGGTTTGTATGCTAATGGAATGGAGATCACAGGGAAAACAGGTATTCCTTAACCTTCCTCTTTGCTGTAATTACTGAATAATGCTATTTATGGTAAGGTTGTGTATATGTGCATCTCTTGGGCAAAGGATATGGGATTACTTTTTAACAAAGAAATGGAATTCCTTTTCACAGGGAATTAGAATTGTGACTCTAGACTTGCTAATTTAAATAACTTGCTGGCTAAACAGACTTTTATAAAGCATTAAATGCTACGATGTTATGTGAACATTAAACACGTTTTCTGAAAATATTAATTTCCCATTGGTTTTCCTGCCTCCTTGTTGCTTTATTTGAGACTGGGTGATAATCCATCCTCCATAGCCCAGAGGTCGGGGATTTCTGAGACTGCTCTGGTGCCTGGTTTTGGCAGTACTCTTCCCCTCTCCTATGGCTTTTACCTCTGTTCTTGTGAACAGTAGATGTTCACCAAGTGGACTGATTCAGGGTGAGGGAGCCAACTGGTAATGAGTTTGCAGCAGCCTGATATCCTTCGTGGCAATGTAAACTCTGAATGTGGTCCCCTAGCAGCTGTGAGCCTGGGTCTTCCCAAATTTCAAAAAAAACTGGTAACTAGCTCTTTCTAAACCCTGAAGATAAGTGCAGAAAGATGATGAGAGAACAGCAGATAATCTTGGATTTTTAGGGAAAATCGGTAACAAATGTTCAGCTCCAGAGACTGATACACATCAATCTGACTTGTATTTTCTAGACTAGATGCCCAAAGAAGGGGTTGACCTTTTTTTATGATCATTTGTTTGCGTGGTGGAGGAGGAAGGGGTTAGAATAAGTTGAAATTCCCTTTTTATAACTACATCTTCAACACCTACAAGCTTGAAAAGTTTGATTCTGATCTTAACTGTTAGTGTGTGGGGAGGTTTTATGACTGCCATTTTTCACAGAATCACAGAACAGCCCAAGCTGAAAGGGACCTCGAAAAATCATCTGGTCCAGCCTTTCTCATTAGAGAGTTTTAAGCTGAGACATTTCTTGGGCAATCCAGTGTGGCAAGCAGTTTTGTGTATGAGGAAAAATACGCTTTAAAATTGAACACTACAGCTAGTGCTTATCCTTAAGTCAAACAGTACTGTAGGCCATGCTCCATCCCGACAGGTTTTAGAAAGTTTGAATGAAATATGAGTCTAATCTTGGACATTGGTTATATAGCTCCTATTAACTCGCATTGGCTACTGATTATGCAATTTCTGTGCTGGTCACTTCGATTAGCCTTGATCATTTGGAAAAAAAAAATCAATTCACTCTCCTGGTTTTAATTTTGATAATTCAAATTCACGGTGTTCTTCATCTGCTTTGTTTGATGCTATACATAAATCAAGGTTATAGACGAAACCAATTCGTGAATGAAAAGTTTCAATTTTCTTTTCTTTTTGGCTACAACTACGCAAAGAAATCATCATTTGGGCAACTAATATGCCTAAGTATCCTTCAAAAGGAACTGTGATATATTAGAGCTGTTCAAATGTCCTCACAAATCATTTTGCCTTACAGCTTTGATCCTGAAATATGTGAAATGATGTCTGATTTATGCCACTGATCCTTCTTTTAGATAGTTAAGTGTTCTTGCTTAATGTTATTAAATAAGTTCAAAGCAGCAAATAGGCCATCCTGGGCTGAGGACATTTGAAAAATAGCATTCTCAGCAGGCTGCATGTACAATATATGTTCTTTAGTTATTTCCTTTGCTTTTTTGTATACAGCAAGCTACTAGAACTTTCTTCTGCTCACATCTTTGGTTACAATGGCTTTGGTTTTGGTTATGTGGTTGGTTCCCCTGCCGTGATAGCTTTCTCCTCGGATTTATTTTCATTGGGGTATTCTGGGGGTGGGAGGGTGGGCAGAAACAACCTGAGGACAATATGGGAAAATGGGAAAGATATCACTGTCTCCCCTAACTGGGAGGCTGGTAACATGTGCTAGCAATGGTATAAAACAAGCTGTGTGACCCAGCTGAAGCAGTATGAGAAAAAAAACCTGAGGGTGTAAATAAGTGGGTCAAATTTAGACTCTGAAGAGCAGAGTAAGTTTGACTGCTTTAATGAAAAACTGTCAATATGTTGTGATTTCTGTTTTAACAGGCAAAAGGAAAGAGAGAAATGAGAAAACTCCTGATTCTAAAATATTTATCAGTAGAAATATTCCAAACTTGCATCAGAATATCGAAGTGCAAATCTCTCCAGGCATAAGGGTTGCATAGGAATCACATCAGCTCTAAATTTAGTAAACCTTTTAATGGAAATGCTACACAGTTCAGACACAAGATTTAGGGATTTCAATATGTTATATGAGCTTTATAGCCACTATTATTCCACTTCAGTAGGAAATATTAAATCAGCATTTCCAGTCTGTTATGATTCTTGTTGAAGCAACAAGAGCCATCTCAGTCACCTGCTGCTGGAAAAGAGCTAGTAGCCAGAGAGAACTTCCCAACACTACGTCTTCAGCAATACCAGCCCCTAAACATCAGGTTTCAGATATAAGACTGAAAACAAAGATTAAATTTGAACATGAGAGATCATCCCAGTACCTCTCTAATTATGTTGACTTTCATGTCTACATTTGGGAGTTGAAAATTGACCACATGATCTTGTCCTCACTTGCATGCCTTCCCAGCTTCTGAACTGGTTTTATGTCTCTCTCTCCTCACTTATGTACTCCTGGAGTGAAAATGTAAATGCATACGATGGCTTTTCTGGAGTCAGCCCTCTTTGATAGAGACTGGTGGGTTCTGTTGTTCACAACTCGTTGTACATGGATGGCATTAAATGATACAAGAGGCTGTTTGTGGAGCTGGCTGCGTTGGACACACCATGGTTATTTCCCCTGTGACCTTAGCAGACTAGCTGACTGTTCCCATCTTAAATTGCTTTCTAGAGATTCCTGATAGGTTTTTGTTAAATATTATTCCGGATCCTGGTTACCCATGCATTTATTTAAGCTTGTGGTTCCTGTTATCCTACAAGCTTTTCATAGAGACCACTGATGGCAAGCCAGTAATGCAAATGAGACAGTTTTGGCCTCATGAAACTTGCCACCAGCTTTAGATATCTATGCTGCCAGCAGTAGCAGTTAAAAATACACATACACTTCTTGGTAAGGAGGTTAGCCACTGCTGAGTTCTGGTACTCCAGTTGGTCTGTTTACGCTTAGTTTGGCCATCTCTGCATAATGCTACTACGCTCGTCAGTAAAGTGTAACTTCAATGATCCTGTGTTGCTTGGTGTTAGCTGCTGGGTCCATCTCCTTTTTCTCAGGAAATTGAGACCTTC
Source organism: Platalea leucorodia (assembly GCF_965183815.1). Classification (NCBI taxonomy): domain Eukaryota; kingdom Metazoa; phylum Chordata; class Aves; order Pelecaniformes; family Threskiornithidae; genus Platalea; species Platalea leucorodia. Next base: position 54,751,671 of record NC_138826.1, on the reverse strand, counting down.
CAAAAGTTGACGTCAATATCGGTTTTGAGGTTTTGCTTTGTTTGTTTTATAAGGTTATGCTGCTAGCCCTTTTCCTTGTCAAGACAGCTGTGAAAAACACAGTGATGGCGATCTCTAGGAATAGGGGTTTTATTCCTGTGCTTTTCTGAGGTGCAGTCCTCAAAAATACAGCCATCAGATTGCTTTGGAGAGAAGGCCAGATGGGTTACTGCTAGGTGTGGTGTTAAAGCCACTGTTTCTTAATGCCGACCTAAACCAAGATTAGTCTGTTACCCAGATGCAATAACATTGCACTAGCGAATGACAACCAGAAGGTGTTGTGTAAGCAAAAGAGAAACTGGCTGAAGTCTATCAGTGTAATATTTTAAATTCCCAACGTTACTGTGTTTAGCTTTTCTGTCATGAACACTGCTTATAAAGTTCTTAGTCTTCAACTTATTTGTCTAGTAAGCTTCCATAAAAAAATGAGTGGGACAATGAAAACAAAAGTAATAATACAAATATTTAAGTGTTATGAGTACCAAAATATTTTTAATGAATAAATATGTTTCTGCTTGCTCTTCCCATATTTTTATATAGCATCCTGAAGAAATCTGCACGAGCAGGATAGCAGGCAGAGGCTCACCAGTTGGTTGTTTTGGTGGCTGTATCTGCTCCTTTTCATGCCAGCCCCATTTAATTTTCCTTTTACCTGCTTCAAAGAACTTATTACCCTGGGATTTAGGATGTCTGGATTGACAGTCATTCTCTGCCATGAAAAAGCATAACTATTGTTAAATCATTTGATGTCTTTGTTACTTGGGGTCACGGGGCAGGGGGTGTGCTAAAGTCACTTCAAACTTTTGTGCTTGTACCCCTGTTAAAGGGTAGGAGGTGTTCAGGTACTACTGTGGCTTTAAAGAGCAGTGGAAGATAGATGTGCTTCAGTGGGATTAAAACAAATGCTCCCATCTCTGACTTTGTGCAAAGTACTACAGTCGTCTGGTTATGTTCCCAAAGGGTACAATTTGCAATCATGTTTTCACAAGGTTTTAGACCATTACGTTCATGGAGAGATGGATTGTATTGTTTTTCATTTTTGCTTTTTATATTTCTTTTAAAGGAAGAAATTCTTAAATAATAAATGAAAACACAAAAGACAGCAAGAAGTATTTTTTGTGGTGGGGGTTGGGGTTTTTTATGTTGTTGGGAAGCTGCATTTCTGACACCCAAATGACTCTTGAGCATTGGACTTTTGCCGTATATGGACAGACAGATTTAATCATTAGTGAATGCCAGAAAGCAGGAGAGCTGGGGAGAGAGAGAGAGTGTGCGAGAGGGAGCTCTAGTTTATTTCTGCGGTGTCACATCAATCTGCCCGGTTAAGTGATTGAAGGGGAGAAACGCAGGCTGCAAAAGAAACTGGGCCCTGATTTGTTCAGGGTCACCAGCAGTGGTTTGAAACCATCTTGTTTGCAGATACCTCTTTCATGTTATTAGGCTGTCAGTTGAGTGACTTTGTAAGATTTATGGCTTGAAGCTGGAGCGCGTGCGTGTGTGCGGCGATGGCGGTGATGGGCAGCGGGCGGGGGGGAGCAGCGATGTTATTGAGAAGACAGTGATCCATGCCTGCCTTGATTGAGCTTTGCAGCCTTTTGTCTAGTCCTAGTTAACCTCCTTACACGTTTTTATTTTTTCACATGCCACATAAGTAGCTCAAGCAGAAGGTGAGGCAACAAGTGGTAAAAGGTTGCTCGTAACAACGTAGAATTGCGATGGACTCAGTGCGGACTTATTGACTGTGTAATGATGGAATAAAGCTGTTTATTGGGCAGGTCCCAGGTTTAACTTACTAACGCCTTTCAAATAGTTTTATTTACTGTAATGTTGTCAAAGCCATTGGCTGAGTGTTCCCTTGTCACTGGTAACCTCATAAGGAAATGTTATCTTTGAGAGAGAATTTAGAGACAACATTGGTTTATACTGAGAGTGAATTTTTTTTAAACAAACCAACAAACCCCAAAAAACCCAATCCCTAGAAAAAACAAAAAAAGGACAGGGAATGACTTCATCAAAGCAACATATAATTTAAATTAATTTTGTCTGTGTGTTAAGTAGTAACAGGAGATTTTATTTTACATAAGTTTGAAACTTTTAAAATACTGGATTTTGAGAAACTTGAATTTTTTTTTTTTTTTAGAAGTTGGTTATAATTCAGAAAATAATACTTTCTGCTCTTCTGTTTATACAGTTCCTAGTTGTGCCAAGATCAAGGCATGTATTATTTTAAAATACAAGTCAGAACATTTTTGGTGTCAACTAGATTCCGTTTCAACTGTGGTGATTTACAGTCAACAAAATAGAGTTCAACAGTATAGGAGTTGGAGGATCTTTTTGAAGCAAATTGTCACAGGGTTCTGCCATTTGAGGTTTATAACAGAAAGAATTTATTTGTAATTAGTTATCCATAGGTTAAAGGAATAAATAGAAATTGCTCTTCTGTTGTCATTTACTTAAAAAGCAGGCTACATTACCGATCTGGCATAATTTGTATGTTGGCTTTCTGTTTTCAGCCTAGTCAAGTTAATTAACTTAAAAAAATAGACTCGGTGCTAAATGCTTTGTAAGGATCTGCCAATGCCTTTGGTATCATGGTGGGTTTCATGTACTTGACCATGAAATGCGAGTGCCGCTTCATCAAGGTATTCTACCACGCTGTTGTTTGCTAATTGATATAGTTGTGTGAAAGCTTACAGTAGTTCTGCAGAATTGAAAAGGGAGCTAATATTTGTCTACAAGATTATTCCTTGCCTCCCAAGTTTGAAAAGGAGCTCCTTAGTGGCGCAGCCTTCCTAGGCAGTTGGTGTTCCCGTGTTGAAATGTCCAGCAGGAAGGATGCAGCATGACTCTTGCAGGGAAAAGAGTATAGCTGCCTGCTTTCCCCCCTCCATATTACAGTAAGAATTGCTTACTGCATCACTTCCACAGCCTTTCAAATTTTTGTATTACATAGTGTATAATTTTCAGTTTATATTTTAAAATATCTCAGAAATTAAGTTCTGTTTGGATTTTTTTTAAAAACAAACCCTAAAATCCTTACCTAGTTGCGTTTTTTTATTAAGTCACCAAGGAAACACCTGTTCTTTTCATCTGTGATAACTGTGCACATTGACTCTATAGTGATCTGATATATTTTAGTATAAATGGGATCTTCGTTGCACAGACACAAAGATGCCATTCCTTCTCTAATTATGGAAGGATGTTGATGAGAATCTGAGGTTATTAAGCTGAATAAGATACTGCTTTCAGCAGAAAATTTTATAACGAAGTCTCGCCTTAATCCCTGGAAAAAAAAGGTGATACTATCTTTAAGTCACAGAACGGTGATACTATCTTTAAGTCGCAGACGGTCTTGGCAGACCATTGCCTTGCCCCGTGTCTGGCATGGCCACAGCCATGCTGTGTGACCTTGCTCCAGACCCATGCTCCCATCTGCTCTCTGTACTCCTGCTGCGAAATGCATCATGCGTTGGTTGGGTAGTGCCCGAGATCCTTGAATGGAAAACAATCTGTAATATAACTACACTATGAATTACACCGCGAAGTTAGTAGCTAATTTGATTGATAGAATATCTTGCAAATAAAAATGCAGAATTCCCCCCCCCCCCCCCCCCTTCATTTTTTGGTCAAAAGGTAGGTGAGATTTTGGGGAGCTTTTGACAAAAATGTTAACATTTATCATGAAGACAATTTCATAAAATCCCGAGTTCTACCAAAAAGATTATTTAGCTGCTTTTAAAAGAATGAAGTCATTTTGATCAACCATAGTTAAACACAATTTTGGGAATTACAAAGGAGAACGTTAAGAGACGTTCCCTGGGCACACAGGGATGGTGTCAGGAATGCCAGAGTCAAGACTTGCGAGAAGCGTCAAGGGCTGCAAGGACAGCCTGGTGGGCACCAAACTGGGCATGAGCCAGCAGAGACAGCCAGCAGCCTTCTGGGCTGTATTGACAGGCACATGGCCAGTAGCTTGCAGGAAGCGAGGGATGATCGCCTCTACTCAGCACATGTTAAATCATACCCAGAATGCCGTATCCAATTTTGGCCTCCCAGTATAAGAAAGTCATTGACAAATTGGCACGAGTTCAGCAGAGGGTCATGGTGGTGGTTGGGTGCTGGAGCACCTGCCCTGTGAGGAGATGGCTTCAGGGGTCCTAACAGCAGCCTACCTGGTCCTGTGGGGAGAGGATTGAGAAGACAGAGCCAGGGTCTTCAGGGTGGTGCATGGCGGGAGGAAAAAAAGGCAATGGACACAGATGGAAACCAGAAGGGTTCAGACTGGACACGAGGAAAAACGTCTTTGTACAGGACAGTCAAGTGGTGGGGCAGGTTGCTCAGAGAGGCTGTGCAGTCTCTATCCTCGGGGGCTTTCAGGACCTGCCAGGATAAAACTCTGAGCGGGCTGGTCTGAGCTGATCCTGCTTTGTGCAGGAGGCTGGACTAGAGACCACCTGAGGTCCCTTCCAGCCCAAATTATTCAGAGAGGGATTCTGTGATCTCTTCAGAGGAATTGGTACAGATGTGTTATTCCACATCTCACATCTGTAGTTTTAAGAAATTCTTCAGAGAAACTTACTGATGTCGTTATTAGCTGTGCTGACTAGCGAATATGATTCCTGGAATAAATAATATTCTACATTCAATGTAGAGTTTGGTAGAGTTTGGGAATATTCAGTATGTTTCTTAAACAATGAAAACTAAAGGCAAAGCATTTGGAAGAGAGAAAAGGAACTGTACACCATGTGATTATTTTGGGCATTCTTGTTTTACTTTTTCACTTGATTCAGTCAGCTCTTGAAAGCTGTCCTGTCGTCTTTAAATCCATGGTGCCAGCTACTGTATTGCTTCGTTCCTCATTTTAAATGCTTTCTGCCTCTACTTTTCAGTCTCTCACACTTAGGTGAAATTAAGAAATGTAACTGTTGGGTATTACCTTTTAGACCTGCTGAAATAGCTCTTCCTGCTTGCATCCTTATGGTCTCATTAAGACGATGCTCACAGCATGCCTGACTCTAGTGAATATTTGCAGACCTCATTTGCCTACATTAGAGACAAAAAGCTTTAAAAAAAAAAAAATCCTTCTTGAGCAATAAACGGTTGAGTTTGTCCGTATCCGTGATCACAGAGCTGGTGTCTCCCAAGGCAAGGGCTGAATGCTGTCCTTGTAGTTGAGTAACTGTTGAAAAGCTTCATCCAAGCCCTTTCTGCTGCTGTGATAATGCACTTGGTCCATGGCTTTGAGTAGCGATTTTGAAGTGTGAGGGCTGCTAAAATCAGTGAGAAGTGAAGGTATATGCCACTGTTACAGCAAGCCCTGTACGTCAAGGACTTATGTAGGCAATATTATTGTTCCTATTCCTACTTTTTTATACCAATTATAGAGTTTAGGAAGTTTTTTGTTATTATTTTATTTTAATGAGTTCCATTATGTTGAGTCAAGTTATGGTAGCTCATCATAAAGCAAGATCTAAGGTCTTTGGAGCAAAATGCAGATTCCAACAAGTGTGAGTTATCCTTGTCATTTACCTTTACAATTGTGACTCAACTGTTTTGTTTTCTCTGTGCTCAGACTTTCAGTCTAAGACTTCGGTTCTGTAGGGATTTAAAAAAATCTTTGACCTATTCTGTAAGATTGAGGTCATGCTTTAATGCCAGCCAAAATTTCCATTATCTCTCCACTTCATTTATGCATTGTATTGTGTTTCAGCTGTTCACCGGCCCACCACAGGTGGCTCATTTAATTGTTGAGTTGATAACGATATATAATGGATATGTTTTTTTAAAGCACGTTACGATCACTTTGCAATGAAAGATGTATATATAAATCTGAAGTAATACTGATGTTAAATTTTTATTCAACAAAATGGAACTAGAATTAATTGCAAAAGTATTAATCACAGGTGATGTAACTGTCATGTTACTGAGAAGTGCTTGAAGATTACTGAGCTCTACTATAAATAGATAGTAATCTCATGGATTTCCAACCCTTATTTACTCTGTTTAAATCTCATGGTCCTGAAGAACTGGGCCAGAAAACTTAAGATGGGAGTTTTTCCTTTGGAGCTATTGAATTTTCCTGACAAAACAGTTCTCTAGTTCTCTCTCAGTTGACGTATGTATACTATGAAAATAACGGGTTTTTTCATTATATTGGAATCATTTTGCTACTCTTGTTACTCTTGAGAATATAGAAATGAGAAGCCATTAAAAAATAGCGGTCTTTGTTAGAGGGATAGTTTTCTTGTTGAAATGCCAAAATAGAATCATCAAATTTTTAGAGAACATTTGGATTAGCTTTTTAGATGGAATCACTAACGGAAGTGAAGGAAGGAAGGTAAAAAGGATTTTATTCATCTAAAGATGAAGTGCCTTTTTTTTCTAGTTGTTCATATTATAAATCTCTAGATGGTAGGAATTTAAATAATTTATAAGTTTGTGCAAAACTGTTTCTTCCATACCTCAATTTTCTTTTTTTTTTTTTTTTTTTCCTTTTGAAAAGTTCATCCCAGACATCGTGGAGAGGAGGGCTGCAGAAAAATAATTTGTTTGTCTATGTTCAATTTGGGGAAGTTTTTGTTTCTTTGGATAATTGTCATCCTTACCTTTTGAAGCAGTAACGTGAAATGTAATAGTTGTGGGTCTTTGAATGGATATGTGGCTTCTGTGTCAGGAATGTTCCTTCTTCTGTTCCTATGAGCATATAATTCATTTTTAAGCCATATTTAATCAGCCTAGAAAAATCAATTTGTAAATGTTCATTAGAGTTTTCCAGATTTTTGCAGATCAACCTCCAGTGCATCCATCCACTCTTACAAAGCTTGCTCAAGCCTTGCACAGGGCACAGCAGTGATACTCTTATCAGTCTCCCAGGGCAGTAGTTCATAAGCCATTTCACTCTTAGTTTGAGTAGGTAACCAAACCTCGGACATTGTCATTCCTAGGTGGCAGTAGTTAAAAATACTCAAATTGTTTACAGTTTCCACTTATTCCTGGACTAGATATGCACTGTCCATACAATATGAAATGCAGTTGCACGGAGAACAGTATCTTCTAGTTTTTGAGAGGTTGACTTTGCAATTCTCATTTTTATCTTTTCTGTTGCTAGCTTCAGTTTTAGCCTTAAGTTTTTACGTGCAACGGATGTCACTGAAGCAATTCTCTGCAGCCATCCAACCACTTTTGTTTATTTCCATTAGCTGGAAAAGTTATTGAAGGTAACTGGTGATGCACTTCTCGAGTTATCCTTTTAGTAGATATTTGACTATTATATGGTCTGTGTAACAATCCTCTTCCACTTTTGATTAGGGTGCCTTGTTCAAAGAACACTGGGGTCTGGCACTGCCTGGCTCATGAGGGAGCACTGGCCAAGATATTTGTGTTTTCTCGTTGCTTGAATTACCAGTAATGCCACAAGCACTGGCACCATTCAGATCAGGATGGGAGCAATGCACGTTTATGCTACGCACAAGTATTGCAAAAGAAATTAGAGGAAGTTTTACCTAGAACATCCTCCTAATGGCGTGTGTGGGCATTTCCCAAACTATTGACTTATGATAGAAAAGCTGTTAGATGCATAGTTCCTGAAGACATCAGTGAGCATTGCAAAACACAGTTTTCCTCTGTCTGTAGCAGGGTTAACCAACCTGTAGTCTGGGGGCGCGTGCAGCCTGCCAGGATGATTCATCTGACTCGTGGTGCTCTTTCTTGTGTACACTGAGCCCATTTCAGGGGTGGGCTGCAGGCTGGATGACTTATCATGGTGGTGGTGTAGGTGCCATGCAGCAGAAGAGATGTGTGGCATATGGCCCCGGACCTTTATTAGAAAAGGCTCAGTTGCTTACACAGCTGCAAGATTGGGCTGTGGTGTTTCAGAAGACAGAGTTTTGGGCAGAAGATTTCCTAGCTAGCCATCGTCATGAGCTTCCCCTTTTGTGTGTGATCTCCTGTCTCCCATCAAGACAGTGCTTTGTCTTAGGTTTCCTGTTTCTAGTCCATGATCATGAATTTGAATAATAATTCTGGAATTTGCTATGTACACTCACTGAAAATTCCAATTCATCTCTTCCCCACCTTCATTTCAGCTAGCTATTGAGTTATGAAAGACTGCTTGCATACTCCCTAACAATTTTCAGTTCCACTTTATTCTGTGTATCAGTGCAGCTATAATCACTGCAGTGTCCGTATCTACCACAGTTTAAGGTTAAAGTTTAGAGCCGGTCACAATATTTTCATCTCTAAAGCTTATTTTCCTCTGGAATTTTTCTAATGAAACTGTATGTTTTTGTTGGAATGTGTCAAGTTCAATGAAACTTTTGTGGAGAAAGGTCTCTTATCTCCGGGTTCTATTTTCTCATCAAAACCAGATGAAGAAATCTATAAGTTATTCTAACCAGAATAACTTATAGATATGAGAACTCACTTGTGACGTTACTGATCTGGCTAAATTCTTACCCTACCCGATTCAAACTTTAGACTTGCTTCTCAGTTTCCTTCATAACAGATGAAAGCGTTTACCTCTCACTTGTTTGGCTGTCTGGCTGTAACAGGAGGGACCAAGAGACACAGCACATGCTCCCAGTAACCTCTTGGAAAGCAGGCTTTGTACAGCGTGTGAGAGACTGGGGAAAAGACCTTCATCTGAATCGATTACAGTAGTAATTTGAAGCTTGTGTCATATGTTCAAAGTGAATGCTCTAAGCACTGGGGTCGATGCAGTTGATTTATCTGTTTGCTCAGGTATGTTGTACTTTTAATGGTGCTGGCATTGTCCCATTTTGGAACTTGAAAATAGTTTGAAATTGCAGTTTTTCTCAAGAATGGGAGAACTCTTCCTTGCTCAGCTAAATTTGAAAATTTTGAGAAAAATTGTGTGCAGGTCTCTTATGTACTGTAATAATACATGGACCTACTAAACAAGAGAAATGAGTTTTTTCATTTGTTGCCAGCATAAACAGGTGTGTTGTCCATGGAGGATTGTGACAAGAGAGCTGGCTGCTATAAAGCTTTCAGGTTTTGCTGTTTTATATGCAATCAGTAGTGGTCTTGTCTTTTCTCTTAGGATTTTTGGTAACAGTAGCAGTAATTTTGGTAACAGTAGTAGTGGGCAAGTCATCTAAAGGTCTCTAGTTGTGTCCCAAGAGTTGAGAGTTCAGAAATGTTATAAATCTTAAAGTATTTCTTTTGGATGTGATGTTAGTGTTTTTATAATGATATCAAGCCTTTATATATGGCACTTTTCATTCTATAGCACCTCCCAGCACTGTATAGAATTATTAGAGAGAAAAAGCCTCTCTTCTTGTCCCTTCCTGCGCAACCCACACACCCACCAAAAAAAGGAGGTTGGGGGGGACACACCCCAAACCTATGGGCAGTGATTGTTTACTTCAGTGAATTTATTCTGTTTGCTTCAACTGCCCTCTGCTGTGTTGCCCTCTGTCAGGCTGCCTGGAAGGGAGCAAGGAGGAGGAAGAAGGGCTCAGAAAGTCCCATGAAGGAAGCAGAATTAATGTAATGAACTCCCATGTGCTCTCAAGTTTCCAGACACCTTCCTAGCCCGTTTGCGTAAAGCTTTGTGGATTTGCAGGGACCGTGAAGGGAAAAGCCAGAAGCACTCACTCCAGCAAATATTCTTTGCAAAAGCATCCATATATCTAAACAGGATTTAATGCTTGTAAAAAGCAGAATTCTCTCCTATGATGTCTAAGGGCTTTCAGAAAAGGAAGCGTGTTGGGGGGCGGGGGGAAAGCTTTGGTGAGCTGCCAATTTTTAGGCACAGACTCCTAAAGAAAGACTTCTGGTGTATAACCTGCATGGCCAACACATGGATGAAAAGCAAGTAACGGTAAATTAGTTTGAAGTGCTGGGGTGGTATACAGGTTTATGTTAGCCCATTTTGAACAGGGTGTTTGGTATACAGCACCAGTATAAGGCATGTAGCATATGAGTGAATAATCAGATGGTCTAACCTTTATTAGAAATAGAAGTAAAAATATGCCAAGTAAATCACTCAATGTTGGAACTATTAGGAACTGTGCAATGAACCTAAAGCAATTCAACTAAGTATGGAATATTTCTGTGATCCCTTTAAGTGTCAGGAGACCAGTGTGATTCACATCTCATGCAACTGTAGAATTACAGAATAATTTAGGTTGGAAGGGACCTCTAGAAACGGTCTTGTCTAACCACCTACAACAGGTTGTTCAGGGCTGTGTCCAGTTGGGTTTTGAATGTTTGCAAGAGTGGAGACTCCACAACCTCTCTGGTCAGATGCTGGCATAGGTGACCATTTTGCTGGTAAAAAAAATCTTTTTCTTATACCCGACTGGCATTTCCATTGCCTCCTGTGGCATTGCTGTGTGGCTCTGAGAACTCTGGCTTTGCCTTCTCTTTCCCCTTACACTGGGTAGTTTTAAGCAGCAACTCTGCCTCCAGGCTTCCCACTGCTTTCTCTTCTTAATGCTGAACAGACCCCATTCCCTGAGCCTCTCCTCACGTGCTGTGTGCTCCAGTGCCCAACCATCTTGGCAGCCCTTCACTGGACTTGCTCCAGTGTCTCAGTGTTTTGTGCTGGGAAACCTGAAGTTGGACACGGTGCTCCAGGTGGGGTCACACAAGTGCCTGCTGACAACGCTCCTGTTTGCACAGGCCAGGAGGCTGTTGGCTGGCTTTGCTTCCAGAGCCATGCTGGCTCATGCTCAGCTTGCCGTCTACCTCCCCCAGTTGCCCTGACCCTTCAGAGATGATACAGCAGGACCTTACTGTAATATCAGCCAGCTCCCTCAGGTGGAACTTGTCTGGTCCTATTGTACATGTCCCATTGGCTGAAGTGATCCTAAAGTTGACTTTTGTCTGTTATGGGCACTGCTTTACACTCACAGACTGCAAGTAGGCTTGGAGACCTGGGAGGTCTGAGGGCAAACCTTACCAGTGAAAATGAGGCAAAAAATGGGTTGAATACCTCAGTCTTTTCCATGTCCTGTGTCACTAGCTCCTCTACCCCTCTGACCAGTGGGACTATACTTCCCTTACCCTTCCTTTGCTGCTAAGGTACTTAGAGAAGCTGCTCTTACTGCCTTTTGCATCCTTTGCTGGTTCCACCTCCAGCTGAGCACTGACTTTTCGAACTCCCTCCCTGCATGCTCAGACAGTGTCTCTATTTGTCCTGTGTACCTTCTTCCATTATCAATAGACTTCTTGTGTTTGAGCTGGCTGCGGAGCTCTCTGTTCACCTGTGTTGGCCTTCTGCCACCCTTTCTTGACATTCTGCACATAGGAATAGACTATTTGTGTTTTGAGGAGGTTGTGTTTTGGAAATCAAGGCGTTCTTCTTGAGCCCCTTTGCCTCCCAGGGCAGTCTCCCTGGGATCCTGACAAGCAAATCCCAGAACAAGCTGAAATCTGCTCTCCTGAGGTCCAGGGTAGTGGTTCTACTGTGTCTTCCTTACTCCTCTGTGAAGCTTAAAATCCTGAATGTCACGATCACTGTGGCCAAGGTTCCCCTTGACTTTCACATCCCCAACTATTTCTTGCTTCTTGAGTAACAGGCCCAGCAGAGCATCTTCCTTAGCTGGCTTGTCCATTTCTTAATTAGTTCTTTGGATGTTTTGCAGAAAGTTTCAAAATATGTCCCTAATGGTATATACATTCCGAGAGAATCAAGGACTTTAGTTCTGTTTAAATTATTTAATATTTATATTGTGTTAGTTGTAAAGTGAATCAATAAAATAATGCACAACCTCCATGCATGGCAGTGTTAGAATGACCTACAGATTAATTAAGTTTAGCAGAACAGTGTGAAAGGTTTTGGTTATTGGAATGGGATGGAGGGTTTTGCTTGGTTTGTTTTGTTTTTCTCTTGCAGGGAAAAAAAGTGACCTTGGTAGGTAGACCCTTTTTGTCTTTCTTTGACAAGTGTTCTCACTTGAGTTTTCAAACCTCTCTATTTAAGCATATAAAAGTAAAATAATACCAAATATATATTATGTACACATAGGCGTAAATGCAAAAAGCATCCTTTGTCATGTGGGAGTCAGCACCTTGGTATCCTACAAAAGCTGATACACAATAGCCACACGTTTAGACCCTCTACTAGCAACTCTGCTATTGCAGATTATCTTCTCCAAAGAGCATAGCTGCTTTTCATGGAGTGTCTTTGATGCACTTGTGCTGTGTAGGTCAACCACCTTATCTGTGTGGTGTGTGGGAGCCATAACATTATTGAATATGCCAAGGTTTTAGATCACTGCTATTGTACTAATGTTTGCTTTGTTTTTTTCTGCATAATCTTTTTTGCATCCACTGCCCACTGATCTGATAACACCTGTGTGCTAATAGAATTACAGAGTTAGCGATTAGCAAAGGTGTCTTTGTTTTGCACCCTCTTCTTTCTTTATGCTTTATTAAAGAGGATTTTAGTACAGATGCTGTGACTTTTTTCCTCTGCTTCCTCCCACACCACAACAGAATTTCAGCCTGTGAAGTCTTGCTTTGTTATTACGTGAATATGGACAAGGGCATTCCTCCTCTAGACAGTAAATGACAAAATAAACATGTAAGGAATCATCTTTCTCCCAGAGTTTTAGCTGAGAGTACACACTTTCAAGGAGACTAACTCAGGCTGTGCAAATAGTTAAAGGTTCTAAATTCAGGTATAGTTCAAGGAAGCAATCAAGATTTTTATCCAGCTCTTTAGAGTTTGAAGTACGCTGATAGAAATCTTATGCCAACATTTTCTGTCACAGGAAATGTCTTGTTCCAGTTTCTGGAAACTGAGACCGAAAAATCCTTTAACAAAACATGTCAGGATTTAAAAACGAGTACTGACTGTAAAAAGTTATTAATTTATTCTGCTAATCTAAACCAATTAATGCATCTTCACTGTCAGTGTTCCTGAGCAAAAGTAATATTTTAACTCAGTCCTTATGCAGCTGAAATTCCAAATTATGCTAGTAACTTTTACTCGTTTCTAGCTTGCTGGGCAAAGCTCACTCTAGTTGTGCATTTCTAGTGATTTTTGTCCCAGTGTGCTAATGAGGGGTTAAACTAGCAGCAAATTTTCCATCATCTGGCCATCCCCGTTGTTAAAGGGATGTAAACTGTATTGTGAACTAAACCCGTCTACAATTGGCACACGGCAAGAGAACAACACTGCTCGTAAGACAAAGTGTTGGTACACCACAACGTTTGAACAGGAACTCAGAAGAAATAGTGAAGTTTTAGATATTTTAACATTTTGACCTTTTTCAGAAAATGAACATATTCTCCAAAGCACAGAATATGTTGAATCAGCAGCAGGCGATGTGAAACCAGATTGTGATGTAATCTTCAAGAAAACCATATTTGTAATAAGGTTAATTAAATTTGCTGCAAGCCTGTGACAAGCATGCTGTAAGTTTGCCAGTAAATCTGGTCTTGCTTTATCAAACTGAAGGGCAAGAATTAAAGGGAAGGGGGGAAAAAAAAAAAAAAAGAAAGAAAAAGGGGGGAAAAAAGAAAAAGCTTCCCTCCTCCAGAACAAGTAGTGTGTTGCCAGAGGACATGCAGACTGGCAACAATAACTAATACGTTATGAGAGGTTGCACAAGTTTAAATGGGATTTGTCTCTGAACTGAAAGGCATATTGTAAGAAATTTCTTTGTCTCCTTGTGATGCTGTTAAATTGAAAGCGCGATGGGAGGCTTCAGTAGAGGCAACAAAGGTTGAAATGATAGCCTGCTGTTTGCAGCAAGCATCATGGTTCCACTGATGGTCCAGACATCTGGTAACAACAGCCACTCCTTGTCAGGTTTTGCCCCACACTGGGCGCCTGAGCACTTTGCACTGTTTAACTCATCAGACTCTTCTAGCTCAGTATGCTCTGCATCAAGAATGTTTATGTAATAAAACAGAGCTAATTAAACATTTCAAAGGGAAACATTATTTTAACTCTAATTAGATATGATTACGGTTTCCTTATGCCTGCACTGGATTGGTACTGAAGCTCTCTTGTTTCTCCTCCTTACCGAATTCTGCAGCATTGTTGTTTCGAAATAATTTTTGCATCTGCTTAAATAGGCTTTGTATTCTCCTTGCCTGGAAACAAACTCAAAATCTTTGGTCCAGGATCCATGTATTTACAGTAACAGCATATGACCCTGAGACACATGGGGTAAGTTGATACCCCAGGCAGTCAGGGAAATAGGAAAAGCCCCCTCGCTTGAAACGTTTGAGGGTATTCCAGACAACCACGAACGCTGGCAGGTGGGTGCAAACGATGTACGCAATGTCTACTTTCCAGCTATTTGTGCTGTGATTCAAACTTTTCATAATTATTAAATCTAGCGTGAATGGAGACAGTCAGGTACCACAGAGCTGTTATCACATGCACAGATGGACGCGGGTTCTGTGACCTTCCTGGAAGTCCATCGTTAAACAAGGCACTTGTCACAGGCAAATATAAAGCATATCCTTCTGTATGTATTTAATCTGGAAAGATAGCATCTGACAAAGCTTTGGAGACACATCATGTCAGGATACTAAACATCCAAAATGCTGAGAAACAAATACATAGGGAAATCAAAAAGAACAGGCTAATGGCAGTAATAATCAGTGAATATTTTGTCAGTTAAGCAAATGCTGTATAACTTGTTTAGTGTTTTCTAGCTTTTATGACAGAGCCAGTCTGCAGATCATATGGGAGAAGCAGACTGAATATAAGAACCCATCCTTTCTTTGTCATCCCTAAATCCAAGTTTTTATGGGGAATTTTTTCAGCTAAAGGACCTTCAAATGCAAGTTTACTTCAGCTTTTCACTTGGTTTTCACCCCTACCCAAGAATTTTTCAAACTCTAGCTTGGGTTTCAAAAAGAAAAAAAAGGGGGGGAGGGAAAAAAAAAGGCAAAAAAAAAAAAAAAGGCAGGCTTTCATTCAAACTGGTTCTCTGCAGTCCTAATTAAAATAGACTTCAATGAGAAGTTTTCTTTTCCTCTTCCAACTGAAGCTTAAGGGCATAGTTCTAGCTGGAGAGTATATTGTGTTCATTTTACTGTTTGAGTGGTTTGGTAGAGAAGCTGTCTTTCAAACACAGAGCGACTACTACGATGCCTCAGGACTCAGCTGTCACATCAAGGCTGTTTTCCACATATATGTATTATATAATGTGCATATATCATCACCGTCAGGTAGCTGAAGTCTGTACGTCTTACATGGAAGCAACTTTTTCTCACCTTTAAGAAGTTCTCACTACAGTGGGATTAGAGGTAAATGTATCATATATTTTAAAGGGAATAATGACTTGGGTTGTCCCTTTAAAATGAAAAGAATGATGCAAATTGAAAGACGTGTATAAATCTCTCTCTACATAAATTGAGCTGCAGTACTGGTGCAGTATTCTTTCCTTTGTGCTAGGAAAACCGAAGGGGGGAATTATTTCCTTTAAATGTTACAGGCAACTTAAGTGACTGCAAGAGTTAGTAGACTGAGAGCAGCACTGGAAAAAGAAACCTCCCATTTAGCCACAGAGGAAATCTTCCATTTAGCCGTTTAATTAAATAGGAAATGGCAGTGCATAGCCCAGTCATTGTCTCAGCCCTTGTGGAGAGGATCAGAAGAAGGTCAGGAGCTTGTTCATTTTACATGCCCACGGCCTCTGTCCTGAGACCACCAGCAAGGATGGCCAATTAATACCAAGTGCTTCAGGGGGTTTTGGGTTGTGGGGTGGGTTTTTTTTGTACACTAGGATCTAGACCGAGGTTGCAAATTCATTTCAGAGAAGCTGCTACACAGTTGGTGACAAGGATTTCAATCACTGCATCTCTGAGTAAGAATGAGATTAGTCAATGAAAAGTGAAAAATTGGTACCTTGGGTTTTTTTTGTAACTAGCACTGCCACACCACCAAAAGATACTTTCTCAAAAGCTCCTGCAAAGTTTTGGTTTCAGGATTCAGTCTCCTGCGTAATGCACTGAAAATGCAGACAATGTCGAATGCAACACCAAAAACCAACAATTTTTCTCAGCTTCAAAGAGCTATTTTTGAAGTTTATTGTCATACTCATTTTCTGAATCACCTCTACCTCTAACTGTGGAGTCTGTACAAAGCTATCACTGCTTGCTAGTGAACTTTTTAAACCTTACCGAAACAGCATTACTGCTGCTGGGCTCTCCTTTGCTCTATTCCATTATCTCTGATTATTAAAGACTCAACTTGGTGCAGTGAAATTCTGGCAAATTTGAGCACTGGGAGCATCCGCAGGCCAGGCAGTGCACCACCGTTGATAGTACAGCATCACCTGTAGCAGTCTGCTTGAGATAGTATTTATGGCAATGCCTCCTAAAATTAGACCGACAACCCCAATTTGTGTTGCATGCTGTAAATCACCCAGCAGATTTCCAAATGCAATTTTTTTTTTTGGCTTATAGTTGACCTCAGCTGGATTCACTCTCTCCGAGAAGTGAAAGTCTGAGTGATATTACTGAAGAAGGATGCCTGCCTTTTGCGGGCTGCTGGCCTCTTCTCACCCGATCCAGGCGCGAGTGCTGGTGCTCGCGTTGCCTCCCCACTGTGGCCGTGGCAGCCAGGTCTGATGCCGTGGTTCAGGGCTGGCTCATCCCCGAGTGAGTCACACAGACCGGAATGCTCTGGGCTGGAGGTCTGGAAATCGGTGAAGTATCAGGCAGATAATTGAGAATTTAGGAACCTGTCCAACTCCCACAACAGCCACTGAGAGTCTTCTGTTGACTTCAGTGGAGATGGGTTTTCAGTGCTGTTTTCAAAATGTTGTATGATTTTGGTTGGTAAGTGCTTTGCTGTCTATGGCTGTGTGTTTTGTTGTGTGTAAGAATCTGGGTACTACTTACCTCATAAACTTATTTTGAACAAATATGTGATTGTGGAGCTAATACTGCCTTCTGTATGTATTGTCTATCCTGGTAGGAAAGAAAATAGTGTGAAGACTTGTAATACAGTTTTTTTTTGAGGACCTGGATTGCCTTCCACCCTGCAGTGTGATTCATTGGTGGTGTGCAGCTGTGCGCATACACGTACTGTACACACACTACGCATACGTATATTCCCAGTTTTGGTGGTGGTGAGCAGAGGTTTGGAGATAACTGGGATTTTTTTAAAAAAGTAATTAAAGTTTCAAAGAACCATCTGACCGTACGTTTAAGAAAGGCAGAGGCAGTGTATGGTAGTTTAATCTGAGCAGAGCATAAGGTTAGCTGTTATCTTTCATTGCCCATATTTAAAAACTAGTTCTAGGAGCCCATCTTTTACAGCTAACCTTTATATTACATTTAAATTCCCTGTTGGGAAACTCAGCTTCACTTATGAATGTATCTAAATGCTAAATCATTAGAAATAGAAAAAGGAGGGAGCATCGGGGAGATACCCTGCTTGCCTGCACTTGGGTAACTCAAAGGCAGTCTTGGCCGAGGGAGCGAGTACCTGGGTCGGTTTTGTACAGGTCCAGCCTGCGGTGAGGTCCGGGGCCAATCTGGGTTAACTGGGATTGTCTTGGTGAGATGAAGGGAGATGGTGAGCTATGGTCTGCTTCTTCACTCATCCTCAGTGCTTCTGGGCTCTGCCCAGCATCCCAAAGGGTGTGGGACCGACTGCCATCCACCCTACCCGTGTGTTTTATTTCAACAGCCGCTGGCATCGGCCAAAAGCTGTTTGCGGCCGTGCGGCTCAGCGCTGGGGAGCGGCGCGGCCGTGCCCAGGCCCTTTGCAGCCCCCCGCGGCAGGGTCCAGGGTGCTGCGCTGCCGGCCAGCGGGAGCTGGGGGAGAGGACACCAGGATGAGCCTTCCTCCCGTCTGTGCGCTCACAGAACGGAAACGCAGCCTGACAAGTCTGACACCGTATATAGAAAGAGATAGATAAACTCTGTTAACCACAGAAGCGGGTTTTAAATACATTAAGATATTTTATCCCATTATTTGTTTTGACCAATTGACCACAATATTAAAAATTCAATCATGGAGCAGCTGACAAGTGCAGTTGCCTAATTTTATTTAAGGGTTCTCCCCCCCCCTTTCCATTTTTCCATCCTGTTAACGCTGCTGCCTGTGCCCAGACAGTAATGGGCTTCTTGTATGCCCACGACTGTTATGATCATGTAAATTTATTGGTGCTTAGAAGAAGCGAGCTATTAAAACATTACAACAACCATTACAGCCAGGCTCGTGTTGGCTTTCGCTCCCAATGAACATATGCTTCCGAGTGAATGCCTAAACTCTTATTTATGGATTTAATTTAATATGCGGAAAGAATTCAAAATTAAATTTTGTGTCTGCCTCCAGAGAGTGTCAGTGTATAATAACATGGTAATTTTTACACATCTTTATGAGAAATGGGAAAATTAATTCTTTCTGACAAGTTGTAATTATTCGACTTGGAACAGTTGCAGCTGAGCAGTTTGCATGCCTGTTGTCTGTTGTTGCACAGTGTAAGGGGAAAACGTGGGGATGGAGATATATTGTGTGTCTGAGAGTTTCTAATAGCTTCTGACATTTTAGCCCTGCATATTATCAGGGTGCTCTTTAAAGGAGTGGGGGGTGTAATCTGCTGCCTAGCCGGGGACACACATGCAGCAGCGGACCCCGTGTCAGGAGATGGGGTGGGAATTATTTTGGTCTGGCTGAGGGGCTCTCTCTATTACTTCGCAAATGATTAAAGCTGGAAGTGAGGTAACGTTCTTTGTGCTTGCATTTTTTTTCTCCCTTTAACGAAGATACAGGGGGAGGAAAAGTGTTGATTGTAGCTGCACACAAGCAGAGCTATCCTGTTTCAGTATGTCCTTTTTCTTCACCAAAATAAATGACAGTAGAAGGCACTTGCCCCTTTCAACCTCTAGGGACTGACTCCCCAAAAAGTTAGTGGTCTTTTACAGTGAGAATATTTAAAAATAAAACGCACCTCTTGTGGAAACGTGAGCTTTCATGACAAATATTTTCACGAGGGTAACTTTGTTTTTAGCTAACTTAACTTCTGTTTCGGAGTTCTGCTGAAAGGTAGGACATGTTCATCAAGCACAAGCCTGAAGCATCACTGGATGTATTAGATAAAAAGGAAATTTATTCAAGTGAATGAAGTGTGTATTCATGGCTTTGAAGGCAAACCTGGCAGTAGTGGGTGCTGCATTTTTTGTCCTCCTGGAAATGGTCCCTTTGGGATAAACACATACTAAAGGCAATGCTTAAAAAACATTTTATCAGGCACACATTAAAGGAAATAGAAGTGCCACAAATAAAACAGCACTGTGCTTACTTTTATTCCCAGTGACTTATCATAGTTGTGCTAGCTAGAAGGGTGCTAATGGTTTAGAAGATGCTGCTCTTTCCTGTAAGACACTGAAGAGGTTTTGTTGATGGCGGGTACTTGGCATATGAAGATATCACGGTTTAGAAATATTTATTTCTCCAGAATGTAGCATGTGAGCTCTGATTTATGTTCTGGTTGCAATCTGGGTTATTGCTGAAGCTAGGTAAGTAGTGCAAAAGCCTGTGAGTTCACGACTGCTTGGTTTTTGTAGGCATTTACCTTGAACCAGCCTATTTTAAATTAGTCTAGTCCTTTTGTGTCTAGTGGACACACTGTTGGCCTGGTAAGACATCAGCAGCTCTGTGGGAGGATGCTAACAGCTACTGCAGCACAGTGGGGCATAGCTGGGACCTGGAAACTGCTGGAGGAGAGTGGAAAATGCTGCTGGTTTCATCCCAGCGAATGTCTTTAGGGAGTCGAGGACATGGTATAGATGGACTTGGCAGCGTTAGGTTAACGGTTGGACTCGATGATCTTAAGGGTCTTTTCCAACCTTGACGATTCTATGAGTCTGGGGCTTTGGGGCATTGTATGGGTGAGTGGGTCCAGGGAGTTCTTGTACAAGGTAATATGCTTGTAAGAGGGACCAGCGTAAACCAAATTTCATTGGGAGCGATTCATGCCCAGAGATCCTAAACTCTTGGGATATCACTTATTTCATTTAGACCTGCATAGTGGGCTCATAAACAAACCTTAAAGTTAGGGATGGTAGTGAAGCAAATGCTTCCCAGCTGGCACAGCGAGAGCACAGGGTGCTTCCCTAGGGAGCCGCTCCGCTCCCTGCCAGGCTCACCCATGAGCCTGGGAGAACAGCCTTGGCAGCACGCCCCGGCTTCACGTGCGCTGGGCTCGTGGTGCCTTTCTTCCAAACTCAACAGTGTGAACTTCTACTCCGAGATGGTTGTCGGGACTCCCTGTTAATCAATGGGGAGAACAGGCAGTGTGTAAGTTGATCTAATCAACGTTAGATGCTAAAACAGCCCAGGTGAATTGTACTCAAAATTGCTTATTTCTCTACCTTTTAACTCCCCAGGGAATTATAGAAATGTAGAAGTCAGGTGGATCCTGTCTTGAGGGACCAGAGAGAACAGAAAAAGTTGAATCTTCCCTGTGAAGATGTCCCCTCTCTCTTTCTTTTTTTTTTTTTTTTTTCAAATCAGTGAAGGTTTTCTTTCCAGTTGCAGTGAGTCAAGCATTGCACGAAGAGAGAGCATCGCTTTCACCAGCATAATAAATAATCTCAAAACAAAAAAAATCTAACTTGTTATAAGAATTACTCCTTGGCAAGAACACATATGCAACTTTTGGAGTATGCCTTCAGGTCTTCATTTTTTCCTTCCAGGAAAGGCTGCAGTTTATTCCTGGTCTGGAGAAACCTCTCCTAACTGCTGTCATCTGGCACTCTGAGCCCTTTTATTCACTCTTTGCTGCTTTTAAGGAAACACTGTACTGAGACACTGTGTTCAGGAAGACGAGAGTACTGAGAGATTGTCAGTTTTCTTCCAGTTCATTTTGAGCCACAACAGGAGACAAATTTAATGGTAAGGCAAAGTCTGGGCTTATTTAGCAAGACTTAAGAGCAGTCTTGTAATTACAAATTGGAAACAGAAAATCATAAAAAAGAAAAAGGCAAATAAATGCTGCAATTCTGTCTTAACAGCTGGATATATTTATATATCGGCTAGATAGAATATATACAGCATATAGATGCATGCATTTCTGTAGCTGGTTGACTTCTTACCTAACCTAGAATCACCTAGAGAGGTCCCAAGTTGGTGAGAACTTGAGTCTCAGTAATATCCCGTGACCTGTGTTTTCTTCAGTTTTCACTGCCCTCATCTTTTATATTCTTCTTCCCCTCTTACTCCTCTTTGGAATTAAATGTTGGGCTACCACTGGCTGGGGTCGAGGTCTGTGAATTCCCTTTGGCTGATGATTGTGCTGGCTGTGCTGCCCAAGATAACTAAGAGGATGGTTGGGCCGTGCCCTCATTTGCTGGGAGGCATTGGGAGCACAGGGAGCGTTTGCTGTGCTGTCCTGTTGACTAGCATGTGTAGGTGCTGCTAGTCGTGTCCTAGGCATGGTGGAGTGGTAATGATTTTTGGGAAGAATTGGTGAAAGAGGGGTCTGTCTCATGGGCATCAATTCAGGAGGATACACTTTGTACTGGTTTTGGTCTTGCAGTGCACATGGGTTGTATCTAGAAGTATATGGAGAAATCTACCTCAGGTCATTGTGATTTTTGTCAAATGGCTTCATCTAATAAAAACTTGTTCAGCCTAGATTTCATCTTATTACCACTACTCTCATGAGGCTTGTGCTGGATGATATTTCTTTTCAACCTCCCCCCAACGCCCAAACAACTAAAAAACCACAAAAAAAAAAAAAAAAAAAAAAATCATCACAGTCCAACCTGGAAAAAAAAAAATCTTTCATCCTTGAACCCCTGTTAGGTGGCAGCTCGAATGATGGCCTTGTTTCGTTAAGACAAATACAACTTCTGGAGAAGTCACTGCTCATCAAATAACATACATTTTTCTTAAAATAGGGGGGCTTGCCCTTCCCATCTCAGCATGGGTGAAGAGGAACGCTTTGAGAGGTCTTCAGACCGTTCTGCAAAGCTCATTCTGGAAAATACTCCCACATTTGTAATCTGCAACCTGGGTATAAACGATAAAGAAGTAAGCAAAGTCAAATCACCACATGTGCTTAAATTTATTTGTTTATTTCCCAAACCTCAAGCCCGTTTTGAAATGTATTTTCATGCCTGTTGCCCAATATACCCATTTTCTACTTATGAAAAAGAAAAAAACTGGTTTGCATCGTTTCCTAAGGAAAAGAGGGGAGAAGAGGAGGGATTACTTTTCTTTTATTTCCATAGTTTCCCAGACTATTGGCCACACAGGGCATTTATGCTGTTCCTGATATTAACATGGTGCTGTTTGGTGCGTTATGTTCAGGGAGTTTTCAAATGTTATTTGTTGTCCTATCCAGAACCACAGCTCACAAGTGCAAGTTTTGCAAAATGGTCCTGGTTGCGGCATTTCTTCTTTTAATTTGTTTAAATGATTTGGGGAACAGACGGTGGTTCAGAACGAGATGTGGGGGCTTCATAACTTTCCATAGTTCATGAAACATAGAAATTGCTATTTAAACATAAGCGAGCTTTTATCTGTAATAATGCCTCCCTTCTGTGGGGCATTTTCCACAAGCCCAGTTTTTCTGCACCACTTCTCTCTTTTACAGATGGCAAAATGAGACTCGGAGAGCTTAATTACTCCAGGACTCACAGAAAGATAGCAGCAGATTAAGGAATAAATCATGTTTCTTAAATTGCAGTCCAGTGTTTGAAAATAACAGCATCTTTCTTTACTGTGCTAGATCAAGCTTAGTGATGAGTGAATAAAATAATCACCAATACAATAAAGGGATCTGGTTCAAATATACGTTCAGAAATTGTTGTGGGTGGTTTTTTTATGTTGCCAGACTTACCTGAAATTCTTACATCGCCAAACGCATGCTTGTGCTCTTCTGGACTTGATCCCCTTCAGAGACTTTCCTGTACTAATGACATCCAATAAAATATTACTCACGTTGCAAGATCTGGCTGTCTCCTGGTGGTTTTGCTGACTGAGCAGCAAACTTGCTGAAGAAGTTGGGTAGAGGGCTGATCATTGCTACTGATCGTTCTGTGGCTTATGGCTGCTAAATTCATCTCTGTTGGTTTTCCTTCTGTAAAACAGAAATAACACCTACTTCTTTGGTGTGCGAGGTTTAATAAGTTGTGTTGTGTTTGATGAGGTAAAACACTGTAAAAGTTTTATCGCAGTGCATCTGCTTCCAGTTTCAGCACGATTCAGGCATGCTACAGAGGAGCTTCGCTGTGCGATAGCAGTTATGGGAAGGGATCAAGAAACTTTTGAGCACGCTGCTAATATTAGGTCCAGCTTTGGAAGAGCAGATCGGTATCTATTTATATGTGGGACCAAGCGAAAACCTGGCTTCTTCAAAGTCTAAGGCTTGTAACTTGACCCAAATTTTTATCCAGTCAAAAACCTTGAAATTCGGGCCTACTCAGGATTTCAGTGCACCAAACCCACCCCGCTCTTCATTGCCGATAGGCAGCATTTCCACCAGCCTGCCAGCACTGCCCAGACTGCGTTTCCCTCCTTCTTTTTTGGTTCTGCATATCAGAACGTGATTAAAATCATTATATCCCTATCTATATCTTGCTGTCTGTTTTCCTTTTAATTAGGTTGTAAAACAATTAGTTACCACCATGTCTCTCTCTTCCCCCTCTCCTCTCTTTTTTTTTTTTTTTTTTTTTTTTTTTTTGCGAGTCCCCCAGTGCGCCCAGAGCTGTTTGTTCTCCCCGGGCGGGGAGGAGGGGGCCCTACCGTCTTGCTTTATTTACAGCAGGGTGAAGGTCAGATATAAACAGTTTTTGTTCTTGTGCTGTTGCTTTCTTTTGTGACCTATCCTGCATTGTTTGGCTTTTTTCCTCCCCCGTGCTTTGAAGTGCCGCACACCAGGTGTTCCTGTTCTGAATTACACATGAAAGGACCACATCCCTGGACTAATTAACTAGTAAACTGCACCCGCCTCCCCTGGGTTTAATTGATGCTGCTCTTAAAAGGGGAAGCCAGTTTCTTATTCCTCCTGATTTCACACTGTAGTCATCTCCTCTTTATCTCCCTAAATACGGAAGATACTCTTGAATTTCTCACTCCCGGGCCACGCGGTGCTTAATATGTCTTCTCATTTCACAATTAATAAAACAATTATCCGGTATGAAATTTTTGAAAGAAATCCTCCACGTTCATGTTTTTTTTTTTTTTCCTTGGCTCCTAATTTCTTTGTGCCTGACGGTTGCAGCCTCTCTGGGGAGCGCAATGTGCGGAACTGCACCGCTTCCCGAGAGCTGGAAGATCCAGTATCTTGCTGCTAATTATTTTACTTGATTGTCTTGACCCAACAAAAGCATTGGTGTATACCGACATCTTCCATGGCTCACAGTTTCTTTCCTGGGGCAACATTTCTTGCAGTGTAATGAGCAGGAGCTTTCGTGATTTCTTTGTTAGGCCCGGTGGTAGCACACCGATACGCATCTAGCTTGTCTCTGTGGTGGGGTGGGCCTTGTTGATGGCAGAAAACTGCACAAAGTGATCAAAACCAGTTTACAATCAGCAAACCTAAATCAAATACAGCTCATTTCTGTGGGCCCTCCAAAACTGCTCAGTGCAGATTTATCTTAAGTTGATAAAGACCCATCTTTGGCTGAACTGGGGTAGAGCGCAGGGGAAACAGAGAAGGTTGTCACGTGGTGGTTACTGTGCCGTTTATCCGGATGGGTGTGTGTATATGTATATTATACTTCACGCGCTCCAGCTCCGTCCTGCACCAGCTGAAGGACGTTTTGGGCTGGGGTACAGCCGGCGGCCCCTTGGGTGTTCAGTGGGTGCTCCCTGCGCACCCAGAGCTCTGGTCGACTTCCCTACGCTGGGCAGATGTGCAGCGGGAGCTGTGGTGGTCCCTGCGGGCAGCAGCCCAGCCAGTAACTTGGCGCATCGCAAACGATGTGCCGTATTGCAGAGCTGTGCAAAACTAAGCTTTCAGGTTCAAGGACCTTGCGTGCTGGTGGGGCTGCGTTGGTGCTGGGGTGCGGGGAGGTCCCAGCCTGGTGGTGCTGGCAGGTGGAGTTGCGGCAGGCAGAGAACCACCATACATAAACATTTGTATAATGGTTTAGTAATTGTAGATTTTCTTGCCCTTGAATGCAGTGTTTGTGTCTTGCCGGTGCTTTGATGTTTTGAGGTGCTGGGGGATGACTTCATTCCTTGATTTTCTTTACCCTAAATAGGTAATTTCTTCAAAGGGTGCTGGTTTAGGTTTATGGTTAGGTTATGCTTGTCTGTCTATCTGTCTTATATACTTATTCACTCACCGTGAGCACCCTGTATCCTCTTTTAATTGAAGTCCTCGTTAAGTCCAGCAAAGTCTTTCCACAGACTTCGGTGGGAGCCAGTCCCTATTAATTTGATTGGAGTTGTTTTCAACTTGAAATGGAATTTCAAACTTAACAGTCCTATGAAATAGAGGGGAAAGATTCAGGATATTACCAGAAATTGATGGGGATGGGATTGCAGCAACATTTTTACTTACTTAAAAGACATTTTCCTCTCTGGGTGGATGCCACAGGGTAGGTCTTAATGTATCACATACCTGCCTCTTTCTTGGATACCTGGCAGAGGGAAAACTGAAATACTTTGCTCTATTGTGAGCATTTGGTTTCAGAGGTGCGACCTGAATGTTAGGCAGATGTGTATTTCTTTAAGACAAAAGATGTTCCTTGAAGACAACCTCTACTGTGTAGTAGCTTAGGGTCAGATTCAAGGTGGCCAAGAAAAATGGGAGCTTTGCTGTTAATGCCATGGAGTTTTGGATTAGGGATTTGGGGTTGTTGACGTACAATGCAGAAAGGAGAACGTGCTGTTTTCCTCCGAAATAACGGCTGTTCAGCGCTGCTCTGAATTAGGGCTGCAGTGGGGCTGCCATTGGTTTTTGTTCTTGAAGATCCAGCAAAACACAATCTCTAGACCTGCTTCCCCGCTCTTCCTCCCCACCATGCTGAAGTTCCCTACCCTTGAAAAAAATTTTTTTTTTTTTTCCTGGCTCTTGCCAGCAAAATCATCACTCTGTTCTCCCCAAGGAGGGTAAATTTTGCGCTTTTGTAGGGTGCAAAGTGACTTTTGTGGATCATGCCATTTTACGGAGCATGATGGGACCTGAGGCTTTGGAGTAAGCCAGCTAAGTGACACTGGAGAACAGACCTCAGTGCAATTAATTGTAAACTGACTGAAGCTTATATGTCAAAGACAGACTGCACTTTAATTAACATGCAGCTTAAGATAGACACTTTTATACTCTGAAGTAGTTATTTTAAAACAGAAAAAAAAAAAAAAAGCAGTGAACTCACTGAATTTTAGCAGAAGGTAAAGGTAGAACTTTGGCCTTTATAAGCTTCATAGCTCTATTGAAATCCATGCCATGTTATCTTGATTTAAATAGCTTAAAATCTGGAGCCTCTTTTGCATTATATTTGATTGTTTAGATTTAGTATTTCCTGAATTCTTAAATTTATTTTAATCAATTTTTGCTAACATTTGCAATAAATTCCTTTTTAGGGAAATTTTGCTTTAAAAATGCCTTCAACCTGGTTTTGCTTATTTCCTATCTTATTTTCTAGCAAGGATGTTTTCAGCTTAGGGCAGATAGAAATGAAAACCTGAAAAAAAGACATTTTATTGCCAAAAAGCACTGGTATAATTCAAAAGCACCTCTTGCTAAATCATTTGTGAGTGTCTCATCAAAAGCATAGGATATGGTTTTGTTAGCGCAGATCAGGTCTTTGAGAATGGTTGTCATGCACTTTCTTAATCTTAGTCATTTTAACCCTTTTACAATTCTTTCTACCTTTCTCTCTGAGCTCTGATGTTCTGTAATTTTTTGCTGCCTTCCCCTTCAAAGGCAAGTTTGCCGGTGTTTTTGTGATTAACTTTTATATGTCCGAGTTTTTCAAAACACTGTCAGGTTATAACATACTGTTTAAAAACCCATACTCATCTTTTTTTATTAATCCTACATTTCTTTATCAAAACTGAAAGTCTTGTCATATCCTGTTTACATTTCAGCTTTTATTTTATTTCATCTTTCAGAAAAAGAAAAAGGTACTGGGGCAGAATCTGAAATTTAAGAGAAAATTTGCAGTGGCCCCTGTTGTTCTTGCAATCTGGCAACTAGCTGGGTTACCCTATTTCATTTCAAAGAAACAGCAGTCACAGCTAACTTACTATTCTAACTGTTTTACTTTTCCTTATCTCTCAATTATAATACCTAGAGATGTAACGTGATGGCATTAAAAACTTAAAGGAAAAGGATATATGGATTTTTTTGTTGTTGTTTAAAGAAGATGCTGGCAATGTTTCTCCTCGTAAAACATATATTACATTTTATTTTAAAAACTTCCCTTGTTTGATAGGTTTAGATGTTGGGCTTAAAAATGTTTAGCATTACCATTTTTACGACGGTTGCAGAACAGGAAAAGGCTAGTATAACTTAACGTGTAGAAAAGCAAGGCATAGTTACTGTTGTGCTGCTAAATTTAAATGAATAAGCGTTAATATTTTATATATAATTGTATTTCGGCACCTTACTCTTTCCAGCTGGCCCTTCTCCCTGAATGTGTCCTGCATCTTTGCATTCTCCCAGTGCCCGCCCTCCGAATATCCAGGCAGTGGGATATATCAGGATGAGAATGCACTGAGCTCTCACTTGCATTCGAATGAAAGAACTAATTTGTTAATTTGATCTCTTTTTAAAAATAAGACCTAAATTAAGTATTATCTTAATCAGCAATAAAATACATTCTTTCAATTACTTGTTTCTCTGAATTATTAAGAGAACTCTAAATAGTTTCAGTGAGTATTGTTGTAATTGTTTCCTCCTTTGATTTTCATTTCCTTAGTTGTCATCATCTCCTGGCAGCGGCAGCAGCTGTAAAGCAGATCTTTCAACAGCCTTGTTAATTGTGTAGAAATTAATCTGATTTTAAAAACCTTATTGATATACGGATTCGTGTGCCTTAACGTGCATGTGCATATGCCTGCTCACCTCTTTTACCCAGTGTGGTGTTCTGCATCTCATGTCAACCTAATGCACAGGTTGGGTCGTTATCTCTGCTTGCCCATGAGGACTCACACGTTCCTGTGGGCTCAGATTTTATTTTGGTGTTCCTATCAAGTGCACTGGATACCTCCATGGAAATACAGAAGCTTACGTGAAATACGCTCATGGCTTTTACGTCTGTAAGAAATGTTGTTTGTCAGCCCATCTGTCTTCCTTTTATTTACTTCCATTCTGTGTGTGTAAGGGGAGATAATGTAAGTTAGGTATGTACAACTTCATCAAAGTGTGTTGCTATTGTCTTGTCCAGTTACCTGTTGCTGTACATCAGCCGATATACTTGGAAGGAGCGAGGAGCTCCACGCCCACATCCCCTGAAATACTGACCAGCTAGTGGCCAAAGGATGTTACCAACATAGACATAAGGTTTCATTCTTGAGTGGTTTCCAGATGAACTGAAAGTACATAATGCCCAATATTCATGGAGTGCAGGCAGATGCCTGTGTTTTCCTGAGAGGAAAGATAAGGCTTCTTTGTGGAATAAAAAATTATAAAAATAAATTAACATATTAAACAATCTTTTGTAATAAGAAAAAAAAATATTATGGTAGCTTTCTACAGCTCCACAAAGAATAAGGAAAGAAAGTTTTTCTGTAGTTTGTACTTACTGGCATATACCACTAAGCAAATGAGAAGGTTGTTGTTAAATAATGTAACTATTAATATAAATTATATACAGTTGGAGAGTAGATTCTCTTTGTGAGCCTACTTGTGGTCGTTACAGCTTTTGTGGTACCAGTTATTAATTTTAGCATTCTATCTTAATTTCCAGACTGTAATCTGTATACCTTAATTGTGCTGTCTACAATAAAAGGTTACCTCTTTCCTCCCGTCTTACATATCAGCGCTCTGGTAAAGAGCAGCATCCTCTCAGCATGTTGGTGAAATGATAACTTACACATCATTATGGAAAGTGCTGCAAAGCGCTTTACATTTTTTTTAGGATAAGCAGTGACATAGAAGGATAAAATTTTATCATTTTAAAGATGGTAAAACAACAGGTTCTCTATGCCAATACAAGTGGCAGAGGCAGGTGTAACTTTTTCAACTTCAGTGAGATTTGGGTCAAGTTCTTAAAGAAATTCAAATTGAAGCTGTCCTTTCTACACATGTATCTGTCAGTGAAATGAGCGGCAAATTCTGTGCGTAGAGTAACTTCAGGTGTGGAGCCCCTGTACTTGCTGGCTGATGACTAGAGCTAGATTAGTGTTCTTATTCTTTAAAGCTGCTATTCAGTCATTGTTGGCCTTCATCTCCCATTGGGCTGAGTGTTTTCTTTCCCCCATGCTGTCACATAACCTCAGGAATCTGGGGAAGAAACTTCACGTGTGCAGTTCAGGCTTTTGAATACCAAAAAATAAGTTATGACAATGATTTTGTAGAGTTGCTGTTTATCTCATTGCTTGCAATGCCAAACAACAATCTAAGAAAAAAATTACAAAAAATTTAGTGGAAATTCTGTTTCGGAGTCGTAAATAAACTCTCCATGAAAATCCCAGACTCAAATTCCAGCAGAATAGGCTTAGCCTTTCATCCCTATGAGACAGATAAATTGAGTATCATGCAGCTTACAACTAGTGTTTCTTTTGAATGAGAGCTGTAAAATCAGGGTCCCATCTTTCATGTGTTGACACCAGACTGCTTGATATTTTATTTTAACAATGATGGTTTTTATTTGGGAGACTAGCAGTTCTTCCTTATACTAGCTGAGAGTTTTATTTCAGTGGTTGTATATGTGCTGTATATATTTGCAAAAGAATTTGTTCAGATAAAAAGATACGTGATAATATTAAATTATATATAAAACATGAGACCAATTGAAAATTCATTCCTATTGTGAAATGCAGTCTTTTGCCAGTGACTACTCATTTCAGCTCTGCACATCTAACTTGAACAGAAACAAAAAAGTGGAGAACAACCCTGCGCTAAGGCATGTCTTTAGTCACTCTGCTGAAGTAGCGTACGTATCCGAGCACGCCTTGAATTCATTAGTTCAGCGCTGGTAGCGATGTCGGTGTGGCAGCAGCCCAGTGTATACAGAGGCAACTTTTCTTTAGAAGTGATAAAGGAATAAAGGGCAATCCCGGAGTATTAAATGTGCAGCCATGGGTGAGACTACGTATGTACGCATGTATGCACACGCTAGCTTAAGGTTGCTTTCTAAGAGTAAATGACTTGGGCTGCGGGAAATTTTTCCATAGTGTTTGGGGTTGATGAAAATGCTACAAGGCAGTCTTGCTGAGAGTGATGAGCCTCTTTTCCTCAGCTTCCAGGGACTTTGAATTCTATCCTGTATGAACAGAAAACATTATTGGTCTTGTGTTTATGGTGCTGTAAGGTAACAGAAATGCAGAGACATTCCAGGGTGTCACCTACATGTTGGTCATCACTCGTCAAGTGGGATTCATCTCTCATTGATCCAGCAGCTTCTATTTTAGGTGCTTGAGCTAAGCTAATCATTTAAACTTGTTTTATCGTTAATAGATACGGATGCATACGTGAAGTGAACGGTTTTTCATGCCTGTCTTAGATGCTTGTTTTCTTGGAGGCTTGCTCTCTCCATTCATTGAAGGGGTAATTGATTGAAGCTAAGCACTAACTTTCAGATTGTCAGTTAGAACCAGAAAAGTCCTTCAAATTCTTCATCCTGAGTCTTCATATCTGTATTTATACTACCTCATAGCTGCCATTTTGATATTACATGGCAAAGAGTCTAACACAGGTTTTAAAATTGTTTTGGTTTTTTTGGATAGGAAAACGCGTATTTTATTTTGGCCACTTTTTTATTAAACGTATCTCAAAACCAGAGTTGGACAACCACACACAGCAAGTCCGCTTGGGCAACACCTTTGTGGAAAGACAAGGTGTTATTCTGAGACTAATCCACACTCTGTAGGGTTTGGGAAAGAGTAGGAGTCAAAATCCTCAGACACTTTGAAGCTCCTTCAAGACATGAATAGTTTGAAATTCTCTTATAAGACGAGTTTATCTAGAATGGCCTATGTTAATACATTGCCTCTTCCTTGTAAATGCCTGCTTAGTGTCTCTGTGGAACACTTGGAAAATACAAAATATCTTTGAAGGGATCATGAGGGCCGCCAGATGATATCAGATGAGTCAGAGGTCTGTTACTTAAAAGGAATCCTGCCAGGACTCTTGTTTCACTGGTTTCCATTCTCCTCTGGTCTCCACTGGAGACTAATGGACTAATTGGGCTACAATATTACTCAAATGAAGCTGCTGCCCATTCCTAAACTAAAAGGGGTTACTGAGCCACTGTTGTAATTTAGTTATTCAACACAGAAGAAATGAAGAATAAATTAGTTATAAATATGCGTGGGATGGCTTTTTAATATACAGTCTGCTCAGTGTTATTTTGCAGTAGGTGCTCTGTTGAAAATGGAGGAACTTTGTGAAATACAGCTGGTGCAAAGTACCGAGCTGGGATCTGCATGACAAAACCTGCAGGCTTTTAAGCTTTTCCGACCAGTGCCAGTATCTTGCATACAGCGTGCTTGGCTTGTGCAAAAGACGAGTAATTTTCAGATTTGAATGTCTAGGCTTAGATTTTTGAGCATCCAGATTTGGTTTTGTCTGTACTGGGGAGGGTCTTGTCTGTTTATCTAAGTGTGTGTGGGATGCACCAGATGAGACTATACAGAATGATCATATGAACACAAATCTGCTTGTACTGCTGACAGAAAATACTCTGGATGTTGTCTGCCAGAACCCTTCTTTACTGGGAAAATGAGGGGTGGGGGATGTGTCACGAGATCTGACTTACCTTCCAGTGTCAGTAGGAAAGGACAGAACAAATCAACAAGATGTGGAGTATCAAATTGCCAGGACCAGACAGTATTCATCCACGAGCTCTAAAGGAATTCAGATGGGAAATAAACACCATAACAGACCATTTGGAAGAAACAACAGCAAACAGGGTTAGTAAACACAAAGATAAATATGTTTTATTGCAGAAGAGTTAATGTGGTTTCTGTTAACAGAAGTTGTGTTTCACAGATTACTGCAGTTCTGTAGAGGAGTCAAGGAGAGATCCTGGTGTTACCTACTTTGATATGAAAAGGTGTTCAACTGCACCCTCGCCAAAGGCTCCTGCAAAAACTTAGCTGTCATGAGATAAGGAGTAAGAGTCTCTATGGATAAATGATTGGCTAAAGGGTAGGAAACAAAGGGCAGGGATAAATAGACAGCTTTGACAGTGTAAGGAAGCCAGTGGTGTAGTCTCATAGGATGTCTGTGCTGCTAGGATATCTGTTGCCCAACATATCGTAAATGATCTGAGAAAGGAAAATTGAAAAAAAGGTTGCAGCTGCTAATAGGTTACTCAAGGAGTTGAAACCAAAACAGACTGCAGAGAAGGATTTCCCATTAGTGAGTGACTGGTTGGTAAAATTAATGGCAGGTAAAAATCTGTGTGTATAAATTGTGAAGTAATGCATATGGGGGAAAAAAGATAATTCTAATTTTGTGTACAAACTGGTGAACTATAAACTAGCTTACCACTCAAGAGTGTCAGCTCAATGCTTAGTACCAATGAATAAAACAAGTAGTATGCTAAGAGTTATTAGGAAAGGAACAGAGAACAGGATTATGCCACTGTATTTATATTATTATTATGTCATTAGTGTTGTATCCATGGTTCAACCACATATGGAAGAGTGTGTTCCCTTCTGGTTGTTCTCTCTCCTCCCCCCATCGCCAAAGTAGAAAAGATGTAAAAAAGGATGGCAGCTAAAGTCAACTGTACAAAGTGACTTCCAGCACATCATGGAGTCAGAACTGCTTTTACTTGCAACACGTAGTTAAACTGTTGATCTCGTTGCCGTGAGATGTCATGGGCACCAAGCACTTACATGGATCAAAAAAGGGGTTAGACAAATTCATGGAAGAAAACTCCATCAAGGACACCAACATAACTACCAGCAAGTTGCTGGAGGGTAGGAGAATATACTGAGGAAATGGCGCCCTGTGATGGCCCTATTTTTGTATTCTCCCCTACCATCTTGTGGCACTGCGTAAGGCAGAAGACAGAGCAGAACTGTGCAGATCTGTGGTCTGGTCTGGTACAGTCATTCTTGCGTTATAGTTTTATGTAAGGTGTCAGTGGTTTAGAGTGCATGTGTTTATTCAAAGTCTTTTTAATTTACCAGCTTGTAGACAGGAAGGTATTAATGATTTGCAGTTTTGGGGGCTTGACAGGAAAGGAACTGTAAAAACATAGGAAAGTGTGAATAGATATGAGTCTTCATTGGTGTCCTCCTGATAACAGCTCTTTCACAATCATCCTGTAGTTGCCTGCTCAGTCGTTTCAAGCAGCATTTCTGGGAAAATCAAACTGCTGAAAGCTGTGGTATAATTTTTTTTTTTTTTTCTTTTTCTTCAGCCTCACAGATCAAACTGCCCCAGCAGCTGGATGGCCATAGGGGCAGGGCATTATTTTGTAAAGAGGGTCAACCCTACCGAGATACAATGCCAGAGCCACTGAGAGAGTCCCCAGATTTCCATTTACAGTGCTCTAGATACGGACTCAGTGGAAATACTAGACTCCTAGTCTTGCTGAAAACCGTGACCTTTTTCCAGTTGATGTCAATGGAGCTAGATTCTCTCTCTCTTTTTCTTTCTTTCTTTTTAGCTTGAGAGTGATCTAATTTGTTCAAATAGAAGTTGTGTTGTATATTTTCCCTACATTTTCTCCAATGTCCATATGCAGTGGCTGGGACTCTTGAAGGAACCTGAAGTGTAAAAGCAATCTGTTTCAGCGGGACTGTGTATTTAACTCCATCAAGTCCTTACCAATGGATTACAATTATCAGATTGTTTAGCTTAGTGTTATTAATGTACCTACATGCTTGTAATCAGAAAAGTACCGATAGTTTATAGCTAGCACAGCTCTTTAGATAAAAATAAATTTATCAGACTAAATTATGTTTCAGCTTTCAATGCACCTTTATTTGTTTGGAAGATTAGATATTTCAAATGTGACACATGCAGACTAAAAGTTAAATGATTTATTTTGGTTATAATAGCCATAGCTAAGAAATGTGAACTAATCAAGCATTAGATCCAAGAGGTTGTTAGAGCACAAGAGAGAAATGACCAGGAGATCTAAGAGAGATCTAAGCTGAGGGAGGCCAGGTACAAGTTAAAATAGCTCATTAAAAACATCTATGTTAATAGGACATTGCATTGCCTAACT